>NC_060144.1:505150732-505459578 GCF_021461385.2 Schistocerca piceifrons
GCAGCTGTCTTCCGTTGTTTGCAGATGACGCTGTCGTTTATCGACTAATAAAGTCATCAGAAGCTCAAAACGATTTAGAAAAAATCTCTGAATGGTGCGAAAAGTGGCAGTTGACCTTGAATAATGAAAAATGTGAGGACATCCACATGAGTGCTAAAAGGAACTCGTTAAACTTCCGTTACATGATAAATCAGTCTAATCTAAAAGCTGTAAATTCAACTAAATACCTGGGTATTACAATTGCGAACAATTTAAATTGCAAGGAACACATAGAAAATGTGGGGAAGGCTAACCAAAGACGGCGTTTTATTGGCAGGACACTTAGAAAATGTAACAGACCTACTAAGGAGGTTGCCAACACTATGCTTGTCCGCCCTCTTTTAGAATACTGCTGCGCAGTGTGGGATCCTTACCAGATAGGACTGACAGAGTACATCGAAAAAGTTCAAAGAAAGGCAGCACGTTTTGTATTATCGCGAAATATGGGAGAGAACGTCGCAGATATGATACAGGATTTAGGCTGGAAGTCATTAAAAGAAAGGCGTCTTTCGTTGCGACGGAATCTTCTCACGAAATTCCAATCACCAACTTTCTCCTACGAATGCGAAAATATTTTGTTGACACCGACCTCCATAGGGAGGAACGACCACCACGATAAAATAAGGGAAATCAGAGCTCGTATGGAAAGATATAGGTGTTCATTCTTTCCACGCGCTATACGAGATTGGAATAATAGAGAATTGTGAAGTTGGTTCGATGAACCCTCTGCCACGCACTTAAATGTGATTTGCAGGGTATCCATGTAGATGTAGATGCAGATTCTTGCTCAAACAGTCGCATATGCAGTTCAATTTCTGTCTCAGTAGATTTGAGTTTCTTGTCTACTGTGACAAATACACCACTTCCATTTCCCAACTGTCTATCCTTTTGATATACACTTAAATTTTTTCCAAAAATCTCACTCCTGCCAGTTTCAGATTTTAACCTGGTATTATGGGAGCACTGCTTTTTATGAGCACTTCAAACTCTGGCACTTTGTTGCGAATGCTTTGGCAGTTTGCCATTAGGATTTTAATACTCTCACTGGTGAGAGGCATTTCTTTTCACCTTACACTGATTCTTCTGGGTTTCCTACTGTTATCTGGACTGGATGGAGAGTCGCCTAATCTATAAAAAAACCTTGTGTGCACCCCACACATAGCTACTGAGTAACAGCCTCTGACGTGTAGTGCACACCTGACCCATTTAGGGGGCCTACAATTCTCAAACTTATGGTGCAAGTCCAAGAAGTTGCAGCCTAGCCTGTCACAGAACCTTCAAAGTCTCTGGCTCCGTCCTCCCACTTGACTCAGAACCAGAGGGCCACGATCACTTCTGGGAACAGGCTGCAAATTGTGAGCATCGTTGACACTCTATGTGCAAGGCTGGTCTTCTAACCTTGTATGCCAGGTGCTGGAATGACCCTAATACGGCCTCGGAGCCCAGGCAACAGGCATCATTTGTTCCAGCTGGCACCACAATCTGCAGTTGGTTGCATCCTGTTCCCTTAGTGGCTGCTGGAATAGCCTCTTCAACATGTTGAGTGAGGCCCCCAGGTATACACACTGAGTGCACCTGATGTCCTTTCCTGTCCCTTGCTGCCATTTCCCTAAGGGAATGTTCCGGGGTTACTCATCTTTAAGAAGGAAATTCTTCATTGCTCAAAAGTGTGCTGAAGTTTGTTACAAACAACCCACTACAGTTCAAAAGGAACAGTGACATGAGCGTACCCAGTGATGGGCAAGGGGGAGGGGGGCAGCTATCCCCCTCCTAGAAGATATTCGCAGTTTTTCACTAGTTTACTGTTTTATTTAATAAGAAATGCTGCATGTTTTCTCGGATTGTACAAGTGCATTCCTGTATTTAAAATGTGTAATAAAAGCAGTTTTTCACTGGTTTACTGTTTTATTTAAAAAGAAGTGCTGTATGTTGTCTCGAGTCTTTGTTTCCTGAGACTAGTATGACCTGCCCCCCCCCCCCCCCAGTTCAGATCCTGGGTACGCCCTTGAACAGTGATGTACACAGACAGCAAAGTAAAATTTGAAAGCAAAATTAGAAAGTTTCTCCTTGACAACACCTTCTATTCTGTAGAATTTCTTTTATTGTAACATGTAAAAGGTAGTCTGTAGGAATTACTCACTCACATATGTAAATCTTTCTTCTTTTTCTGGTCCCGTCCTAAGTCCGTTGCTTTTTCTTGTGTATATTAATGACCTCTCATCTGTTACAGTGCCAGATGTTAAGTTTGTTTTGTTTGCAGATGATACAAATATTGCAATAAATAGCAAGTCAAGATAAATTTAGAAATGCCTGATATAACTGGACATTAATAAATGGTTTAAAGCTGATTCACTGTCATTAAACTTTGAAAAACACAATATATGCAGTTCAGAACATGTAAGAGATTTTCTTCCAGCATGTGTATAATGTGTGAAGACATGCAGATACGAGAGGTTGACAATGTTAAATTTCTGGGATTACATCTCCACAACATGTTCAGTTGGGAAGGGCATAGCCGGCCGGAGTGGCTGAGCGGTTCTAGGTGCTACAGTCTGGAACCGCGCGACCGCTACGGTCGCAGGTTCGAATCCTGCCTCGGGCATGGATGTGTCTGATGTCCTTAGGTTAGTTAGGTTTAAGTAGTTCTAAGTTCTAGGGGACTGATGACCTCAGAAGGTAAGTCCCATAGTGCTCAGAGCCATTTGAACCATTTTTTTGGGAAGGGCATAATGCAGAATTGCTGAAGTGCCTGAACTAGTCTATATTCGCAATGCGAATGATGTCAGATGTAGGAACCATACATATTAAAAACTTATGTACTTTGATTACTTTCATTTTTTTATGTCGTATGGGATCACATTCTGGGGTAACTCGTCAAAACCAGCAAATAAATTCAGGAACATCATCCAGAAAGTTGTTCATGGAACTGGGTATTCTAACCACTGCCTCTTAATACAGGGCTATTACAAATGATTGAAGCGATTACATAAATTCACTGTAGCTCCATTCATTGACATATGGTCACGACACACTACAGATACGTAGAGAAACTCATAAAGTTTTGTTTGGCTGAAGCTGCACTTCAGGTTTCTGCCGCCAGAGCGCGAGAGCGCAGTGAGACAAAATGGCGACAGGAGCCGAGAAAGCGTATGTCGTGCTTGAAATGCACTCACATCAGTCAGTCATAACAGTGCAACGACACTTCAGGACGAAGTTCAACAAAGATCCACCAACTGCTAACTCCATTCGGCGATGGTATGCACAGTTTAAAGCTTCTGGATGCCGCTGTAAGGGGAAATCTACGGGTCGGCCTGCAGTGAGCGAAGAAACGGTTGAACGCGTGCGGGCAAGTTTCACGCGTAGCCCGCAGAAGTCGACGAATAAAGCAAGCAGGGAGCTAAACGTACCACAGCCGACGGTTTGGAAAATCTTACGGAAAAGGCTAAAGCAGAAGCCTTACCGTTTACAATTGCTACAAGCCCTGACACCCGATGACAAAGTAAAACGTTTTGGATTTTTGGCGCGGTTGCAACAGCTCATGGAAGAGGATGCGTTCAGTTTTGTTTTCAGTGATGAAGCAACATTCTTTCTTAGTGGTGAAGTGAACAGATACAATGTGCGAATATGGGCGGTAGAGAATCCTCACGCATTAGAGCAGCAAATTCGCAATTCACCAAAAGTTAACGTGTTTTGTGCAATCTCACAGTTTAAAGTTTACGGCCCCTTTTTCTTCTGCTAAAAAAACGTTACAGGACACGTGTATCTGGACATGTTGGAAAATTGGCTCATGCCACAACTGGAGACCGACAGCGCCAACTTCATCTTTCAACAGGATGGTGCTCCACCGCACTTCCATCATGATGTTCGGCATTTCTTAAACAGGAGATTGGAAAACCGATGGATTGGCCTTGGTGGAGATCATGATCAGCAATTCATGTCATGGCCTCCACGCTCTCCCGACTTAACCCCATGCGATTTATTTCCGTGGGGTTATGTGAAAGATTCAGTGTTTAAACCTCCTCTACCAAGAAACGTGCCAGAACTGCGAGCTCGCATCAATGATGCTTTCGAACTCATTGACGGGGACATGCTGCGCCGAGTGTGGGAGGAGCTTGATTATCGGCTTAATGTCTGCCGAGTCACTAAAGGGGCACATATCGAACATTTGTGAATGCCTAAAAAAAACTTTTTGGGTTTTTGTATGTGTGTGCAAAGCATTGTGAAAATATCTCAAATAATAAAGTTATTGTAGAGCTGTGAAATCGCTTCAGTCATTTGTAATAACCCTGTACATATAGTCCTTAACAAAGTTTATTAGGGACTGATAACCCTGTAGTTTGGTCCCTTTCTTTCCAAACAAACCAACATAGTTTCAAACTACGAATAAGAACAACCTACATAAAGGCCTCAAATCAATCACTTAGGTCCAAAAAGAGGTCCAATATTGAATAACACATATTTTCAATAGATTCCCAGCAACCATTAAAAACTTGCTTTCAGATAAAGCATAGTTGAAACAGAATATGAGAGACTTTTTGGTAGGTGACTCCTTCAACTCTATAGATGAATATCTTAACAAGGAATGTTAGACCAGCTTAAGTAAGAAAGTCTGTTACATTTCAGTTTTTACATCACTTTGTCACAACAGTCAAGATTATGTATTTTGTGTATGCTAAATTTATTAATGGTGCATAACTGAATTTCATTCTGACTGTATTAATCCTGTACATATTGTCAGCTGTAATGTATCCACATATTTTTGACAATCGCCAAAAAAAGGAGCAGGGAAGTGAGTATTGTATTCAAATGTTCTATGTTTTTTATGTTATACTTTCTGACACATTCCACACTGCTGAGAATCATCTCATTTTTGGGTCTGTGGGTCGAGAACTTAAAATAATCTAAAATTAACCATGGAACATGAAACTAAATAACAAGCTTTGTCCATGTAGATACATTTACAAAATGGCGTTGTTGGCGCGCGAAGTGCCTGCGCCCAGTGTAAAGAAACTGTCCATGTTCATAGAGACTGTACTTACCACATTTGTATATTATGAAAATTTCCTCGTGTGACTGATTCTTTATTTCAATCACAAATACATGAAAATGAAATTTTTTTGATACTTCACTACAAAAATTCCTTATATTTTGTTTTCATTACTAATGGAAAGTTGGCACAATGAGTACTTGAGCAATGTGGGTGTGTCAGCTAGCTAAAAAAAAAGAAAAAAAAGACGCAATTTTAATTTGAAAATTGTGAGTCAATACAGTATTTGTTTATTACAATTTCCATTTGACAAAATATAGAATTTCAATAAAAGTAAAAGAACCAAATAATGCTGTAAAGGAGATTTGAATCGGACTCCTCCGTCACCTTAATTCAACGCTACGCAAGTTCAGATGTAGGCATCTGTATAACATGCAAATTGTTTTGCCCTTAATCGTTTGAGTACCAGTGCTTGCAACCACCAGTTTATTAACATCAGTTGTGAGGTACCTGTGACTTTCACATGAAATCACCGATGCCATTGAGAGACAGATATTTAGGGTGAGCCTTATTCATGGAGGTAAAAAAATAAGGGAGGTGTCATTACGTCACTAACTTGAAGCCAATGCCGACCAAAAAATAAATAAATAAATAAAATTAAGTGTCATGTAATATCTTGTATAGACACTTTTCTTAACCTGACACGTTCCACATCATTACGAAGTGTCCTATTCATGATCTATGGAACAAGAACTAATCTAATCTAATCACTTAACTAGCCCAAAACATAAGGTTTGCTGTAATGATACTTCCTTGTGACGTCACTCTGACACACCCCGAGGCCTACGTCATCGGCCACGGACGTGCCTGTACCTAGCGATGGGTCAATTCGTGTTTACGCCAAACCGATCCAACTAAGTCGAAAGTACGCGTAAACACCGAGTTAAACCGAGCTGGGACTAAAACTCTGATACAACTTGCAACGCCGTTCTGTCTCTCGCATCAGTGGAGATTACCATTCAGTTCAGTTCACCAACCTAAGCTTCGTGGTTCCTCAATCGGTGCTTACATAACTACGAACGTGGCGGATACTACATAGGGCGCAAGTTTTCGTCTTTCGGCTTGAAATTTTGACGATAGAATTGTGGGGAACCTGAAACATGCTGTATAGATTTTGAGGGCTAGGGTAGCCGTATCGCTGTTCACGAATATGCATATCGCACTACAGGCCACAATATTGGGTCTTTTGGTTTGAAACTTTGAAAACAGATTTGTGAAACATCCGATAAATGCAGTATAAAATTTGACATCCATTGGTCAATCGTAAAGTTGTAAGATGGCTGTTCACGAGCATAACCACGTACCGTGCTACAGACTGCAAAATTGGATATATTGTTTTGAAATTTTGAAAATAGACTTGTGAACCCCCTGAAACTTGCTATATAGATTTTAAGTCATCGGACGATCTTCAGATAGCTAAATGGAGCGTCACGAGCATAAATTGATATCGTGCTATGTGCTGTAATTTTTTTTTATTTTGAAGAGAGACTTATGAGACACTCAGAATTTACTGTATCCTCGTTACGGTGATGAGCGCCTAAGTAGCGCAAAGCAAAGCATAACTCAAACCGAGTTGGCAGGAGAAGCTAAATTAACATTTGACGCCATTTGCCACGTCAGTGTCTACTTGGGTCGTGACTTAAGATATGGTAACCAAACCGAGTTGCTAGGAAAATTCTGATAGCATTAATTTCTCTCGTTAGCATCTGCGCGATTTGGGAACTGGTCCGATTGCAATTTTGTTTCTTATACCAGTTCGGCGATCAAACTGAAAACACTTTGTTACCGTCTGATACCAAAGCAATATGTTCCACTTTTTCTTTTTCTTTTTCTTGCAAGCTACATATTCAATATTACATAAACCTTCTAACGTGCCAGTCAGTCTTTTTCTTGCGGCCAGTTCATAATCGGCGATCTAGTAGCCAAATGCCTCGACAAACAGCATGAATGGCTACAGCACTGCAGGTAGAAATATCGAATCTTTTGACATGAAATTTTTAAGATAGTGATATACTTGGAATTAGCTGTAATGGTTTGTCGGCGATATGACGATCTTAAGCTAGCCAAATACCTCATCATGAGCATTAATATGTACCGCACTACAGGCTGAAATCTGAAAGTGCACTCATGAGGCTCTCCGAATTTGCTAGAAGATTTGGACGTTAACTGGACATGTATATGCCTCATTGTGTCCATGAGTGGTTGCCGTGCTATAGGTCACATTTCGAAAATATCTTCAGGAGAAACCAGGAATTTATTTTAAGGATTTTGACGACTAGTGGACGATCTTAAGTTAGCCAAACATTACAGCTCGAATATGAATGGTGTAAGCTTACCGCTTCTTCATCATTTCCCTCAGATACTTTACATTCAACATTTAAATGTATATACAGGGCGCATCAAATAGAATCATCCGATTTAAAAAAATCATAACTATAATATTAGTTGAGATATGTGTGTGAATAACGTACTGTTGAAAAGAGCAAACTCTCGAGTTTTACGTGGTTCCTGATAGATAGCAGCAGTGTGCGCCCACTTCAGTTCCAGTAAAAATTGTGTCGGGGCAACAGAAAGCGTTTTGTGTTCTAAATTTTGCTCAGTGCGGGTCAGTAATAACTGTTCAGCGTGACTTTCGTGCTACATATGGTGTGGATCCTCGTACGGCACAGAGCATTTGACGATGGCATGAACAAGTCCGAGAGACAGGTTGTTTGTGTAAAGACAAATCGCCGGGCCGTATCCGAGTGTCCGATACTGACGTCGAACGCATCCGCCATAGTTTCGCGAGTCCGCAGAAGTCCGTTCGCCGTGCAGCTCGACAGCTCAACATGCCCCACGATGTCCATGTGGCGTGTGTTGCGTCGACATTTACACACGAAACAGTACAAAATTCAGCTACTGCAAGCTCTTCGTGAAGGGGACAAACAGCAACGTGTGGAGTTCTATACTTTTCGTTTTTGGCAAGATGGAGGATGACAGTTTGCTTCCATGATTAGTGTTTAGCGACAAGGTAACGTTCCATTTAAATGGAATGGTGAACCGCCAAATGTGCCAAATCGGATGATTCTTTTTGATGCACCCTGTATAATTCTGAGTTTCCTCGACGCGCAAGTCGCCGAAGTGGCGTCAAATCGAAAGACTTGCACCAGGCGAGCGGTCTACCCGACGGGAGGCCCTCGTCACACGCCATTATTATTATTATTATCTGAGTTGCCATGACGCTAATGTTTCTAATAGATTCACTTGTAAAAGCGCTTACCAAACGCTTCACGAATTTCGATCAAACGAAATAAATAATGGTAATAATAAGCTATTGCAATTTAGAAGATCACAGTGACTGACATCCCGTTCTGCAGGCACAGACTAGATTCAGCTCGGGTTAGGTCGGCGCGATAGCGGTAAACTCCAGCCTCGCGCGAAGCTGTCATCCATAGTGGTGGCGCCGTGCACTGCATGGGTACAACTCGAGTTAGTAACAATTTAACATGGGCTGACCTGAAATCCCCTCAACCCGAGTTAATCCGGTTTGGTAACTCGAGGTGACTCATCCCTACCCATACCCAGTTTCTACAGTGTTAGGTGCTTTGATTGTGTGGAGAAGTAGCTGTTTCATCAAAAATGCCAGCCTGCGTTTTTCACGGGTGTACTAGTTGATCCGATCGTAATTTAAGTTTCAAGGAATCACATTTCATGTGTAAGTGGAGTAATTCAAGCAGTATTTTTTTTGTGTACATGAATTATTGTTCCACTGTTTACTTTTATTGTAGTGGTTTTATTTCTGTCATTTGACTTTAGATTTGCCTTACTTTACTCAGTGTCCATTCTCTCTCTTCTTTCCTATTGTTTTCATTGCCTTCCAAGACGCAAATGCTCCGACATCCGAGCCACACTGTATCAACGGTCTTGTCCCCAAACAACACATGGCGACGTAATCGCGCTGATTGTCAGGGCAGCATTTCACGCCCTAAATTCCTCACGCCGATAATTATTATTCATTTTTCACATTTCCTCACACTTTTCAAAAGATTCTGGCTAGGACAGCTGGAGACAGCGGTCATGCATGCTTGAGTTTTGTGTGTCTGATTGTATGAATGTGTATGTGTGATGTGCTTTCTTTCTGAAGAAGGCTTTGGCTGAAAATTTATGTGAACACTTTTTTCGTCGTGCCTGCCTTGTGCTCGGCTTGTGAGTAGCTGTCTATCCTTTTCGCAGTATAGTTATTTTTTCATTAAGTTTGTTGAAAATCATCCACTGCACTTCAACAGGTATAATGATGTACATAATTACAATACCAGAAGAAAAAAAAGACATTCATTACGCCACATTAAGGTTGTTTGTAGCAAAAACAGTGGTTGACAATGCTGCAACCAAAAGTTTCGATCACTAGAACACATACACATTTTTTAAAAAATCCAGTTGGAATTGCCATCCTGACAGTATTTTATTCATGTAAGCTCTATAGTTCTTAGCATTTGAAACAGTTTTTGCGTGCACACGTCAGAAATAATTAACAAACAGCAGTTGTAAACAGTAGTATGCTAATGTTTTGGCTACTTAAAATGGCGACAGGCCCCACCCACTCTGGCTTCAAAATAACATATAGTCTAAGTCTGTAAGGCCACCTCCCTTCTTTTTTTACCTCCATAGTCTTATTGCACACTGGTCAACTCAGGTGCTACGTCATTATGACGTGTACTGTGCCGGCCGGTGTGGCCAAGCGGTTCTAGGCGCGTCAGTTTGGAACCGCGAGACCGCTACGGTCGCAGGTTCGAATCCTGCCTCGGGCATGGATGTGTGTGATGTCCTTAGGTTAGTTGGGTTTAAGTAGTTCTAAATTCTAGGGGACTGATGACCTTAGATGTTAAGTCCCATAGTGCTCAGAACCATTTGAACCATTTTTTTGACGTGTACTGTATCCGGGTTCCCGGGTTCGATTCCCGGCGGGGTCAGGGATTTTCTCTACCTCGTGATGACTGGGTGTTGTGTGATGTCCTTAGGTTAGTTAGGTTTAAGTAGTTCTAAGTTCTAGGGGACTGATGACCATAGATGTTTAGTCCCATAGTGCTCAGAGCCATTTGAACCATTTCGTGGTCTCTAATAAATGCAGGCCTGAGCTCACGTCTGTGTGACGTCAGCAATGTAGTGTCGTCCTTGGCCAGCGATAAATACTTATCAAAGCCCGTTGGTCAAATCTTGGAAATACTGAAGAATATGAAAAAATATGAATATTATTACTCAATTCACTCGCACCAATTTAAGCTGTACTCTTAGAATCCTGCCTAACCATTCCTATGGCAGTGCAACATGTCCGGAAATAAAGAGACAAATACTTCTAAGAAGAAAAAATAAAAATTTTAATGCAGCTCGTTTCAGTCGCAATATTTAAATCTGTACTCTTAGGTTTCAGCCTAACCACAC
The DNA here is from genome assembly GCF_021461385.2 of Schistocerca piceifrons. NCBI lineage: Eukaryota > Metazoa > Arthropoda > Insecta > Orthoptera > Acrididae > Schistocerca > Schistocerca piceifrons. The sequence goes on from NC_060144.1 coordinate 505,161,237, forward strand.
ACTCGAAAGGCGGCACATATTCGTAAATAAAGAGGCAAATATTTGTGCGAAGGAAGAACAGGAATTTTGTTGTTGCTCATGTCAGCCACAGAAATTTAAGCTGTCCTCTTAGGTTCCTGCCTAACCACGTACTCGGAAATCAGTAAATATTTATTTCACCCTTCGTTCTCAGCTCAGACAGAATTCAAATAACGACTAGTATTGCGGAACATATTTGCATTACATTCATAAGAAACTAACAGAAGGTGCCAACAATGCTAACATGGGAAAGAAAATTGCATGTAATGGGACGCGAACCAACAACTTACGACTCCAGAAATCACGACGCTATTTACTACGCAAGCGCTAAATCATGCAATGTTTTAACTCTGTTTTTGGTATCATATCCTATCTTGAAAACTTTTATCGTTGATGTATTATTAAGTGACATTTAATGATAATTGGGATGTTTTTGTGATAAATTTTCAGTGTTTCGTTACATTGAAACGACATACTGCAAATAATAAAACAAGTGTGTTTCTTTCTTAATTTGTAAATTATTGACGATAATAACTCACTTCTAAGAGAGTGTGGGGATATACAGCCACTGGCTCTACCCCCCAATAATATCGCTCCCCTACCGGAGCAAGAACAACTATGAGGAAGTAATAGAAAATGAGGAGTTGAAAGTACTTACCACACCGAAATGTGTTGTTACATTTAAATCTCAACAAGTTCCCCAGTATGTATATTTGCGTGGTATACGATGCCCTGTTGCACCTTATGTCCAGTCAGTTTTGCAATGTCACGACCGTCTTTTGATATTTCCGTTTAAGTTTGCAATGTCGTACTAGTGCCCGCTGTGCCAAATGCACGGGAGCCCATGAGACCTCACAGTGCTCACATGCCGGAGAGACCAGGTGTTTGCATTGCAACGGAAACCACCTCACTACTAATCGCTGTTGCCCAGTTTATCAGCAGCACATGGAAGCAAAGCGCAGCGAAGCCTATGGCGCTTCTTACGCAACTGCCGTATCGTCACCGCGACCATCATTTCATCAGACTACTGCTAGTGTTTCTACAACACGACAGCTCTCTCCTAGTGATTGGCCTAAAATATGCGAGAAACCAAAAGTTTTAACATGCTACAACGGGGACATGAGCATGTAATTATGTTGGTTCCAGCTCCCAGGTCTTACAAAACTAAACCATTTACTCGCAGTCCATACGAGCAGGGTTATTCTGATGTGGTATACGAATTTCAAGGTCCACAGAACTCAGTACAAAACAATCCATATCCTCCCACTCCTATAGCAATATCTTATACTGGTCGAGAAACTGCTATTAACAGCCTTTGTGCTTTAATAATGCAGATATTTCTTTCTCTTAAAAATGAAACAGACATGGTAAGGACATAGGCTTTTATACTTAATACTGTTGAAGACTTCTGCAAATCTGGCAATGGCTTTTAAAATACTCCAGTGGAATGCACGGTCAGCAGTCTCTAACAGAGAAAGTCTTTATCAGGAGCTTAGCAGCAACCACATACCAGTAGCTTGTATTTGCGAAACTTGGTTTCAGCCGACCCAACTAATACAATTGAAAGGATATGCTGTTCTCAGAAACGACAGAGACGATGGAAAAGGAGCAGGAGTAGCCATTTTGATTAGAGAGAAGGTTAAGTTTAAAAAATTGGACATCGCTATTAGGATAACAGAATGCCAGGTAGTTGCTGCTGTAATTTACGCTCCTAACAGCGCATTCACCATCGTCACCATTTACAAACCACCTAACTGTAAAATACAAGATCTTTCACAGGATCCGATTGTAGCCCAGCTTCAAACGCCATTTCTCTTTTGTGCGCACCACTCACTACGCGGTTGCAAAATAGATGACGTGGATGGCAGAGAGGTAGTTACACTTTTTGAAAAGTTCAATTTGATTCTACTAAATGATGGTTCTTCTACTACGACACATAACCCAAACAGACGACCGTCAGCCGTCGATTTGACATTGTGCTCTGTTGACTTCAACCGTGTAACGGAGTGGAAGGTCAAACGAGACCCTCCTGGCTCAGATCATTTCCCTCTGGAAATCACAATACTTACCTATGAATACAGTAGAAATTATCTACCCAAACAGCAGGTGGAAAATAAAGAATGCTGACTGGCCAAAGTATACTGCAACAGTCCATGTGAAGTTTCAATCTTTTAACAATTTGTTAGCTTCGAAAGAGGCCTACCAACAGCTAATTTCAATTATTGAAGACGCTGCAACAATTTCCATTCCAAGAAAAAAAGTAAGTCATCGTTTCGAAGCAACAGCCCCCAGTCTGGTGGACACCAGAGTGCTCTAGAGCCATAGCACAGCGCGAACTTGCGTGCAGTAACTTCTGTAAACAGCGAAGTGTAGAAATCTTCATCGTATATCGGAAAATAGCAGCGAAAGTTGCAAGGCGGTTAAAAGACTGTAAAAAGAATAGCTAGCAAAGTTTCTGTGAATCTTTAAATAACAATGTTAGTATCGCTGATGTTTGGAAGAAATTAAGATGTTTCAAAAATAAAAACTCCACTATGTGTCAGCCATTAAGTGACACATGTCTTGAAGACTTTGTGAATTTAATCTCACCAGCTTCCGCAACCGAGCAGCCATTTTGCCCCCCGAAGCAAAGGGGTTACAATCATCCGCTCGTGGTACCGTTTTCGTATGAAGAAGATGAATGGCATCAAAAAGAGCGTAACTCCCACACCTGGTATGGACAGTATACACTATCAGATGATAGAAAATCGCCCTGACATAGCACTCAGAAAACTGTTACAGATATTTAACCAAATATGGATGAATGACACGCTAATAGAAAATTGGACAACTCAAGTAGTGGTAGCCACACTGAAACCACATAAGGATGAAGAGCAGGCCAAATCATATAGACCTATTTCTCTTTCTTCCTGTATCGCTAAAACTTTAGAACGCCTGCTAAAAAATCGCTTGGAATGGTGGTTGGAATCAAATCAGACCCTGTCATCGAGTCAGTATGGGTTTAGAAAAGGCGAGGAAACAATAAATAATTTAAATATCTTAACCTCAGAGATCAACGACGCAACAACAAGAAAGGAGAATGTAACAGCTATATTCCTGGATATAGTTGGAGCGTATGGTAATGTTCTTATACCCGCGTTGCTGCGGAAGTTGGAAACCATTGGAATCCCGCCACAACTGATTTATGGAATCAGCACTTTCCTCACTGAAAGACACATATGGGTTCGGTTCCAAAATAAATTAATTGGACCACGTCGTCTTACAACAGGTCTTCCACAAGGAGATATCTTCAGCCCACTACTCTTTGCACTACATACTAACGAGCTGGCGAGGATTATCCATTTTCCAGTTAAAATCCTCCAGTATGCAGATGATATTTGTTGTATGTGTCGACCAAAGGAATGGATCAGGCTGTGTGTTAGCTACCAAAGGCGATGGACACACTGGATCAAACATTACCTAGCTGTGGGTTACAGAATTCGGCAGAAAAATCGGTACTTGTTCCTTTCATGAACCAAACTATACCAGGCTGCTTGAATAGTGTAAAATACCACTGACATCCCAGGCGAGGTTTCTTGGTGTTCTCTTCGATTCCAGGATGAGTTGGATACCTCATATTCAAACCGTTGTCAGTATGTGTGAAAAAGCATTGAAACTTATCAGATCAGTGACAAGTGTATGGTGGGGGGCTCACCCCAACACTCTGCTCACTCTCTACCGCACGTTGATACGTTCCCGTACAGACTACGGATGCACGGTCTATCACGCTTCTGCTAACAAGTACCTAGCACTACTGGATAAACTGCAGTACAGAAGCTTACACTTCTGCCTCGGAGCCATGCATTCTTCTCCCACCAGCGCCCTTCTCCTGGAAGCATCAGAAATGCCTCTACATATTCGCAGAATAATGATGTGTGGTCGCTATATCTTACAGCGGACTAAACATCCACTGATAAAAAACTGTGAAACGCTCTCTCAAGTAGGGAATAACAGGAATGTCAGGAAACAGCAGTTTTATATCTACAAGCAGTACGAAGACTGGAAATATCTCCAAAAGAAAGTATACCGAAGCGAGGTTCTTCCAATGTTCCTATATGACTATCACAGCTCTTATCACGATATTCCTATAACATAAGTCGACTATTCCAGCAAAGGAAAAGGATATGGGCAGTTTTCACCTACATCGTACCTGGTAGAAAAGTGGGCAGGATGTCCTAAACTATATACAGATGGATCAAAAATGGGGGCGGAAAATCATACCGGATGTGCTTTCTTCTTTCCAGAATGTGTAGAAGAAAGGAAGTTTCAACTACCAGGTGATGCTTCCATATTTCTTGCTGAAACTTCCGCTATTATAGAGGCAATCAAATATGCAAGATCTCTCAAAATACCCAAAGCAGTAATAATCACTGACTCTAAAAACGCTCTGAAATCCATTAGTTACAGGAATTGGGACAAAAGAACTAGGAAATACACCCCCGACATACTGGATCATTATCACAAAGCTAAGAAGACTGGCCAAATTATAGAATTTGTATGGGTCAAATCACATTCCGGAATTCCATACAATGACAAAGCAGATCAACTGGCGGGAGTTGCGATTAACAGTGGAAGACCTATGGACATTAAACTCCCATACACAGAATACCTCCTAAAAGTAAAACAACAAGCGATTCTCTCATGGCAGGAAGAATCGAATGAAAGCCAACAAACGAGAGGTAAAAGCTATGCACGTGTACAGACATTCATACCAAGACAGACGTGGTTTGGGAACTTCAAACATTCAAGGAAAATTATAACGTCCACTGTGAGAATGTGTCTCAATCATGGATCTTTCCCTGCCCACTTACATAGAATCGGCGTATCGGAGACACCCTTCTGTCGATGTGAAGAGGAAACAACTGGTGATGTAAATCACATCTTATTTCAGTGTAGACGGTATGAGAAAGGCAGAGTCAACTTTTTAAAGGACCTCTTAAGCGGAGATTTACTATCTTTGGCCCGGAAAAAGCATGTTCTTTGATAATTTTTTTCTTGGGATGTGTTATAGGTATCAATGTCAAATTTGGTCAAAATGTTTATTGATATTTCCTCTACAATCTGGAATTTTTTCGACCGGAAATATCTAAGAGCAAAGGCGGAAGTGCCATCGGAACGAAACAAAATTTCGATGTAGACCTCCACGCGCAGTATGTCACAGATCAGCCGGTTCGTCTGAAATTCAAATTGAGTTGACGTTAGCGAAGTATGTAAGATTCTTTATTTGTACCTCGCTTAAGTTATTTGGACCATAGGAAACAAAACGGCGAGCATTTGAAAAAAAAGGGTTTTATTCATCGATTTTTCGACTTCGTCGGTCAAGTAAAAATACTTATAATTGATTGATCGGAATAAAAGTGGTACTACTCCTAGACAATTTAGTTATCTTCGTCAGAAACAAAGAATCATGCCAATCGGTTCAGTAGATTTGAAGTTACCATACCGCGCAATAAAAAAAGTCATTTCGAGAAAAACGCATTCGAAGTTTTGACTACGTATAAATGCAATATTATGCAACTTACGTTCAGTATGCTATTTCGGGTCCATAAACTAATCCTTCCTCTTCCTCATAGAGAGCGTTCTGTTCGATCTGGGCAATACTGCGCTGCTCCAGAGCCGCTCGTACGGCCGGTGACAAGCGGTTTTCGGCCGCTTGAATCCGGTGGTCGTCCGAATGCTTGGCGAACTGCGTCGAATAGAGTCCCAAGGTGACGTCCATCGTTGTCACGGTCTTCAGAATTGCAGAATACCCTTCGTTGAAGCTGCTCACTGCCATGAAAGTCGCAATCTCCACAGTCTTCGCACCAGAATGCAAATGCTTGGGGGCTAACTTCCAAACACACGCATTCAAACTTTCATTTGAATTTTGTGTGTTTCCTCCCAACCACCGGTACAATAACTCGTCTTCCGAAAGAAAAAAAACTGGTGAGTGAAAAAGGCCGATTTCAGTCAGGTGCATTTCCGTTCTGTATTCAGAAAAACCGTTTCAGGGGTGGATTCTAAACACTTTTATGGATCCAAAAATACAATTTAAAAAAATCGATTTTTGAACCAAAAGATAGTATACCTTCCCTTAACTTAATTAACTTACAGTGCCGGCCGCACACGCGACCCTTAGCGGCGCGTCTTAATCAAGTTGTGCATTCCTAGGAAAATTTTATAATGTACAAATATATTTTTATCTTTAGCGTGAGCACTGTTGCTCTAAACCATTTCATAACTATTTACTCTATGTAATGTAAAATTTTTTTTACTTCTGATGAAGGCTGCCTTAGAGCAGTTGCCTGTGCAACCGAAGAGCTGTATTTTCAAGTAATATTATAAATTTCGTCTACGGTTGCTGCATTATCGGCCATGTTCAAAATTGTAGGTTTTTTATGTTGTTACTACTGATGTTTTTTTTTTTTGTTTTGTGGATTGTGCACCCTTGGAAGGACAGACGGGGTGGTAGAGTAATTTTGTTCTACAAGTGGCGAATACATAAGGGCATCCTGGGGAACGAGGATGGTCCTGTTGTTGCTGTACGTCTGCAAGGGCGACGAAGGGCACGTAACAGTTGTTCAGCTTCTAGAACTGGATGTGATGTTCTCGAGACTACTGGGTGTGTGGCTTATAAGTCATAAATGGAGATCTGGGAGATTGGGAATGAGGTGTGTAGGTTGGACGATGCCTTTTCGGAATTATATAAAGAGACAAATGGGAATAATTTATTTAGGGAGATAGAGGAAAGTCCAGGAGTTGCAATTCACTTAAAGTAAATTAAGGATGCAGTTGCTACAGTTGGTGGATGTGGTTCCTCTAGATAGGAGTTGGCAGAAGAGGCCCTGGGTATATTTGCTGGAGAAAAATTGATAAAGACAATGTTCAGAACAGCAGATAAAGAGGAAGTGCAGGAGGTAAATAGCACAGTTGTTCAGGTTCAGCAGATGGAAAGTTCTATGAAGGATGCCTTGAAATGGCACATGACGTGGTTATTGAACTTATAACAAGGGGTGTCGAATCACATGAGCCTAGTATGGGAATTAGTACGGAGCTATCCCAGTGTACTAGCGAAATGAGGGAGGTAATGAATAGCAATTTGGGGAAAACACAGAAGCAACTGAGTGCATTGGACAATTAACTGAATGTGGCGAGATTACTGCATGGGCGAGTGGACCAAATTGGAGCTGCTAGGAGTGAAGCAGCCATATTGCATGAGGTGATGTTTCATGCACTGAATGGGAAACTTAGTAGCTTATTGGTACACCAAGAGAATTCATGATGGGATTGTGGCAGGCAGAAAGGCAGTTTCCCATGGAGTTACAGCGATATAGCCAAATGTCGCAGGAAAATCTGGCGGCTGTTCTTTCATTTAGGTGGAAGCAGTTGGAGCTAGGGTGCATAATGCGATCTGTGTACCTGTTGTAGGGACAAACTCGGAGTTTCATTACTACAGCATTCACCCATATCCAGTGAAATGGGGAATATTGGTAAAGTGGGTGCCGGTGAGAACACGGTAAGTATTACTAGTCTCAAAGGACAAGCAGGTTCATGTGACAATGTCATGGGTAGAGTTGGAAAGGTTGTACAAGGGAGAGTTGTCATCTGTCTGGCTTGCCAAGTATGGAATGATATGCGAAGGGGTGAAGCAAGTTTGTTTCTAGAGGAAGTAAGTGGGACGAGTTGTGGGAAGGAGCTTCTGCCAGCCCAAATGTACTATCAGAGGATAGGTACATATTGATTATACTCTATATTCATGCAGTAACCTGTATGGTTGAATTGCTATGGAGGGGGCAGACCGGTAGGATTGAAAAAACTCGAGTTTCAGGAAAACCGAATGATCATTACTGACATGACTTATGGGACACTTGGGGACAGATTTTTGTCTTCAGGCTATGCTTACAGGCTCAACCGTTTTGACATTGTCGTGGATTACGTTGTATTGGTCAGAAAGACTCCGAGGGTAATACTCATTCACAATTTAATGTATTTGAATGAAACTCTCAGTCCAAAACTTTTGCAGTCCTCAGACAGATTAATAGAGTTCCGAGAAAGGGGAATTTTGGTGCAACAAATGTGGCATCATATCACCATTTCTGGCAAGAACAGGAGCACAAACTATTAATGGCGAGCACATCGGTCGCCAGTTGCAGAGTGTTTGTAGCAAGCTTTTGTGTACTGTATTTCTGGGTAATATGCTAGAGTGCACGAGCTGTGGTATGCCAACACACCAATTATCAGTAGAATGGTTCACCAGCACTGGTAAGGGAAGCAGTTAGTTTTAAGGTCTTAATTAATGTATAAGGGTGTGATAAGGGGTATATATTGTCGTATATGGTGTTGGTGGAAAACAAGTAGGGTGAATTCAGGAGATTGTCCTCAATATATAAATTATTAGTTAAAGTAGTTGAGTGGGAGCACAATGTTAAAGATTCGGGACAAATCTTCTTAGAAGGGAGGAGGTATGCTGCACCACAAATAAGTACAGTTGTGGATTTGGGGAATTCTTGTAAATCCACCCAATGGATGAAGACCATTACATACCTCTGAGTGATCCTCGACCACAGGCTCACACGAGTGCAGCATAGATGTGATATTAGAAGCAGAGCAGTGGGACATCTCTGCACCCTATACCCTCTGCTGAAACCCCAGGTGGTGATGCGTCCACACCATGGCATTATGCTCTACCTAACACTTTCCAGACCAGTGCTAGAGTACATGGCCATGGTGTGGGGATAGGGTGCTGACCCACACATCACAACATTACAGAGGGTTCAGAGCCGAGCTCTGAAACTCGTTCTGCACCTTCCGAGTTGGTATTCAACTCGTCTGTTACACGAGAAAACTGACATGTTGCTGTGGGACAGAATCCAGCGGACTTCTTGCACTTTCTATGAGAAGTAAGGTCACTCTCAGAATTGCCTCGTCCTGGAACTGGACCTCCAGTAATACTGCAAGCTGATGTTGGCTGGTCCTGGCTGCTGCATGAATAATTTTCTGTCCAGTTGCTTGAGGACAACCCATCTCCACTTGACCTAATGCCAGTCCAGCAACTCAGATAATCATAACACCACATCGAGCGATTTAGCAGGAATAACATTCTAATGTTTAAGCTGCACACATGCCAAGCAAGGAACGCTCGCCGGATAAATTACTAGCGACTACGATGAACATTATTTCAGCCTCCATAAGGCCATCGATATTTTGGTTGTTCCCTGTATGCCTGCCCAAGGTTACCTCCGGCTCCCACCCTAGACGAAATTTTCCTTTCTGTAGAGGGATAATGGCCTGATATCCACGATGCGTTTGCTGCGTAGCTCAAACCTTGACACAGTTTGCAGGAAGTGTTAACCAAGTAATTGTTTACTTGTCAAAAACTAATTACTGAATGCGGGTACTATGTACCCCAAACTGTTTGATTTTGTTGGATAACATGCAACGCTGAAAGATAATATCTAGATTTAAGAAGGATGGAACCATACACAGCGTGTGGACAAAAGCATTACACATTACCATACCTAACATGGTGTAGAAAAACCATTGGCACTCAAAATAGCTTCCAGACGTCCCAGAGTGGGTAAGTACAGGACCTGTATAGTTTTCAAGGGAATCATACGCCATTCTTCCTGCAAAATAGGGCAAATCCAGGTGGTAGATACTGATCATGCACTCTTCTCTCCAAAGCAGACCACAACGGCCCAATAATATTGAAATATGGTGACTGTCGTGGCCAGGGGAGATACGAAAATTCATCCTCGTGCTCACTAAATAGGTGCTGGACGATGCGAGATGTTCTGTATAACAGGGACCTTGGCATCTTGGACCACAGCACCACCATTGGAGAACAAATATTGTAGCATATTATGGACCTAATGGGCCAAAATGGTCACATAGTCCTTGGCAGTAATGCGACCTTGTAGAGTATCCATGGTACCCACAGAATGCCACGATATGTCTGTCCAAATCATCACTGGACCTCCACCATTTTTCACTCTTGGGACGTAAACTTGACCAGAAGTTGATAATAGTATGCAACAAGACTCATCCGAACAAATAATTTTCTTCCCTTGCTCCATAGTCCAATATTCATGGCTTTGGAACCACGTTTTTTGTTCTGGACATTTGCATCACTGATGTGTGTTTTGAATTACAGCTCGCCCTGTAGCTGCCATCTTATGGAGTTCCCTTCATGTTGTTTTGGTGTTCACAGGGTCCACGTGTGCGACATTCAGTTCTGTAGCGACGTTTGCAGCTGTCGTCCTCTTATTTTTCCTCAAAGTCCTCTTCAAAGGGCGCCTTTCACGATCACTAAACACACATTTTCGTCCAAATTTTGACTTAACAGATGCTATTTTCCCGCTTTCTTTGTATGCGATATAAATCTTCGATATGGTGCCTCTCGAAACACTAAACACTTTGGCAGCCTTGGTTACAGAAGGTCCCACCAACAATTTGATCATGTCCGAAGTCACTTACACTATGTGATCAAAAGTATCCGGGCACCTCCAAAAACATACGTTTTTCATATGAGGTGCATTGTGCTGCCACCTACTGCCACGTACTCCATATCAGCGACCTCAGTAATCATTAGACATCATGAGAGAGCAGAATGGGACGCTCTGCAGAACTCATGGACTTCGAATGCGGTCAGGTGATTGGGTGTCACTTGTGTCATACGTCTGTACGCGAGATTTCCACACTTCTAACATCCCTAGGTCCACTGTTTCTGATGTGGTAGTGAAAGCGTACAGGCCGACCTCGTCTGTTGACTGAAAGAGATCGTCGACCGTTGAAGAGGGTCGTAATGTGTAACAGGCGGACATCTATCCAGACTATCACACAGGAACTCCAAACTACATCAGGATCCACTGCAACTGCTATGACTATGAAGTGAGCAAACTTGAATTTCATGGTCGAGCAGCTGCTCATAAGCTACACATCACCCTGGTAAATGCCAAACGACGCCTCGCTTGGGGTAAAAAAATGGTTCAAATGGCTCTGAGCACTATGGGACTTAACATGTATGGTCATCAGTACCCTAGAACTTAGAACTACTTAAACCTAACTAACCTAAGGACATCACACAACACCTAGTCATCACGAGGCAGAGAAAATCCCTGACCCCGCCGGGAATCGAACCCGGAAACCCGGGCGTGGGAAGCGAGAACGCTACCGCACGAACACGAGCTGCGGACGCTTGGTGTAAGGGGCGTAAACATTGGACGATTGAACAGTGGAAAAACGTTCTGTGGAGTGACGAATCACGATACACAATGTGGCGAGCCGGTGACAGGGTGTGGGAATGGCGATGGGGTGGAGGGGGGGGGGGGTCATGTAACCCTTATTGTTTTGCTTGGCACTATCACAGCACAGGCCTTCCCACTGTTGAAGAGCAATTCGGGTATGGCTATTGCATCTTTCAACATGATCGAGCACCTGTTCATAATGCACGGCCTGTGGCGGAGTTGTTACAAGACAATAAAACCCTTGTAATGGACTGGCCTGCACTGAGTCCAGACCTGAATACTGCAGAACACCTTTGGGATGTTTTGGAACTCCGACTTCGTGCCAGACCTCACCGGCCGACATTGATACCTCTCCTCAGTGCAGCACTCCGTGAAGAATTGGCCGTCATTCCCCAAGAAATCTTCCAGCACCTGATTGAACGTATGCCTGCGAGAGTGGAAGCTATTATCAAGGCTAAGAGTGGGCCAACACCATACTGAATTCCAGCATGGAAGGCGCTATGAACTTGTAAGTCTTTCTCAGCCAGGTGTCCAGATACTTTTGACCACATAATGTAGCTCAAACATAGTGAAATCACAACTACACAGAACACTGTTCTCACCACGATTGGCAGTTGCAACATATTGAGGACATTGAACAAGTGCCGTTCACGGTCAAATACAACAGCACAACGTGCAGACCCAGACCACAGATCAGATGTGATTCGGTTTGCAGACTTGACTAACATCTGCATTTCTTTTCAAGAATTCATTTCTCGTGGTGTTCCCATATTTTTGTCCAATCTCTGCGTATATCTACAGAGAATAATCTAGCTACTAAAGTAAAAGATAAGGAGAAAGTTCACCAATGGTCAGTTTATTTGAAATAGTAGCAGTTAAAGTAATTCTTTTAGTTACTGAGACCTTCACAGCACTAAAAAAAAATTATTCAAATTGAACTGCTCCACAGAAACTGTTTTTTCTGAGAACATCAAATACTATGTATGCACTCTCGTAATCTGTTTTTGAACGTGTGCACGATAACATTTGCGCACTCACACTAAAATCACTATATGTACACCGTCTTTAGTTGCTAAAAAAGGTTTGTGCTATGACGCCGGCATACACGTGCTCGCTCCTAAATGCTTCCGCCACCCACCACAGCTAACCACATATTATGACCTCCTGTTGTGCCTACCTCGCTACGATGAAAGCTGGTTCTGGCTGTCCCATTTAACTTGTCGGACTAGCTTCCACAGATATTTTTTCAATTGGTTTTGTTCTTTTATCCTTTCTTGCAGACATATAATTTACATTCTTATTGTCTCTATTTAATTTACATTTTAGTTTGCTTAATTTCATTCCATTTTAATACCTAAGGCATTAATAATTTAACCGTTTAAGTCGGCCTCCTCGCTAGGTCCACAAATCGGTTAGCTTCTTGAAACGCTTCCTTATTTGGTCATCCTACAGATGATACAGAAAAGCTTAGTTTCTAGCGCTACAGCCCTGCGCAACACGTCGACATCGAAGATTTTTTTTTTTTTTTTTTTTTTTTTTCACTGAATGAAACAATTGTTACAAACCTACTTCCAACTTTTCTAACGGATGCGAATTTGATACTTCTGCAGCTTCATTCTGCAAATACGTTTTAATTCTGGTAAGATGCAACAGTGGTAAGATGTAACAGTAGCAACAGTGGTAAGATGTAACAGTAATTTAATCTATATACGGGGTCTGTTCAAAAACTTGCAGAACATTGATAATTTCGCGCCAATGGTGCGTTGGAGCAAAATGCGATTGGCATCTCTGCACACGCCTGTGTTTAATCTGTAACTGCTGAAAGTTTCATTGTTATATGTCTGTTAATTATTATTCATTGCTGTATTTGGTAGAACGTTGGGTCGCCCAGTTTGCGAATTTCGAGATGACAGCGTTAGAGGAGCAACGCGTCTGCATTAAATTTTGCGTGAAACTCAAGAAAACCTTTACAGAGATACACCAAATGATGCAGGAAGTCTACGGTGATGAGTGCTTAAGCCGTACCCGGTGTTACGAATGGCTCAGTCGGTTTAAAAACGGCCGGTCGGAAGTTAAAGATGACCCTCGTTCAGGACGCCCTTCGACGTCTACCTACGACGCTCATGTCAGGAACATCAACGTTATTGTGCGTCCCAATCGGAGACTGACTATCAGAGGAATTCCTGAAGAATGTAACATTTGAGTTGGATTATGTCATGAAATCCTGAAAGCATTTTGGAATGCATCGTGTTGCCGTCAAGTTCGTCCAACGGCTCATGAGTCAAGACCGGAAAAGACCTTCGTCTCGCAATCTGTGAAGAGGTTTTGGGTCGCGCAAATGAGAACTAGATGTTCCTTAAGAGTATCATAACTGGTGGTGAGACGTAGTCTACGATTATGATGTTGAGACCAAGGTTCAGTCTTCACACTGGTTCGGGAAAGGTACTCCAAGACCAAAACAGGTCAGGTCAAATGTCAAAGCCATGCTGATAGTTTTCTTTGACTTTGAAGGATTAGTTCATCATGAATTCGAGCCACAGGGACCAACTTTTAATCGGCGGTACTATCGGCACGTGTTGCGACGCCTCCCAGAAAATGTAAGGAAACGGGCTGAAATGTAACGAGACAATTCATGCCTCTTGCATCACCATAACGCACCCGGAAATTCATCTCTGTTGGTGCATGACTACTGTACAAAAACGAAATCACTGTGCTGCCTCATCCTCCGTATTCTCCAGACTTGGCCGCTGCGGCCATTTTTTTTATTTCCAAAGTTGAAAACCCCGTTGAAAGGACGAAGATTTGCAACGATAGATGAATTAAAACAAAATTCGCAGACAGCGCTTCGCACGCTCCAGCAAGAGGTGTACAAAGACTGCTTCCGGAACTGGAAACGGCATTGGAAGCGGTGTATCAATTGTGGAGGAGAGTATTTCGAAGGCTACCATGCACAATAAGTAAACGGTAGGCGTAGAAAAATTTTGTAAACGAAGATCCGGAATTTTTTGAACAGATCTCGTACATGAAAGTCTGCATCCCGACTGATTGACTCATCATCCACCAGCCCTAGCCACCAAGAATAGAAGCTTTAAATTTGGAGAGGACGTTGTTCTTCTTCTGTAGGCATCGTTTAAGAACGGTACTTTCGAAATTCCATCTCTAAGGGGTTGAATATCAGATGAAAGTTTTTGAAAATATGTCACAATTGAGGCAATTTTGAAGCTAGAGCTACAAGAACTGGTATTTTGCTTCTCGATCAGAAGTAAAGAAATACGTGTTTCAGCATTTTTGGAAATATAACCCCTATGAGAAAGAAATAGTGGGTAAAAATTTATTTTCCAAAATAAATAATTAAAAAACTACACTACTGGCCATTAAAATTGCTACACCACAAAGATGACGTGCTACAGACGCGAAATTTAACCGACAGGTAGAAGATGCTATGATATGCAAATGACTAGTTTTTCAGAGCATTCACACAAGGTTGGTGCCGGTGGCGACACCTACAAAGTGCTGACATGAGGAAAGTTTCCAACCGATTTCTCATACACAAACAGCAGTTGACAGGCGTTGTCTGGTGAAACGTTGTTGTGATGCCTCGTGTAAGGAGGAGAAATGCGTCCCATCACTTTCCGACTTTGATAAAGGTCGGATTGTAGCTTATCGCGATTGCAGTTTATCGTATCGTGACATTGCTGCTTGCATTGGTCGAGATCGAATGACTGTTAGCAGAATATGGTTTCGGTGGGTTCAGGAGGGTAATACGGAACGCCGTGCTGGATCCCAACGGCCTCGTATCACTAGCAGTCGAGATGACAGGCATCTTATCCGCATGGCTGTAACGGATCGTGCAGCCACGTCTCGATCCCAGAGTCAACAGATGGGGACGTTTGAAGCACAACCATCTGCACGAACTGTTCGACGACGTTTGCAGCAGCAAGGACTATCAACTCGGAGACCATGGCTGCGGTTACCCTCGACGCTGCATCACAGACAGGAGCGCCTGCGATGGTGTACTCAACGACGAACCTGGGTGCACGAATGACAAAAAGTCATTTTTTCAGATGCATCCAGGTTCTGTTTACAACATCATGATGGTCGCATCCGTGTTTGGCGATATCGCGGTGAACGCACATTGGAAACGTGTTTTCGTCATCGCCATACTGGCGTATCATCTGGTGTGATGGTATTGGGTGCCATTGGTTACACATCTCGGTCACCTCTTGTTCGCATTGACGGCATTTTGAACAGTGGACGTTACATTTCAGATGTGTTACGACCCGTGGCTCTACCCTTCATTCAATCCCTGCGAAACCCTACATTTCAGCAGGATAATGCACGATCGCGTGTTACAGGTCCTGAACGGGCCTTTCTGGATACGGAAAATGTTCGACTTCTGTCCTGGCCAGCACATTCTCCAGATCTCTCACCAGTTGAAAACGTCTGGTCAATTGTGGCCGAGCAACTGGCTCGTCACAATAAGCCAGTCACTACTCTTGATTAACTGTGGTATCGTGTTGAAGCTGCATGGGCAGTTGTACCTGTACACGCCATCCAAGCTCTGTTTGACTCAATGCCTAGGCGTATCAAGGCCGTTATTACGGCCAGAGGTAGTTGTTCTGGGTACTGATTTCTCAGGATCTATGCACCCAAATTGCATGAAAATGTAATCACATGTCAGTTCTAGTATAATATATCTGTCCAATGAATACCCGTTTATCATCTGCATTTCTTCTTGGTGTAGCAATTTTAATAGCCAGTATTGTAGTAAAGTATTTTTGTAGCTAAATCTCTGAAATTTGGCATTTGGCTTCTCGGTTGCAAATGAACGAAGAACTGGTACATGTTTCAGTGGTTTTGAAAATTCGACCCCTGATGGAGTGAAATAGGGAATGAATGTTTTATGATACCATTTCATTATGAAATAATTTTTGAAACCAGATCTGTGAAAATTTGAATTTGACTTATCAGGTGGAAATAAAAATATGTGTTCACCGTTTTTGGAAATTCAGCCCTATTGGATGAAATAGGGGATGAAAGTTTTTATGGAAGTATTTCGTTGCCCTAAGAGGTTGAAATATGGCGTGAAATGTCTTATGAAAATATTTTATTGTGAAAGCATTTTTATATCTTTGAAAATTGGTATTTGGTTTCTCAGTTAGAAATGAAAAAAACACGTGTTTCACTGTTTTTGGAAGTTCAACGCCTAAGGTGTGAAATACGGCCAGACGTACTCATTGATTCATCATTCCCCAGTCCAAACCGTTAAGGATAGAAATTTGAAATTAGGAGAGGCTGTTGATTTTCTTAAAAGTTGGATGAAATTATTTCAGTATGAAAGGGTTTTCACAGCTAAATCTATGACAAATTGTACTTGACTTCTCTGTTAGAAATTTAAAAAAAAATACGTGTGTCACTGTTTCTGGAAATTCCCTATGAGGTGAAAGACAGGATGAAAATTTTTTAAAAAGTATTTCGATATATTAAAAACTTTAAAGTTAAATCTGTGTTAGGGAATGAAAGCTTCTATGGAAATGTCACCACAAGAACGCAAAAGGTATGATCAACAAAAAATCTTGGACTTCAGCTATCAGAATAGCTTTTTGATCAGAAGTACATTCTGAAAAAAATCATGCTTCTATGTCCTTAATTAACGTGAAAAGTTTAGAATGTGTGCAGTTCGTGTACGACATAAAATTTCAGTTACAGAAAAAAAAGATGTACAGACCATACAGTCTACATAAGCAAAGCAAGGGGAGTTGTAATGTTAATGTATAATATTTAGGCAATATACGGCTCGACAAAAAAATGAAGCCCCCAGAAGACAGAGCCGAATGTCAGTATAACTTCGTAACTGATCGTCACTGGATATGTTAATAATTAGAATTGCAATTTCTTGTGGCAAGCAGAACAGTCACCATAGTGCTGTTCACAGTTAGTATTATTACCACGGGTGGTAGGGTATATAAGAGGCGTGAACAGCGTCAGATGTTGAGTGATCACTGTGAGGGACACGGAGACGCTGTGTACCTGTGTGAGACAGCGTTATCAGCACCTGACAGAATTTGAGAGGGGTCTCACTGTGTTTCCCAATTTGGCTGGCTGGTTAATGTTTCAGTATCCAGATTTGTGGGGCATTCGGATGGGTCTGTGGCCTAGCGTTGGATCGCATGGAAGCATGAGGGCAGGTGTACTCACTGTCGAGGTTCTGGCCAACCGCATCTGATCGCCGCAAGAGAGGATCGTCGTATTGTGTGCCAAGCACGTCGTAATCCCTTTGTACCTGTTCCTACGATCCGAGAACAAGTGATGGACTATCTGCAACATTCCGTATTGTCCCATACTATTGGTCAGAGACTAGCAGCAGCCGGACAATGGAGTTACGGGAGGGGGCAGAGCAACTCGCTTATCTAGAAATGCAATTAAAAAAACAATAATGCAGGTGTATATTTAATTGTTTGAACGGCATCAAGTACAACATTTTATGTTTACGAAGCTTTAAAAATATTAGGCAAATGACATACAATAGTCTCAATACATTGTGTTGACTGAACACGGAAATATCGTTCAATTGTTTCCAACGTATCGACAGGTATGTTGGCGACAGCTTGAAGAATGTTCTTCAGGTGAGCCGGGATCCTAGGACGACCGTTGTAAGCAAGCGATTTTAGATAGCCCCAAGAAAATAGTTATAAGGGGCTAAATCAGGGGATTGTGCTGGCCACTGCAGATCACCTCTCAAGGAGATGAGGCGGCATGGAAAGTGTTGCCGCGAAACAGTGATTGATACACGCACTGAGTGTGCCGTGGCACCGTCCTGCTGGAACCATACATATCCCACATCCATCACGTTGAATGTTAGAAGGAAAAACTTCTGAGTTATATGAAGGGCTTATTTCAATAGTGGTACAAGTCCACTTTTGTTCATTCTGAGATACAGAGTCCTAAAGTTAAATGAGCGCTGAAAAATCTGCAGTTGAGATACCAGAAATATTCAATCATATGGCTTCTTTCTAGAGATGAACCTTTCTTTCTGTTTGTTTGGATCATTAATTTCTAAAGCACTGTAGGCATAAAAGTGGAGGTAATGGACTTGCACCACTATTAAAATAAGCCCTTCATATGGACATAACGGTCAGAAGTCACCATAATTGCCCGTTCGTTTTCTCCAAAAAATCACGGATAAATTATTCCAACTCCCTATAATGCACATCAAAAAGTTACACATCGTGAATGAAGAGGACGCTGATCAAGTTGTCTGGGGGTATCAGGGCTCCAATAGCGCTGGTTCCACTTATTTACAGAAGCCGAAAGATTGAAGAGCCTCATCACTGAACAGTTCAAGTGCATCGTGAGGCACGCCAAGAAGCGCCATTTTCTTGAGCAACAAAATCGCGTGAATTAGGTTCCTGTATCACAGTCAATTTGTACGGATGAAATTTTAGTTCTTCATGAAAGGTTCGCCCCACAGGACGAGTAGAAAATCCAACAGCAGCTGCGTGCTTGCAGGCAGAGCGCTGAGGGAACCGCAAAACAGAAAGCCTTACCATGTCAGTGTTTTATGGTGACCTTGCTGTTCGTGGAAGCCCGGGTTTGTTCTTCTTCAGCTCACCAGTGTCGCTCAAGTTGTTTACTCATGAAGCCATCGAATGCCGGCAAAGATCACGACCATAGGGCGCAACATTGAAATGGGCAGAGAATGTAAATTGTGTGGCGATGATTGAGGGAATGTTGGAAAAGTATGCGTCAACAGCGTACGCGTCCACCACCTTCAACCACTCCATGATGCTAACTAAATCATGTGGAGCTACAACTTAAAGTTGGGTTCACACATGCAACAAAAGTGTCGCCACAGCTAGTGGCATACTGCAGTTGCATGTGTGAACTCCCAGTTCTTAGTGGCGTAATTGAAGAGAAGCAACTTTTGTGACGCCATAAAAAGTTGTGCTTTGTTGCGCCACTTTCCTTCCACCACTGATCCCTGGTGGCAGTATTTCAAAACACGAGCATTCTGTCACAGTTATCGTGGAGTAATTGCTGCTGTGCTCCATTCGATTTCAGTTTATTTTCATATTATTATTGAAAATGTGAAAACAGTGGTCGGCAGGTACACTTTTGTTGCTTCTGGAACTGCAAGAACAACACCTATGTTTAATTTCCTGTAGCAGTGTGTGTGTGTATGTATGTGTGTGTGTGTGTGTGTGTGTGTGTGTGTGTGTAAGCCAGTTACATATCCCACAATTTTAAAAGATTTTTGGATGGGTGAATAAATAAACTTAATATGACAAGAAAAAGCGAGTCGTATAAACATCAGGATTTGTGAGACCAAGCACTGCATAAATTGTGCGTTATATGTAGGAAATAGCTGCAGAGTGTGATGTGGCAGCTGTTAAACTAAAAATTAGTTATTCATAATGCCTATATCAAGGAATACAATAAGATTGTAAAATCTTGGAAGAGTGGCGTGTCTGCAGATGATATTTATATGCCAGCTGTTAGTTTGCCATTGCGGATAGCATTTTCGTCTCTCAGTGTTGTTTCTTTTATAAATGTGACTGTGGCCCCTGACTTATCCAGTGGCGGACACAGAAAAACCTCAAGGAGGGGGCGCTGCCGGCCGCGGTGGTCTAGCGGTTCTAGGCGCTCAGTCCGGGACCGCGCGACTGCTACGGTCGCAGGTTCGAATCCTGCCTTGGGCATGGCTGTGTGTGATGTCCTTAGGTTAGTTAGGTTTAAGTAGTTCTAAGTTCTAGGGGACTGATGACCACAGATGTTAAGTCCCATAGTGCTCAGAGCCATTTGAACCATTTGAGGGGGCGCTAAAGATATCTTGAACTACCTTTACTTTTACTGTAATAAAAAATAATCAAGACACATGCAAAGTTTAAGAAAGTTTTATTTAAACTGATTATACACATATACAAGACAATGCCATCTTATAAACAAGTTATAGTTGTGGTTCTCTTCTTTAAATGATGAATTCTCTGCGCCTATTCTGCCTGGCAAATTGGTTAATTACATCTTCAATAGGACAATCAATGTCTGGCTGAGTGTTCAACAGAGCTAAGCATTAAGTCGATCCTCCATCATTATCGACCTCAGCCATGTCTTTGTACGCCGCAATGTTGAAAAACTTCTTTCTAGTGTAGCAACAGATGCAGGTAGACAAGCAAATTTTTGTACAGCATCTGCAAAGTAGGATAGTCAGATCTAGGACAAACAGACAATGCTTGCATAACAGAATCACGATTATTAACGGCGTTTATGGTCGTTTGTTTGTATTGAAGAATCTCTCTCATTAATCTCTTTCTAATCGCAAAACAGCAGAATATTCTCGACTTTCCGCGAACAAATGCCAGACAGAATAACGTATCGAGATCACTAGACCAGCCGCGACTTTTCTCATAGGTATGTGTTAGCTATCTATGTACCAGGCAGAAACGTATAAAATACGATGACGCTGAGTGCGTGCTACATAGGAAAGTACAACTACTCGATAACTCGATTCAGTCGAGTCGATTGACGAAAGAAACGAGCAAATAGCGTACGGGCTGACTGGCGGGGGCGGCACAGGTGGCAATGCGGACGGCCCCCAATCCACATGTATCCGCCGCTGGACTTATCCCTGTGCGAAATCTATTTCCGGATCCAACATTTAGTTTCGTCTTCCTTGTGCTAAACTCTTGTTAGAGCTCTAAAGCGATAACCTGCAAGTAACACTCATAACTACCTGCCCATACTACTTCAGTTGACGCCACACTGAATCTGTGGCGTTCTGTGCGAAAATGTGCTTGCGATGCCACTACAGAAAGCCACAAGCTGTGATGGCGTATTAGATGGGTGTGTGAATGAGCTTTACGTTCTGCCCTCCCGAATGTGCCTACCCCCACCCTCATTGGAGCAACCATAGCTTCAAGGGACCAAATTCAGATACGAAAGTTGCTCTGCCACACCCTGTACAATCCCATGCCTAGTCTGCCATTAACACAACACGAATGGCTGCATTTGCAGTGAGTGCAGTGAGCAGAAAGCCTGGATTACTGATGAATAGCGCTGCATCGTGTTCAGTGATGAAATACAGTTTGGCATTACACCAAATGACCATCACCGGCGAGTATGATGCTGACCTGGGGAGACGTTCCATCCTTTAATGTTTTGGGGAGGCACAACGACATCACTCCTGGAATCATGGTGTGGGGAGCCTTCATGCATGGCTTCAAGTGATGACTGGACTATTGGGACAAGGCGGTTCTGCCCCAAAGTACCATTATCCAAGAGGGTGGCGATACCATCATCCAAGATGGCTGCTATGATGTTAGCTGATGACGCAAGTACCGTTATCCAAGATGGCGGCTTTTGGCGGGAAGTTTGAATTTTGGTGGGAAAGTGCCACGCCCTCCTCCCCTGGAAAAATGGCGGGAAGTTCAAATTCCAAGAGGATAATGCACCACACCACAGTTATCTCTACTAAGCAAAGAAAATCGTGGGAAGATACCTCACATAGCCTACCTCCACTAACCTAAGTCATCCGACCGCCACCTCATCCTACGAACTGGCGCCAAGTTCGAAATCCAACAGGATAATGCATCATGCCCTGGTTAACCCTACTAAACAAAGAAAATCGCGGGGAGATAGCTCACTTAGGCTACCACCACTAACCTGTCACCCAACAGCCACTTCCTCCAAAGAACTGGCACCAAGTTTGAATTTTGGCAGTAAACAAAGGTCACTTGTGGTTTCACTGCTAAGCTAAGAAAATGGCGCGAAAGAAAGGACACTTATACTAACCTCAGTCGCCCGACCGCCACCTCCTACTAAGGATTTGTGGGAAGAAAGAACTTGGACATAAGTCTTATTTAAACAACTTCATGCAGGTGTGTTCACCATGAGGTCTGGACTCCAGCTAACTTAGTACACATCACCACCACCAGAAGGCGCTCTTACCGGTGATGTAATCCGAGACGGCAACAGTCAGTGTGTTCACCACGAGCTCTGGACTCCAACTGACTTTGTACATATCCCCACCGCCAGAGGGCACTACCGTGACGTCAGATGATGACGTAAGTACCATAATCTAAGATCGTTGAATACAGTGTGTTCACCATGAGGCCAAGTACATATTGACACCACCAGAGTGCGCTACCCTGGACTTAGAATGAATTTTCGCGAGTGCCACGCCCACCTCGACTTAGAAGGAAATAGTTAAAGTCTCCACCACCATCCTCAACCGACCGCCACACCCCTTACCAGCCCATGTTGTCGAGCTAACATGAGCTAACGTGTACTAACGTGCACAGCGCATGACGTCATCCAAGATGGTGGGGCGAAATGACTGGAAAACGGCTCTGCCTATGCTAAACATAAGTCTTTATTATTTTGCAAGCAGTGTCTGCACCATGAGATCTAGACTCCAACTGACTTAGTACACATTACTGCCACCATTACTGTGACCTAATCCCAGATGGTGGTCTGTAGGGGGAAAATGGCGCTAAAATGACTCAGGCTGCGCTGGGTTGTTAGGGAGAATAAGGTAGGAGTGCACTGTATTTAGTGTGGAACATTTCATTTAGGGATTGAGTATATTTATAACACTGACGCCAAACAGTAGCCTTGATGTGCTTGGGGTCACAATACACAGTCTGCAGACACGCACACAACTCCTAGTGTACCGAAATAATTTCAATACAGACTTATAAACTGCTCCTAAATAATGCAGAGCGCAGATGTGCAGACATGAAATCAACTCGTAAACTGTCCGAATAGAGCATAGCACAGCCTACAGGCCCACTCGCAAAATAACGCAACAAACAGACACGCATTCAACGCACGCCACGTGAAGTGATGCACCCGTCAGATGTCAAAGCACACACAGACGTCCGTCCAGGACCACACGCACCGTCACAGCTGCGAGCCGCCGCCGAACGCAGGTGAAAGTTGCCTGTCTCTATTTTCGTGTATACGTCACGGTTATACTGACGTCACAGAATTCCAAGGCGTACTCACACGAGACACCTCCGAGCAGCACATGTCTTTACTGCCGATAACAGAATAGCACAGGGCGCATTGCTCCTAGCGTGAAATGACACACTCGTTTAACCATACTTAACTACCCAGTGTGGCTCTCGCCTCGCCTCGCCGCGAAACCTGTGCGTGGCGACTCGCCATTTAAAACGTCCTCAATCTTATTCTTACGTCACATGGCTTTGTAAAAAAAAAAAAATAAATAAATAAAAAAAATTAGAGCCCAGTCGACCTCTCGGGGATTGTATAGCGTTCCAGAAATAGTTAATGCTCACTTTCTTGATGACCCAGCTTGTATTCACGCCGAGCGGTCTAAGGCGCTGCAGTCATGGACTGTGCGGCTGGTCCCAGTGGAGGTTCGAGTCCTCCCTCGGGCATGGGTATGTGTGTTTGTCCTTAGGATAATTTAGGTTAAGTAGTGTGTAAGTTTAGGGACTGATGACCTTAGCAGTTAAGCCCCATAAGATTTCACTCACATTAACATTTGTATTCACGTTAATTCTTGCCCTAACAGAACCTGTTTACGAAAATAGCGCGGAATATACCGAATGAAGTCTTCCTCGCGAACCTAACGTGGTACCCAATCCATCACGTGTTATCCTTCCCGCTTTCAACACACTCAAACGGTCACTCCGCTATGTAGAGGCTCATATATCCCAGCACAAAGGATGTGAATGAATCGAGCATTGTGATTCGCTCTTATCGAATTTACCCATTGAATTACTGATACCACCGATGTCAGAGGACTGTTCCTTCTGCAGACATGACTTTCAGCGCTATTGAACTGACAATTAAATCATACAAACTACCATACATATCGTCAAACATGGAAAGACTCTTACTATAGGACACACAGTCATCCTCTCTAGTCATACCATAACATAAACCATAATAACTTTACAATGCAATGTATACACATTTTACAGAATGTAAGCCACAGTAACTTTACAAAACAATATATACACATTTTACACAAACAGTGCAGTTATCTTTTATATCTATATAGCACCCAAAAAAATTATGCTATTCCTACACTCATACAGACTATATGTCACGACGCTTCCCAGTCCTAGGGAAGCACCGTCAGCCTTTTCTTATTTTCTACAGACGTGACATTCAGCTCCATACAAAATCATCCCTTTTACATCAGAGCACCCTCAGCGGACCGAAGTCGCCTCAGAACTCTTCTACAAATTCCAGATCGTTTGTCCTCGGCACAAACGTATTATTGTTTCTGCTCCAAACCTGCTCGCTTTTCTGCAGACATCTCCAGACTCAGGGATTACAGTAACACACGTATTTTCGCATGGTTCACCACAATATTATACCATTTTCGTGGTACTTCTCGATATCAAGCACTAGGCAGCAGCCGTAAACCATTGAGTAACTAGAAACAAATAGAGGAAATTGACATTTCCACTCTCGAATACCGATGTCGGTGATGTAACAGATTCCATATCATTCCTATAATTTACAAGCCAACTAAGGTCTTTCCCTAACTAAGGTCTTGATAACAGCCAAACGTGTCTTCCACATACCAGATGCACACATCATCTGACCTAAAATCGTTAGAATTTCGAAAAATGACGAGGGAATAGGTATAAATTGACACAATATACGCAGAAGTGCTGTGAAATTGAGGAAGTACTTGCTTACCTTCTGGTTCGTGCTGGACAATTTGTACATGTATGCAGCAACAGGAGGAATCCGGGAAAACATCGACATCGAAACGAAGGGAATCGGGTAGGTAGTCAATATTTTTCCGTCGAGGCAGTATTATACTGTAAGTCTGTTGAGGTACCAGCGATACACGTTAGTTGACCACTTTATTTAATGCTTTTCAGGAGGACAGAGAACCATTCACCTCTAAACTTATTTGCATCTGCGTTAAAGGATAACAGGGAGTAGACGGGGTGATCGGTTGAGATAGAGCTGTAACAAAGTACGATTTAATGGTTACTGATTCATTCTAGAGAAGGAGAAGTTGCTGCAGGTCAATTTTTTTCCAGTGTTCTGTCTGGATGCGTCAGTTGCGTGACATAGCCAGCTTTCTACTCGTACGAGGTGCATTCAAGTTCTAAGGCCTCCGATTTTTTTTCTAATTAACTACTCACCTGAAATCGATGAAACTGGCGTTACTTCTCGACGTAATCGCCCTGCAGACGTAAACATTTTTCACAACGCTGACGCCATGATTCCATGGCAGCGGCAAAGGCTTCTTCAGGAGTCTGTTTTGACCACTGGAAAATCGCTGAGGCAATAGCAGCACGGCTGGTGAATGTGCGGCCACGGAGAGTGTCTTTCATTGTTGGAAAAAGCCAAAAGTCACTAGGAGCCAGGTCAGGTGAGTAGGGAGCATGAGGAATCACGTCAAACTTGTTATCACGAAGAAACTGTTGCGTAACGTTAGCTCGATGTGCGGGTGCGTTGTCTTGGTGAAACAGCACACGCGAAGCCCTTCCTGGACGTTTTTGTTGCAGTGCAGGAAGGAATTTGTTCTTCAAAACATTTTCGTAGGATGCACCTGTTACCGTAGTGCCCTTTGGAACGCAATGGGTAAGGATTACGCCCTCGCTGTCACAGAACATGGACACCATCATTTTTTCAGCACTGGCGGTTACCCGAAATTTTTTTGGTGGCGGTGAATCTGTGTGCTTCCATTGAGCTGATTGGCGCTTTGTTTCTGGATTGAAAAATGGCATCCACGTCTCATCCATTGTCACAACCGACGGAAAGAAAGTCTCATTCATGCTGTCATTGCGCGTCAACATTGCTTGGCAACATGCCACACAGGCAGCCGTGTGGTCGTCCGTCAGCATTCGTGGCACCCACCTGGATGACACTTTTCGCATTTTCAGGTCGTCATGCAGGATTGTGTGCACAGAACCCACATAAATGCCAACTCTGGAGGCGATCTGTTCAACAGTCATTCGGCGATCCCCCAAAACAATTCTCTCCACTTTCTCGATCATGTCGTCAGACCGGCTTGTGCGAGCCCGAGGTTGTTTTGGTTTGTTGTCACATGATGTTCTGCCTTCATTAAACTGTCGCACCCACGAACGCACTTTCAACACATCCATAACTCCATCACCACATGTCTCCTTCAACTATCGATGAATTTCAATTGGTTTCACACCACGCAAATTCAGAAAACGAATGATTGCACGCTGTTCAAGTAAGGAAAACGTCGCCATTTTAAGTATTTAAAACAGTTCTCATTCTCGCCGCTGGAGGTAAAATTCCATCTGCCGTACGGTGCTGCCATCTCTGGGACGTATTGACAATGAACCCGGCCTCATTTTAAAACAATGCGCATGTTTCTATCTCTTTCCAGTCCGGAGAAAAAAAATCGGAGGCCTTAGAACTTGAATGCGCCTCGTATATAGCCACGTGTTCTGTAAGCGGTTTAAAGCACTGTCTACTTGTGATCTTTAACGGTAAACCTGTCGGTCATCAGAGGAATTCCATCTTATGTGTGATTAAACTTGACACATTGCTCTACACGAACTTTGATTTATGTGATGTATTCCACTCCCCCTATCACATCTTCGGTGTAAAATCGAGACTTCATCGTCTTAACTAAGTTAGCGACAGGAGCTTGTGAGGCATTGCAATCCACGTGTACACATTTGCCCGACAGACGTACTGTTTACAGAGTTAGTGATGGAATTACTTGTAATTTTCACATGTCGGACGCTGCTGCCATGAGTCTGTTTCCTTGTAAGATGTATCCCCCGCTACTAATGATAATTTTATATCGGTCTGATGCATAGTATAATTTCTGAACTGTGTTTGGATCTGAACAGTGGACACTACACATCTCCGGAAAGCTATATTGTGCTCATATCACGCAGAGTAATTGTTTTATGGAAATAATTTTTTCTTTTTACAGTTTGCTGACGTAGCTTATCGTAGAGAAACCGAGAAGAAGGATGTGTGCCATTCCCTTGAAATATGTTTCTTACATTGGAATATTAACAGAGCTACATTCCATTCGACTGATAGGTTGGAGCCGCAGGCGATCTAACATTGTAGTTCCTTTTAAGTGCAGAACGTTGTAGCCTTAGGAGCGCGTGTGTTTATGTTCTCTCTTACTGATACCTTCTAGGTACCGATCCTAGACTATAGAACAATACTTTAGAGTTGACAGTTTCCTTGATTTACGTAAAAAAGCGTCGAGCTCCAGCCGTCGCTATCTACATCGCTCATAGGAATCAGTCGTTTCTTGTTCTTCTTAACTGTCTGCTATTACATCATGGCACTTTGAAATCTGGTACTATACGTCGATAAGGAGTGCTAAAAAGCTCCTCGACATGGTCGCATCTCGAGAAATCTCGTGCACTTGGACGGGTAAGGACTCAGGAAGTTCGATTCATTCAGGAGACGTGGAATGTAGCGGTCTTCTTTCGGTCGGTTGCAGATTAATTCGCTAACGGTGCTGCAGGACTGGTTGGTCGATGACAGTGTGAGGATGGTCTTTCACTCTCTAATTTTACCCTAACTCCCATACACATAGAGATAGATCATAAATTAAACACTATGCTTGAAGTGATAGAAATATGTGGAGCACTGTCTGGTTTACTTTGATGATTTATGTGTTTGAGAATCATAAGTGGATGGACATACTGCACAGTCATCTATCCATGTTCGCAATGATGCTCGCAAAGTGGAGAGGGGATGGTTAAGCTATGATAATGAAAGTGGAGAGCCGGTCGGTGTGGCTGCGTGGTTCTAGGCGCTTCAGTCTGGAATCGCGTGGCCAGTACGATCGCAGGTTCGAATTCTGCCTCGGGCATGGATGTGTGTGATGTCGTTAGGTTAGTTTGGTTTAAGTAGATCTAAGTTCTAGGGGACTGATGACCTCAGATGTTAAGTCCCATAATGCTCAGAGACATTTGAACCAATTTGAAATTGGGGAAACATGCTGTCACACGATTGGGCGGTGTTGAAGTTACTGTAAAATACTTCACGCTATCAGCTGTGATGTTTATTATTAGAGTACATCGATGGTGTCTTTTCCATCCCATCCATGCATTGGTTACCACATCATGATTGACTGGTATGGCTTATTTGAGTTGGGGAAACATTTTTGGTGGATGGACAGCAACTTCTGGGGGTTGCTAGCAGTGAAATAGTGATCGCGTACATGAGTGCAAAATGAGGAATCAGTAGAAAGGGAATGCAGAATCATCAGTGTAAGAGACGAGTCTAAATGTAGAACTTGTGAATGACCTTTGGACTATAGTTTGGAGACCTACGCCAACGCTGTAAAACTCTTCCACTTTGCTTAGTGTAGCTGTCATTTATTTAAAATGATACAGTGTTATTGTATCCGCCGTAAGAATATGATTTACAACGTGCAATGTCTAGTTTCCTGTGAAAGGGCGTGGATCAGAACTTCTTAATGTCAGTTTAGAAGCTGGCACAGGCCTCGAAGTCGTGGCAGAAAAAAGACATGTTTGGCATTGTACAAAAGCTTGTTAGAAAACAGGACCAGAGGCATTTAGTATAGTCTGCGGGATAAGATCATTATCCTAGAGTATAGCTGGTCAAACTTTAAAGTGGCCTCTGCAGCACCTGTATATTTAATAGGCGGCAGTAGCAGTAGCAGTTTGAAGTGTAAATTCGATGAGGGACTTGGTAAACCGTTAGGAATACTTGGATGGCTGCACGCTGCGGTATTCTGGGGGAGCACTGCGAAATCTCTTTCCCTGTACTGGAGCTCCACAATGGCTTTGCGTAATTGCGTCAGCATAGGTGCCTAGGTGGCTTCTAAGTCGGTTGAGAGCTTTTATAGTCCTTAATTTTTCTCTGTTTGGGGGTAGAGAATAACGATGATAGCATGTTGGGCTGATTGATTTGAATGGACGCTGATCTGTAGTACTTGTATGTAGTTTGCAGACGACTCAGATTGCGCGCATTTCCAATGAATGGTCAAAACATGCTCCTGGTGCACTAACTCAAGTCGCTCTGTTTCTACACGGGTTGCAGAAGGTGGTGGGTATGGTTTCCTCCGACTTCTGCTCAGTTCCGACTTAAAATGGAACGAACACATGCGCGAAGCTGTAGAAATGCGCGCAGCTGGTGGATGTGTAGGGATTGGCTAAAACCAGGTTGTAATTTTACTGTAGTACACAGGTTCGAGGAAGGTGACTCATTGCGAGAAATGAGAGTGCCAGAAACATGACTGAGCAGCGGTTGTAATCATTAAAGGAATTGTCAATAGGATCCAACGCAGGTATGTTCTTGAATGGAAAGAGCTGTTTCCAAATCCCAGACATCATTTCTGAGAAGCTAGTGTACATTTTCTCACGACCTCAATCGGCACATCTACTACTACTGTTTGTGTTCCTCCTCAATCAGTCATCGCCTATAACTTAGTGGATATATAGCAGAACCTCTGACATGGCATTCACACAGAATGCGCTAGAAATACTGTAGAATTATCTACACTCCTGGAAATTGAAATAAGAACACCGTCAATTCATTGTCCCAGGAAGGGGAAACTTTATTGACACATTCCTGGGGTCAGATACATCACATGATCACACTGACAGAACCACAGGCACATAGACACAGGCAACAGAGCATGCACAATGTCGGCACTAGTACAGTGTATATCCACCTTTCGCAGCAATGCAGGCTGCTATTCTCCCATGGAGACGATCGTAGAGATGCTGGATGTAGTCCTGTGGAACGGCTTGCCATGCCATTTCCACCTGGCGCCTCAGTTGGACCAGCGTTCGTGCTGGACGTGCAGACCGCGTGAGACGACGCTTCATCCAGTCCCAAACATGCTCAATGGGGGACAGATCCGGAGATCTTGCTGGCCAGGGTAGTTGACTTACACCTTCTAGAGCACGTTGGGTGGCACGGGATACATGCGGACGTGCATTGTCCTGTTGGAACAGCAAGTTCCCTTGCCCGTCTAGGAATGGTAGAACGATGGGTTCGATGACGGTTTGGATGTACCGTGCACTATTCAGTGTCCCCTCGACGATCACCAGTGGTGTACGGCCAGTGTAGGAGATCGCTCCCCACACCGTGATGCCGGGTGTTGGCCCTGTGTGCCTCGGTCGTATGCAGTCCTGATTGTGGCGCTCACCTGCACGGCGCCAAACACGCATACGACCATCATTGGCACCAAGGCAGAAGCGACTCTCATCGCTGAAGACGACACGTCTCCATTCGTCCCTCCATTCACGCCTGTCGCGACACCACTGGAGGCGGGCTGCACGATGTTGGGGCGTGAGCGGAAGACGGCCTAACGGTGTGCGGGACCGTAGCCCAGCTTCATGGAGACGGTTGCGAATGGTCGTCGCCGATACCCCAGGAGCAACAGTGTCCCTAATTTGCTGGGAAGTGGCGGTGCGGTCCCCTACGGCACTGCGTAGGATCCTACGGTCTTGGCGTGCATCCGTGCGTCGCTGCGGTCCGGTCCCAGGTCGACGGGCACGTGCACCTTCCGCCGACCACTGGCGACAACATCGATGTACTGTGGAGACCTCACGCCCCACGTGTTGAGCAATTCGGCGGTACGTCCACCCGGCCTCCCGCATGCCCACTATACGCCCTAGCTCAAAGTCCGTCAACTGCACATACGGTTCACGTCCACGCTGTCGCGGCATGCTACCAGTGTTAAAGACTGCGATGGAGCTCCGTATGCCACGGCAAACTGGCTGACACTGACGGCGGCGGTGCACAAATGCTGCGCAGCTAGCGCCATTCGACGGCCAACACCGCGGTTCCTGGTGTGTCCGCTGTGCCGTGCGTGTGATCATTGCTAGTACTGCCCTCTCGCAGTGTCCGGAGCAAGTATGGTGGGTCTGACACACCGGTGTCAATGTGTTCTTTTTTCCATTTCCAGGAGTGTAGTTGGGGAGGTGTGAGGAAGTCGCAGATACCACTTACATACTACGTTCCTTAGTGGATACACTAACAAAATGGGGTAATTATATCCTGAGGGGGCATCGTGGGCTTACACACTCCTACGATCACCGTCAAGGTATTTGTCCGGAAGCGGGTATAGCTTTTAACCTGGATACTTGTGTGCACCTGTAGAACCAAGATCACTTATGACAGTAACTTACGGTAGTTTCTGCGATCGTTTTTTTTTTTTTAACATCTGACTGATAACGTCTCTCTAAGATACAGTGGCGGCACTTGCAAGAAAAACATAAGAGAAATGCCCACCTGTTGTTGATTTTCGGTCAGTATTATTTAGTATTGTAGGCAATCAGTTATTGACGAAGTATTATACTTAGTAGTAGTGGTGGGTGCGTGATATGTTCGCATTTGTGAATCAGGAGTATAAAGTATGTGTTTGTGGAACGGAAATGACTATGTCCAGTCGTATGGATGGCATGGATTTGACTTGGAGTACTGTGATAGCAAAGGGTAGAGTATGTAAAGTCATAACAAAGGTAATGATATTTCTATTTCCTGAGTCAGGACCGACAGCAGGGTGTATTTCCGATACTTTGCTCATTGTCGAATGTCGTTCAATTGAGACTGCGATCGTAACATTTAATTGTAAGTATAATGATAAAACGTATATGTGACCGGTTTTCTGGAATAATTCCGTGCATGCATGGTATGTAGTGGGAATGATTCACGTTTCCCATTAACGGCAGCAGCTGTCCGAATGCAGAGACCTGTTGGAGTGTCGGAAAGTGTCTGAGTTAACTTTACTGTCCTCTAGACGACCGAATAACGAACTGATAGTATGTATTGGACGGCTTTAGTGATCAAGTGAAAATTTGAGAAGATTGTATATGGAAGTGCGTTTGCGCTGGACTGTTATTCCCTCCCATGTAAATTGTTCAGTTGACTGCTTCTGCACATATCGCGCCTTTATTTAGTTGAGAGAAGATCGATTGTGGTGTGTGCATCTGGCATGCGGAAGACACGTACACGTTTGGCTGTTGTCAAGACATGGGAAAGACCTTAGTTGGCTTGTAAATTATAGGGATGATTTGGAATCTATTACTTCACTGACAACAGTAATCGAGAGTTAAATATCAGTTTCCCCTATTTGTTTCTACACTACTGGCCATTAAAATTGCTACACCACGAAGATGACGTGCTTCAGAAGCGAAATTTAACCGACAGGAAGAAGATGCTGTGATATGCAAACACCTACAACGTGCTGACATGAGGAAAGTTTCCAACCGATTTCTCATACACAAACAGCAGTTGACCGGCGTTGCCCGGTGAAACGTTGTTGTGATGCCTCGTGTAAGGAGGGGAAATGGGTACTATCACGTTTCCGACTTTGATAAAGGTCGGATTGTAGCCTATCGCGATTGCGGTTTATCGTATCGCTACATTGCAGCTCGCGTTGGCCGTGATCCAATGACTGTTAGCGGAATATGGAATCGGTGGGTTCAAGAGGGTAATACGGAACGCCGTGCTGGATCCCAACGGCTTCGTATCACTAGCAGTCGAGATGACAGGCATCTTATCCGCATGGCTGTAACGGATCGTGCAGCCACGTCTCGATCCCTGAGTCAACCATCTGCACGAACAATTCGACGACTTTCGCAGCAGCATGTACCATCAGCTCAGAGACCATGGCCTGCATCACATACAGGAGCGCCTGCGATGATGTACTGAACGACGAACCTGGGTGCACGAATGGCAAAAAGTCATTTTTTCGGATGAATCCTGGTTCTGTTTATAGCATCATGATGGTCGCATCCGTGTTTGGCGACGTAGCAGTGAAAGCACATTGGAAGCATGTATTCGTCATCGCCATCCTGGAGTATCACCTGGTGTGATGGTATGGTGTGCCATTGGTTACAAGTCTCGGTCACCTCTTGTTCGCATTGACGGCACTTTGAACAGTGGACGTTACATTTCAGTATGTGTTACGACCCGTGGCTCTACCCTTCATTCGATCCCTGTGAAACCCTACATTTCAGCAGGATAATGCACGACCACATGTTGCAGGTCCTGTATGAGCCTTTCTGGATACAGAAAATGTTCGACTTCTGCCCTGGCCAGCACATTCTCCAGATCTCTCACCAATTGGAAACGTCTGGTCAATGGTGGCCGAGCAACTGCCTCGTCACAAAAAGCCAGTCACTACTCTTGATGAACTGTGGTATCGTGTTGAAGCTGCATGGGCAGTTGTACCTGTACACGCCATCCAAGCTCTGTCTGACTCAATGCCCAGGCGTATCAAGGCCGTTATTACAGCAAGAGGTGGTTATTCTGGGTACTGATTTCTCAGGATCTATGTACCCAAACTGCGTGAAAATATTATCACATAGTATAATATATTTGTCCAATGAATACCCGTTTATCATCTGCATTTCTTCTTGGTGTAGCAATTTTAATGTCCAGTAGTGTGTATTATACATTGTGCAACTGGCCTTAGTCAGAGGGGCAGGGTGAGGAAATCCCGCGATGCGTCGATAACATCTTCCTTGACGGTATCAGTGATGTCATTGGTGACCTACTTTGTCCCAGAACTGTTCTAGAATAATTACGCATTGCAACAGCACTCGCTTTAGACGAGTGGCATGTTGCTCCATTTGCTGGTACCAGCCAAGTGTCAGTTCCATCTCATCCAGTTGGTTCACAAATTTATGACACAATACCTGGTATAATTATCTGGTGACAATAGCTTGAAGGAACCTCTGACATCGCATCAAGACAGAATGCGTTACAAATACTGGAGAAATGTCCGCAGCCCGTGGTCTTGCGGTAGCGTTCTCGCTTCTTGCGCACGGGGTCCCGGGTTCGATTCCCGGCGGCGTCAGGGATTTTCTCTGCCTCGTGATGACTGGGTGTTGTGTGTTCATCATCATTTCATCTTCATTGACTCGCAAGTCGCCGAAGTGGCGTCAACTAAAAAGGACTTGCAATACGGCGGCCGAACTTCCCCGCATGGGGCCTCCCGGCCAACAATGCCATACGATCATTTCACTGGAGAAATATCTAGCGGTGGTGACGTGAGGGAGTTGCAAATACCGGTTTCATACCACACTCCTTAGTCGAATCACTTTCAAAATTCGGTAATTTTTAACGCATCTCTCCTCTCCCATATATCAAAAATAAATACCGTGTGGGTGCCGGCATTGAGCGCATGTGATGATCCTATTAAATATACAGCTCTTGATCCATTACATGGAGCTGTGTAAAGGTGCATTGCATGTACTGTATCCCACAAACTATACTGTAAGTCGAAGACACCCTCCCAGTGCCCCTGTGTCGTTGTTTGAAACATTGTTTTTCTATGCTGTAATGTGTTTTGTACACTACCATACATTTTGTTTTTTCCGCCACAACTTCGAGGACTGTGTCAGGTTCTAAACTGACATTAACACCTACTGATCCATTGCTTCTCACAGAAAACTATACATCGTCCAGTATAAGTCATGTTGTTACTGCTGCTACCATAGCACACCACACACACTGGATGATTTTAAATAAAACACAGTTACAACATAAGGAACCTTGCGTTACAAATACTGGAGAAATATCTAGCGGCGGCGGCGTGAGGGAGTTGCAAATACCGGTTTTATACCAGGCCCCTTAGCCGAATCACTTTCAAAATTCGGTAATTTTATTACGAGGCTGCACCGTCGGCGACGTGTAACCGCACTATTGTCTGATACTATACAATCCGGCGATCACCGTCTATATTCAGTGTCATGGTACTTGTCTGGAAAAAAACACTTTATTCAGAGGTAATGGCATACGTAGATGTATAAAGCCAGTATAGCTTTTAACATGGATAACTGCATGCACCTGTAGAACCAAAACCACTTGTGATGGTAATATGGTTGTGTTTTTTAACATCTGGCAGCTTTTAAGATGATTACGTATCTCTTTCTAAGACACAGTGGTAACACTCACAAGAAAACTTATGAGACATGTCCACCCATCATTCATTTTCGCTCAGTATTATTTCGTATAGCCAGCAATCAGTTATTGACGATGTATTATACTTAGTAGTAGGGGATGTGTGATAGGTTCGCCTTCAGCATCAGGCTTATGATGTACGTGTTTGTGTTCCGACATGTGCAAAGGAAATGACTATGTCCAGTAGTAAGGAAGGTATGGATTTGACGTGGAATACTGTGGAGTACTGTGATAGCAAAGGGACGAGTATCTCAAGTCATAAGAATGGTACAGATATCTCTATTTCCGGAGCCACAGCTGTCAGTAGGATGTGTTTCCGATACTTCGATCATTGTCGAATGTCGTTTAACTGAGACCATAATCATAACATTTAATTGTAAGCATAGTGATCAAATATATTTCCTAGGGTGATGATTCTGCCTATGCATGCTTTGCGTGCAGCACCATTGGCATGTGGCGCGAATGATTCATGTTCCCTGTTAATGGCAGGAGCCGTCTGAATGGAAAGGCCTTTTTGGATGGAGGAATGTAGCTGACTTAACCACCTCACTAAAGTTTCAGGCATCTAGAGAAATAATTTCCAGTCTATATCTTCGGAATTATGTTGCGCAAGCTATACTGCTATGCAAGTGATATTGGTGTGTGCTTGATATCGAGAAGTACCGCGAAGATGGTATTATATTCTGGCAAACCATGTGAAATACATGTGTTCTTGTAATCTCAGAGTCTGGAGATTGGAGTAGACAAGCAAGCAGGCAAGCAGGTCGGGGCCAGAGGCAGTAACGCTTTTGTGCTGGGGGGAGACGGCCCCGAAGTTATAGAACAGTTCTGAGAGAGACTTCGATCCGCTGAGGGCGAGGCAGAAAGTAGTCGATGTTATTCTGGAACAGAGTTCTGTAGCGTGACCTGTGATGTCAGTATCAACAGGTAGTGGGGTATGACACCAGCAACGGTAAACATGCATGCCCAGAGGCATTTCGCATATGGGACGGCGTGCGCGCGTCACCCGGTGTGCGCGCCTTGGAGTTCTGTTGGGAAGCAGGTTACTGATACATTATCGTTGACTATAGTTCGAAAGCGTTTTTTATGTGCACTGAGTGTTTGTGCAGTGCATTATTTTCGTCTGTCTAAGCGTTGTCAGCCGGCCGGGGTGGCCGAGCGGTTCTATGCGCTACAGTCTGGAACCGCGCGACCGCTACGGTCGCAGGTTCGAATCCTGCCTCGGGCATGGATGTGTGTGATGTCCTTAGGTTAGTTAGGTTTAAGTAGTTCTAAGTTCTAGGGGACTGATGACCTCAGAAGTTAAGTCCCATAGCGCCCAGAGCCATTTTTAAGCGTTGTCATCCTGTTGGCAGACCGTTATATATATATATATATTATTTCGGTTATTTACGAGTTGTTTTCGTGTCTGTCGCATTATTTTGTGAACAGGTCTATAGGCTGTGCAGTGCATGATTTCGACAGTTGACGATTAGCAAGCGTGTTTGCAGAGCCTTTTACGTGCATTATTTTGACAATTTACGAGTTGTTTGCGTCTTTGCACATCAGTGAACTGCATTATTTTGGTGATTCACGAGTAGGTTGCAGGTCTGTAGGCTATGAATTGCGACTCCAAGCATGCCAGAGTGTCTGTATCAGTGTAATAAATAAATTACATGACATCTGTCCCTAAATAAATATATCCAAAATAAATAAAGTACACTCCTTCCTCTCTCCATCAGCCCAGCATACGCTGAGTCATTTTCCCCCCATTTTACCCCCAGACCGCCATGGGATGAAAGCACACTCTGGTGGCTGTACTGTGTACTAGGTCAGTTGGACTCCGGACCTTGTTGTTGAACATACTGGATGGCAGTACTGCCTCTAATTTTTTAAATAAAGCTTGAAAATGAAGACTTACGTCCATCCTGTCCAACACTGGCTGAGTGGCTGGCGGCAGTCTGATGACAGGTTAGTGGAGGTAGCCCGAGTGACCTATTTTCTTAGTTTAGTGCAGGTAGCCGTGGTGCATTGTATTGTCATGATAGAATTTGAATTTTCCGCCATTTTCTGGGGGAGGGGAGGGGAGAGGGAGTTTACCAGAGGGGGAGTGCTTAATTAATTGATCGATTTAATTAAGTAGTCAATCAAATTGATAAGAGTGAGAGGGGCTATTCCACTAATTCAGACCTGAAAATCTACCTGTAGCAATGAGGGGGTAAGTTTCCTGAGGTGTGGGGGGGAGACTGCTGGGGAACAATAGGATAAGTGCCTGTCAATCAAAAGGAAGGACCATTTAAGTAGAACAATAGGTTAAGGTCCTGTCAATTAGAGGCTAACAATACGTTAAGTACCTGTCAATCAAAGGAGAACAATAGGTTAAGTATCTATCAATCAAAGAAGAACAATAGGTTTGCCCTGAGTGCATAACTGTCCCTGATGTAGGCAACCTTCACTAAAAAAATGCGCTAAAACGAAGTTCGCTCTGCTGCTGATAATATCAAAATAACTGCTTGTCAGTGTCGTTTGCTACTCCACTTTCATTTGGAGCTATGCGAGAACGAATATGTGCCTATGTCATGTAACTTTATGGGCTGAAGTATGGCAAATCTGTGCTACTTGTATTCTGCAATATGGCGAGAATCAATCACAGTAGACATATCTTAAACTACCCTCCGATTATGCTGTCAAGTATTTTTTGGAAAATAAAATTAGCACTCCTGATTTCAGGATGGTGTTGATAACAGGGTGTAGTGTGTGGTGTTCTCAACACACACTATCTGTTTAGATAAATAAACTTTCCTGCCCTGTTCTATCCTACAACATACTGACCAGTGGTCTTATGTATCATGTCCTCTCCTTGTACAGTTGGTGTCTAACATCTTTGTGTCATTACATTTTGCATGAAGACATATCAAACTGCCGGCCTCTGAAGCGACAATGGCAGTGAGGTGTGGCAATGTGACATCAGGCTGCGCTGTGATGCGACTGATGTTCGGCGCACTATGGATGTAGCAGTGTTTAAGGAAAGATGCAGGTGAATACCTTTCTTACTCCTTTCCCCAGCTATAAAAGACTGTGACGAGTGTTTGGCAACAACATAGCCAGCATCTGCAAGCTATTCAGTTTTGAAGTTAGGATGACTGCTCTATAGTTTGGCAGTCAGCAGACTTCCCATCATTTAAAACTTGGGAAAAGTGGATTTTCTCCCCATCTGAACTTACGGTTGGTAGTGTGGAGGGGTAAATTGTTTAAACTGTAATGTCAGAGGGGGTGTAGAGGGTTGTTGGAACACAGTACAAGTGAACTTGGTGTAGGTGAATCACACTGGGCAGGGGCAGTGTTCCTTTCCCTCTTCAGTGTTTGTTTAACATATAAAGTAGAGAGATCCAAACTTATAGTTATGAGAAGCAATATGCAATTACCATACACCTCTGAGGGGCTAGTATGCCTGAATCCTACATTGGCTTGGTTTCTGATGTCATGGAACTGCGCCAGTACACCCCTGGTCCCTACGCTCGATAGCTACCTTGTATACTGTCATTATAGAACTTGTCCCAGTATTTCAAGTCTTGGATTCCACCATCAGCCGCCTTGCTTCGCCGTCTTCGATTCCGACGTCATACATTCAGAGGAAATGTCTAATATTATACCGTGCCTAAAACGTACCAAACTATGGAGTAACGATACTTTATCGAGGTAGTTATGTGAGATGTGAATCGCTCACTACGTGGTATTCGCATTGTTGACGCATATTTTCAGTATCCTAGGATAGCTCTTACACAGTGTAATCCAGTAACACTACATCAGTGCTTGAGAGATGAACATTGCAGTTACTTGTGCAGAATTCTGATCCTGCCCATTTCTATCCTACAACAAACACACACATACACATCGATAATGACATGTTCTGTAAAGAAAGACGCTAATAGGATCGAACAGATATCGAATGAAACCATAGACGTCCTGTTAGGACCATAACATTTACGTACATTGAGATGACAAAAGTCATGGGATACCTCCTTACATCGTGTCGGTTCTCCTTTTGCCCAGTGTAATGCAACAACTCGATATAGCATGGACTCAGCTAGCCGTTGGAAGTCCCCTGCAGGAATATGTAGCCTTACTGCCTCTATAGCCGTCCATAAATGCGAAAGTGCTGCTGGTGCAGGATTTTGTGCTCAAACTGGCCTCTCGATTATGTTCCATAAATTTTTCTCTGGGATCCAGAATGAGATTTTCACTCTGCAGCGGAGTGTGCTCTGATATGAAACTTCCTGGCAGTTTCAAACTGTGTGCCGGACTGAGACTCGAACTCGGGACCTTTGCCTTTTGCGGGCAAGTGCTCTACCACTGAGCTACCCAAGCACGACTCACGCCCCGTCCTCACAACTTTACCTCTGCCAGTACCTCGTCTCCTACCCTCCTACCTTGTGAGGACGGGGCGTGAGTCGTGATTGGGTAGCTCAGATGGTAGAGCACTTGCCCCCTAAAGGCAAAGACCCCGAGTTCGAGTCTCGGTCCTGCACACAGTTTCAATCTGCCAGGAAGTTTCTTTTCTATGGGATGTTGTTTGGGAACATGAAGTCCATGAATGGCTGTAATTTGTATCCAAGTGGCCGAACATGACCATTAACAGTCAATGATCAATTCAGCTGTGCTAGAGGACCCTATCCATTCCATGTAAATGCAGCCCACACCATTATGGAGCGACCACAGCTTACATAGTGCCTTGTTGACAACTTGAGTCCATGGCTTTGTGGGGTCTGCGCCACACTCCTCTACCATCAGCTCTTATCAACTGAAATCGGGACTCATCCGACCAGGCTACGGTTTTCTAATCGTCTAACATCACGAGCCCAGGAGACGCACTGCAGTTGACGTCGTGTTGTTAACAAAGAAACTCACGTTGCTCGTCTGCTGCCATGGCCCAGTAACGTCGGATTTCGCACTACTGTGCTAACGGATACGTTCGTCATACGTCCCACATTATTTTCAACGGTTGTTTCACGCAGTGTTGCTTATGTGTTAGCACTGGAAACCATTAAAAGAGTCCGCAGCTCGTGGTCGTGCGGTAGCGTTCTCGCTTCCAACGCCCGGGTTCTCGGGTTCGATTCCCGGCGGGGTCAGGGATTTTCTCTGCCTCGTGATGACTGGGTGTTGTGTGATGTCCTTAGGTTAGTTAGGTTTAAGTAGTTCTAAGTTCTAGGGGACTGATGACCATAGTTGTTAAGTCCCATAGTGCTCAGAGCCATTTGAACCATTAAAAGAAAAACCCAACTGCTCTCAGCCGTTAAGTGAAGGCTGTTGGCCACTGTGTTGTCTGTGGTAAGGGGTATTGCCCGACGCCATACTCTTGACACTGTGGATCTCGGAATGTTGAATTTCCTAACGATTTCCGAAACAGAATGTCCCATGCGTCTTGCTTCAACTGCCAACCTGCGTTCGAAGCTGTTAATTCCCTTCATGCGACTGCCACAATCACGTCAGAAACCTTTTCTCACGGATCATCTGAGTACAAACGAGATCTCCGACAATGCTGTGTACGCGATACTGCCGCCATCTGTATTATGTGCATATCGTTATCCCATCTCTTCTGTCATCTTAGCACATAGTCCAGACGAATGTGTGGCGATATGACACGGGATTCACTTCTTTCGGTAACATTTTCATCGATTTAAGCACAAAGTTCAGTGATTTGTCTTGAATGTGTAGTGGATGAGAAAAACAGGTTTTTGCTGTGCTATGTTCTTGCTTACTGCGTCGATGTTATTGGTCAATTTGTAATCGTGGCAAATGCGAGATAGCATTGCTTGCGTGCCACTGTTGATTGCGTCAATTTAATATCCCATTGTTCTTAACAACATCTTGTGAAAAGAACGCCTGTGCACACTCACACCAAAAACTGTTTCGACCTATTCCTAGCAGATGCGAAGAAGGGCGCCGTTGTGTACCATAGAGGCAATAGTATAGAACACGCTAGTTTGATCAATTCTAGACTGAATTTTAAAATTTCACTAGCAAGGGCGATATATTATATTGACCATATTGATCTTATCACTTTTTTCCGATATAGTTTGAAGCAAATATGTGATGCTCACATTCTCAAATTTCCCTGCCATTTTAACTTAGGTCACAATGGGCTGTGGTTTTAGTGTCATTGCAGACCTTATGTTAGTGGTATAGGAATGATGTACCCCTTCAGAAGCCTATAAATGATTTGTGTCAGGCTGAATCGATGTTGTATTTGATGTACAATGTAATAGCTTCATCCCCTTAAAGTTTGTGAGCATTGTGTCTGGAGCTCCATGCAAGAGAAATTTGGTAGGTGAATGTACGTCAGGTGCTTGAAATGGTTTACCTATTATTACAGAGTGCGCCAATTGTGGTGGAACACACTGTCCCTGACATACAATAGGCGAACACATGCTTGCATTCAAACTGTATGTCAGGGTGCTGGATGCTCCAGACCCGTCTCAGGCAGGAGAAAGCACGTGGTCGCAGTCGAAGACGACAGTAATTGGCCTGTGGACTCATACCACTGCGTGCTTATATGGAACTGTGTGACGCCATCTGGACTGGGTCGAGTTCTGAGTGGGGAGTCTGCAGGACCATGTAGGCTACTTCTGCAATGGCACATTAGAACCGTCCCAAGGCATTTCTGTAACACAACAGACGCAGTCTTGTTCTAAAATTATGATGTGTGTCAGTGTAAAATCATATAGTCTTACAAATATGTCTCAATGCTGTGGCATCTTGTGGTGAGATTTACGTCGGGTGATAGGTGAGTGGTGTCTGCTCATATTCCTCACTGTATGACATGGCGACTATTGCTCTAGATTCAGAAGTGAAAGTGGGGATTCCATAGCGGTGCATTGTGCACTCTGCTAGCTTCGGGCGCCAGAGTGTGACAACGTTTGAGTACAGCCTTAAGAGTGTCACACAAAGTTGTGCAGTCACTGGTAGTGGTGGCGGCGCACCTGTGCTTCCTGGCCCACTGGTCAACTGACGAGAGCACAGAGATGCTAAGTGTAAGCTTCTCAATGCATGTGGAAGTGTTCGTTTTAATAAAAATGCAAGTTTACGTGCTATATAGTATACAATTTGTACTTTAACTTAGGGGTAGAAATCTTGGTGATGGCATAGGTGCCTTTTCCATCCTCAGTGTTTGTTTAAATTAAGATGCTAGTGAACAAATTCCAACTTATAGTTAGAAGAAGCAGTATACAGTGACCATACACCTCTGAGTGAATAGTATCTTGGGAAAGCATGTCAAGTAGGACACACTTTGTTCAGCAGACAGGGATTGACCTGCACAAACATCCTTTGTCTCTAACATCATAGAGCCAGGGCAAAAACACGATAAGTCAGATTCTGACAATGGAGCTTGACCCAGTATTCCCTGATTGCCATGTTCAATGTTTCCGGTCACCCATCTCGGACTCTGCGTCATAGTAGAGCTGCACCTGTTACTTAAGTCTGGGCCAGCATGTCAGAATTCTGCACTGTTATTAATAGCTCAATATATCATATCAAGATTCTGACGTCATAGAGAAAGGACCTGTATTGCATCTCTGGGCCAGTATACCAGAATTCCACACTGTTATATAAATAGCCCGACAGATCTGAGCTAGATTGTGATGTCATAGGGCCATGCCAGTATGCCCCAGTTGCCATATTCGACTGCCATCTTGGATTCCAGGCCAGCCATCTTGGATTCATAATTAGGCTGGTGACCATATTCTAAAGCTTGGAGTGTGACGTCATAGAGCCCAGGCCAATATTTCATGCCAGCAAGCATGACAATGCATCATCTTAAATTTCCCGTCAACTTATACTCAAACAACAGCTCTACTCCCACATGAAACACACTAACAGTTGTGCTATTTATTCAGTTTCCTTCCAATATTTTGAATTTATAGCCAAAATTACAACTACTGTTATATTATACGTTGTGAAATTGGCCTTTTTTAGAGAGGTAGGGGGAGGAAATCCCGCGATGCGTCGATAACGTCATCCTTGACGTCATTGATGATGTCATCGGTGACTTACTCTGTCCCAGGACTATCCTAGAATAACTACTCATTTGCAACAGTACTCGCTTTAGACATGTGACATGTTGCTCCATCTTGCTGGTACCAGCCAAGTTTCAATTCCATCTCATCCAGTTGGTTCACAAATTTATGACACAAACCTGGTATAATTATCTGGTGACAGTAGCATGAAAAAAATGGCCCCATTATCCGACACTGTGATAATGCACACTATACGCCCAAATACTGTGAGTGAAGGGGCTGCTCAACGATTGCATGCTGGTTGTTGTTAATCCATGAACACGTGTTTTGTGAGTTCATGTACCCTGACAATTGGAACCACACTTCATCACTGTTCCTTGTGTCCTGCAATATTCCTGACCTTTCAGCACTCAATAGCTGAAACCACTGACAATATGTTAGGCATTTCTTATGGTCTGTCTGTAGAGTTCATGAACAACTATAAACCTGCAGAGATACAAGCCTCCTTTCTTAGCAGGTCCGTGGCACACACTACACGATAGTTCGGATTCCTCTGATAAATGGCGAAAAGACTTAATGGGTGACACCAACAATTGTGTCTTTACCTCACCGACACTTTCGCCCAATAACTGTAGGTGCCCATGCTGTGCAGATCTCACAACATTCCCTTTGTCTCCATCTTTGTCACCTAGCCACGAATGCAGTGTGTAGATGGTTTTCGGCGACAAACGAAACGTTCTAAAAACAGTCACTGATATATCTTAGAGGAACCACTTATGCAATATCGTTTCACAAGAAACAGGCACTCTTTCACAATGTCAGAATCAAATGGCACCAGAAGATGCAAGTTGTAGGGAACACTGCAAACAGTAATTCACATTACACTGAAACACAAGACCAGTACACAGTTTGCAGAACCTCACTGTTGCCACATTTCACAGCTGCCGCATCGACGAGTTACGTGAGAACATCTGTTATGAAATCCAATACTCTGGCAGCTACAATCATGAACATTCAGTGCTATGTTGAACTGTGTATACAGGTGGGAGGATATCACTTCAAACAACTCTTGTAATATACCTTAATTTCTCAACCATAAAGGTATTTCATGTACAAATTACTTTTCATATTCTCTTTTATTAATATTTTTATATAACTTTTCCTGGAACCCCTTACGAGTGTGACACCCTGTATAACTGGTCTGCATCAGTCCTTGATGTATCAAAAAGACTCGTCCGATTTGGCATGTCTATATTTCTGAAACTAATAAACATAAACAATGAATTTAGTTTTTTGATGAACAAGAAACTCAAAAAGTTTTTTTTCGTAACTTTTCATAGGTGT
This sequence comes from Schistocerca piceifrons, assembly GCF_021461385.2. Classification (NCBI taxonomy): domain Eukaryota; kingdom Metazoa; phylum Arthropoda; class Insecta; order Orthoptera; family Acrididae; genus Schistocerca; species Schistocerca piceifrons. Next base: position 505,205,749 of record NC_060144.1, read on the forward strand.
TTAATATGCACACCTTGAGACGCATGGCATTGTCAATATGGTATTCAAATTGTTCCCACACTGCATTGAGCATGTCTTGACTTACAGATTCCACAGCTGCTGTATGCGATGTCTCAGTTCATTCATTGTTGTAGGTAATAAAGACACATAAATAGAATCTTTTAAAAATTCCCATAAAAATAATCACATAGAGTCAGGTCTGGTGACCTTGGAGGCCAGTAATGTAAGGCTAAATCATTTGGTCCAGTGCGACTGATCCATCATTCAGTAATACTTTGATTTAAAGACTCTGGGACTTAGAGATACCATTGTGGCGGGAACCATATAAAACTTGAGAGTTTGCTCTTTCCTGTAGTACACTGTTCACGCACATATGGCAAATAACACAATAGTTACGATTTTTAAAAATCGGATGATGCTTTTTGATACACCCTGCATAACAGTAATGGGGAATTAGGCATAAGAGGCCGCCCCGCATAGTTGGCAAATTTTTGATCACCTGTTTCCATTGTCAAAATCATGCAACGTTGACAGATTTCATCCCCACTCCTCCCCTATCCCTCTGATGTCATGACAGAAGTAGGTCACTTGTGCTAAAAACAGAACCCAAGATGGCAGACCTAGCCTACTAGCCCTAAATGTAAAATGGCAGGAAGTCCTTGGTCGCCCCCCCCCTCGCCCCCCCCACTTCTCTGATGTCAAAGTGGTAATAGGTCTCTTGTGCTAAGTTAATAATCCAAGAGATTAGTTTTCCTAAGTTTAAACTGACAAGAAATTCAAAAAACCCAAGATGGCAGACTTGGCCCAGTCATCATAAGCCTAACATGGTTGGAAGTTCAAAATGTTCACTGGATTTCCACAAGCCCACTTACTATGAGTTTAAAATGCCTTAGCCTTGTGATCTACTATGTTTAAATAACTACTTCCACCTCATAATCACATGCTGCTCTGTGGTGTTTGCTTGTGTGTGTGTGTGTGTGTGTGTGTGTGTGTGTGTGTGTCTGTGTGTTTGTATGTGTATGTGTGTGTGTGTGTGTAGAAATATGGGACTGGATTTATTTATTTGTTAAAATAGTTGCAGATCATGTGAGGTTGGATGCCTACGCGCCAGGGGCCGATGTGCTGCCTCCAACCACCTCATTCACTACCTCCTCCCCCCCCCCCCCATCCCCCGTGCATACCAGCATACCGAGAGATTATCCACAGACAGCAAGTCACGCCTTAGCCAGCATCTGTGGAGGTTTCAGCAAGGAGAGGGCTGGTCAGTGCTTGCCATCCAATGGAACTGCTAGGGACTGCCATCCATGTGAGCATTGCTACATCGGGTAGCACCACAATTCCAGGTGCCCTAATTTTAGATCTAACGCTACACGATTTTACACTTAACCTGCCACTGTATTGGAACTGGATGGCAGAAAGACCTGAAGGGCTACGCTGTGCAATATTGTATAACACTTGAAAAGAAGTGCCAGAGATATAATGGGTTGTTAATGTTTTTGCAATGAACGTTCTAAAAAAAAGCAGACAGAAATTTACAATATGTGATGTTCCAGACAAAAATTTTTACATGCAGTATTATGTGAATGAAACTGAGGAGAACTTTATTGCCTCAACAGACTTGGTTTCTGCCTGTTTTTTCTAAATATGTCCTATGAAATCAATGATACTTTTGAACTTAGCTCTCTGAACTAGCAAGGCAATGACATTGCAAATCTGCATGTCGCTTACAGGCAAGTTTTATTTTGTGTTATATTCGAAACTATCTAGTCTGAGGCCCAATTAAACAATAATGTTAATTAAATTACTAAAATTACTTCTTCGACATTTCTGTTTAGAGCAATAAATTCAAGAAATGTTTATAGCTGCTATTGTGGGAAAAAGGATTGCAGATAGGCTCTGCCTATGTTAACCCTTGTAGAAATCAGAAGTCGAAAAGGTATACTCTTCTTACTTCTCTTGATGTTGAAATAGATGTTATTGCTGGTTGCCCTATAATAAAATGGGGAATGGTGTATGTGAGAGAGGCTGGGGTTTTTTCAGGTTTCAGATCAAAATCTGACTCTTCGTAGAATCGATGTTTTGACATAATTCATTCATCACACAATTCGGATAATAATGAAGTACTATACATTTCCGAAATGATGCAAGTGGGCAAACTCGATATATTCTTGAATGATCACTCTTTAAAGCACCACTTTTATATACTTTGCATATTTGCAAGTCACATCTTCAATGCTGACACTTTTTGCACACCAACTTAACTTTATATATCTAGTTTACATGGGTGCAATGGGGAAAGTTTCACTCTTGCCTCCCCACATTTACATCAGTTAGTTAGTTAGCTACATGTTCCATGGATCATCTTCCACAATAGAGTGTAATGATGTGGAATGAGTCAGTTTACATCCACATCATAAATTAACTTATACACACAGTTACATTATGAACATTTCTAAGTTTTTATTTTTATTTTTTATTTATTGTTTATTAAAAAAATAAGAAAAAGATGTACAGAAGCGAGTTAGTAATCCTTAACCACCACCTTTTACACATTACAGTAAGAGAAATTTTTCTGCAGAATAGAAGGAGTTGTCAAGGAGAAACTTTCTCAGTTTGTTTTCAGATTACTTTGCTGTCTGTCAGACGTTTTATATCACTTTCTAAGTGATCAAAAAATTTTGTTGCAGCATTGTACACCCATTTTGTGCTAAAGACAACCTTAATGTGGAGTGATGAATGTCATTATCTCTACTGGTATGGAATCAGGTACAACATTGTTCCTTTTGAACTGCAGTGGATTATTTACAACATATACTGTATACTTTATACTGTGAAGCAATAGTCAGAGTGCCCATCTCCTTAAACAGATGTCTACAACATGATCATGGGCGAGAACCACATATTATTCTCACAGCATGTTTTTGAGCAACAAGATATTCTTTCTTAAAGATGAATTACCTCAGAACATTACTCTATGTGACATTATTGAATGATGATATACAAAATACGTCAGCTCACTGATTTGTCTCTCTCCAAGATTTGCATCAATTCTAAGCACAAATTGGGCAGTACTGAGTTGTTTTAGTACTTTCAAGGTGTGTTTTCTCCAATTTAAATTCTCATCAATATGGACCCCTACTAATTTTGAAGTTTCTGTGCTATTTATTATTTCCTCACTATGTGTTACACTTATTATCAGTGTAATACCCCTAGACGAACAGAAATGAGTATGTTGTGTCTTTTTGAAATTGAGGCCATTCGCAGGAAACAAGTCAATGATACTTTTAAGAACTTTGTTTAACATTTCTTCCATTTCTATGTGTAATCTTGGACTGATAACGATACTAGTGTCATCTGCAAAAAGAACTAATACTGCTTGTTTTATATTAGACACAAGATTATGTTCATATGAGAGGAGCAATAGTGGACCTAAGATTGAATCTTGAGGAGCCCCATATGTGATTTCTCCCCAATCAGAATTATGTCTCTGGACTATATTGCTTGAATTATGAAGTTCTCTTTTTGTTAGATATGATACCTTTTGTACAGAAAATAATATACTAAAAATAAGTACTTTTGTAAAATATAAGTTGTTAGGTAATTTTTAAATATAGTGTTTTATGACGCATTTTTAATATTGTGTATTTGGCAAGAATAAGTTTTTCTGCTGAGAGCTGGTATAGAAAGCAACACTGATGACACAGCATAGTTACTGTTTTCAGTGAATAGACAAAAGTAGGGAGAAGCTGATATCCAAAACATAATGAAAAAATTTGGTAAATATTCTTTCACAAGATAGTTACCAAACACAATAATGAATCCGCTAACTCACACAGAGAAAATTTGTTTCGCAAATGCCACGAAATATCATTAGAATGAGAAGGGTATCGAAAGGCTCACATGGCAAAGCTATATTGTCGTCCACTACTGTACAGATATCTTAAAGATATGTGTTCATTTCAATAGTTACATGAATTTGAAGTCAGTTGAGGATTCTGAAGGTGTGACTGACTAACAAGCAGTCAAGATGAAAGTGTACACTTCAAGAAAATCAATACTGATGAACCAAAAGATTCAGACCACCTGCTCAGTAGCATGTTGGTCCACCTTTTGCACCCAATACAGCGGTGATTCTGCTATGCATGAGTTGGACAAGCCCTTGGTAGGTTTCCAGAGGTAGGCAGCAAATGCTTACGAAATTGCCGCAAACTGCGGGCGCAGGGAGGCGTTCTGACAAAATGTGCAGTTACGTTGAACAGTTGGGGAATGGTCGGCAGTGAGTTAGTTAATTAGTTATATATTCCATGAAACATTTTGTGTGATAGATCATAATGCAGAGGAACGATTTCTTCTACATCCACACTGCAAATTAATTTGTACTTATGGTTACATTTTGAACATTTCTAAGTTTTTTGTTTTTATTTTTTATTACAAAAGGAAGAAAAGTTATACAGCTGTGAGTTAGTAATTCCTACCGAACATCTTTCACACATTACTGTAATAGAAATTCTTCTGCGAACTACAAGGAATTGCCAAGGAAACTTTCTCACTTTGTTTTCAGATTACTTTGCTGTCTGTCAGACATTTTGTATCACTGGCTAAGTGATCAAAACTTTTTGTTGCAGCATTGTGCACACCTTTCTGTGCTAAAGACAATCTTAATATGGAGTAATAAATGCCATTTTTCTTTCTGGTATTGTAATTATGTACATCATTGATCCTTTTGAACTCTACTGGATTATTTATACCAAACTTTATGAGGAAATGAATATACATGAAGCAATTGTCAGAATACCACACTCCCTAAACAGATGTCCACAAGATGATCATGGGTGAGCACCACATATTATTCATATAGCACGTTTTTGTACAATGAAGACTTTCTTTCTTAAAGATGAACTACTGCAGGACATTATTCTATGTGACATTATTGAATGAAAATATGCAAAGTATGTCAACTTACTGATTTGTCTCTCCCCAAGATTTGTAACGATTCTATTAGCACAAATGTGGCAGAACTAAGTTGTTTTAGGGGTTCCATAATGCTTCATTTCCATTTTAAACTCTTGTCAAAATGAAACCATACGAATTTTGAAGTTTCTATATTATTATTATTTCATCGTGTGTTATGCTTATCATTGGTGTTGTACCCCTTGATATATAGAACTAAATATGTTGTGTCTTTTTAAAATTCAGGCCGAAACCATTCACAGAAAACGAATCAATGCTATATTTAAAAACTTTGTTGATCATTTCTTCTGTTTTTGTACACGTGTTTGGACTGATTATAATACTATGCCATCTACAAAAAGAACTAATTCTGCTTGCTATATATTAGATGGAAGATCGTTTCCATATAAGAGGAATAGCAGCAAACCTAAGACTGAACCTTGGGGAGCCCTGTACATGACTACTGCCCAGTCAGAATCATGTAGGTGGCCTAAACTGGCTGAATTACTTAGTACAACTTTCTGCATTCTTTCTGTTAAATATGACATTATCCATTGGCAGGCTGTACCATCAATCCCATAAAACGTCAATTTATCCAGGAGAATACTGTGACTAACACAGTTAGAGAGGTCAAAGTAAACACGAACCGGCACTGTTTCTTTATATAATGGTTGTGAAATCTAGTGAGTGAACATATGAATGACATTCTCAGAAGAGTAGCACTTTTGAAATCAAAACTGTTATTTGCTAAGGATACTATTGTTGTGAAGGGAGATACTGTTCCAGAATACATCATCTTCTCAAAAATTTTGGAGAATGATGTCAGCAGTGAAACAGGTCGGTAGTTACTGTCATCTCTGTTATCACATTTCCTAAAGAAGGTTTTAACAACTGCATATTTCAATCTCTCTGGAAAAATGCCTTGTGTTAGTCATGCATTCCATTTTTCAGATGAGACTGGACTTTTGAAATGGAAACATATCTTTAGTACTCTATTGGGAGCACCATCAAAACCATATGATCTTTTATTTTGGAGAGACTGTGAAAGTTTCTTAATTTCAGAAGGAGAAGTTGGTGATACATTCTTATGACTGAACTTTGTGAGAGTTTAATTTTCATGATACTGTCGTGATTTTGCTCTTGAACTGTTTGTCCCTACACTTTTTACTATATTTAAGAAATGATTATTAAATGCATTTGCTACCTGTGACTCATCATTTATAGGCCTTCCATTCATTTCAGTAGTGACATTGTCTTGTGCTGTGACTGGTGTCCTATCCCTCATTTCTCTACATTCCATATCGCCTTAAGTCTGTTGTCAGAAGTACTGATTTCTGACATTGTCTGCATAATACTTGACTTTTTAATAACATTTCTTAGTAATTTTGAGTAGTGCAACTATTGCAGGATCCCTAATTGTTCTTGCCAACAGATACATTTCCATTTTCCTTTCGCAACATATGCCAATCCCTCTAGTGATCCATAGTTTTTTACATGGCTGTTTAGTGTCCTTTCTGATTAGCTTATGTGGAAAGCTGTACTCAAATCATGATATTAATTTATCTTGTAATAGATTAAATTTTATGTCTTTCTTGTAGAGCAACGTAGAACATAGAACACGAGCAAAATAGTAGTCACAGTTGGGACTGCTGACAGCAATGTCTATTGATTTGCTACATTAAGAGTGTTGTGGTTAGACCTGAAGGGGTCAGGAGGGCAGAGCATGCCCAAGGGTCATTGCCACTATGGAACAACATCAACGAGTAGCGATTCCGAGTCTGGCCGTATGTGAGCTAAGAGGACATTTGGCAACAGTCCTTAAAATAAAATCGGCTTGACAGTACTGAATTTTTGTGTGGCAGACGCACCTAAGAACGCTATTTAGACACTGAACTTTTCCAGGGGATTTCTAAATCACTTATTACGAATGCCAGTGTGGATCCTTCAACAAGCTCGCCACCGATTTATACTCTCACATTGTGAGCTAGTACTATGTCTCTAATGATCTCAGTGTAGATAATATGTTAAACTCATATTGTGTTTCTTATAAGCAGAAAGAGATCTACTGTTCAGGACATCACTGCATTTTAAGTGATTTTTAAGCAATTCCACATATAAATTGTAATGAACGACTCAGTTTTAAACCATGCTACTTGCAAGTGTGCCAGGTAGGACAGGGAAATAGTTAATATCAGCCTTTCACTTCATTTTTTGACTAACTCAAATGTCACTAGAAAATGCAGATTGATTCGCACTTCATCCATCCTTGTTTCGAAATTGCTTCTCAGTCATTCTTGATTCTCTTGGTAGTTACATGTTGTTCTTCTGCCTTCACATTTGCACAATACTTTTAATATTCTTACATCATCTGTTGTTGCGGTCTTCAGTCCAAAGACTAGTTTAATAAGGCTTTTGTTTGTAGTCTATCCTCCACAAGTCTTCCCCTCTATACAAGTAAATATTGCACCCTGCATCCACTGACATGCTGTTAATATATTTGGTAACAAAGTCGCGCAGGAGTACCATGACTGTGTCAATTAGACTGTCGTTACTGTGAACTGAGCAATGTAGACCTTCAAATCACTGTACCGCGATTCAGATCATGTACCACAAACAGTTATCCTGCTGGAAGCCGTCAAGCATGGAGGGGTGTGAACATCAGGATGAGAGAAAGACATCGCCTGTAGGAGTGGCTGCAACTACCCAAAACGAAACGGTTGTACACTGTATAATGCATAGATATAGCGAATTTTGCTACAAACTTATGAAAATTTATTGCTATTCCTCTGTAATTGCCATAATATTGTATAGCTTTATGCAGAGAACTCCCAAAATTGGCTATTACCTATATGTATATGTATGTCCATGAAACGAAAGTTCTGGCACAGCTTCTCAGAGCTTCATCCAACATTTGAACATTGACGATCTCTTCTCTTGAGTGTAATTTTTGATTACCTGTTAGGCACAGACTTGGCCCTGCAGCAGTCTGTTGCTATCAGTGCATCTGATACCATTCTTATGGTGTTAATAAACCATAATATCTGACCTAAGATACTTCAAAGGAGGAGAAATCGTTAGTAGAATAGGAGACAGTCGTCACAGACCTACTAGAGACATATACTGATAGCGGATTATGTGTTGTGGTGGCACATATAGTCCATGCAATATGTAACATAGGAAGAATAACCAAATTTAGTTATAGGCATACTTGTAAGATGGTGTGAGAAACTTCAAGTGTGGTCTGAAACAACAAAATGCTGTTATCCTTTCGTGTGCAGGGTACTGAATAAGTTTTTAGACAGTCTAAAACCATTCTAATTGCGACTAACTATTTTTATTTGAAATGTTTTAAGTCTTTAGTTGAGTGAGATTTAAGTAATAAAACACAATAATATAGATGATGAACATCCCACATTTGGATATACTGAAACGATTTTAGCAGATAAGATCAGCAGAACTATAAGGCAGTTCAGTGGTGACACTGTTGCATAGACGAAAGTATCATCGTTGGATAACATAAGGAACTACAGAAAAATGAGGACAAATGGCTATAGCATAGAGAAAGAAACTGTTATTATCTAATTACAAGAAGTGGTGACCATTGTACAAGTACTTAGGGGTAATACTATAAAATGGAACGATCAAGCAAAATCAGTATTAGGAAACACAAATGAAAGGACTCTGAGAGAAATTAAGAGGGATCACACCATCATAGAGTGAGATATTAAGTAATTTGGTTTAAAATAAACAAACTGGCTTGTCTTTTTCTTATCAATCTGCTACATGTGTTGTTATCTTTCTTGGGTCATGGTCATTTTAAACTTCTGGTAATTTTATGTGATAGGTTAGGTTTCCCTGTACAGTTAACTATGTTCTGTTATCATCCTTAATATGATTCTTATTTATATTTATTCATACAAGTGCTGCTATATTTACACAGCAGATCAAAATGGAGCAGAAATAAGGCTGACTGACACTAGACTTCAACAGAACAGAGCAGACTGAAATGGTGTTGTGTTCACACTACACACAACATCAAAAAATAATTAATGTAGAGTAATGAAAATTTGGAAACACATTTGTCTAGCCAACATATTTAAATGATTAACATTGCAAGGTCACTTGTTACCATAGGGGCGAAATAAGCCACTGCAAATGTGAAGTGCTGGTACATTAATAACCTGTGTAACCACCAGAATACTGAGTCCAAACGTGCAAATGTGAATGCATTGTGTTGTACATGTGCCAGATGTCAGTTTGTGGATAGAGTTCCATGCCTGTTGCACTTGGTCGGTCAACACAAGGACAGTTAATGCTGTTCGTGGATGACACTGGAATTCTCATCTGATGATGTTCCATATATGATCGATTGAGGACAGATCTGTCAATCGAGCAGGACAAGCAACATGTTGACACTCTTTAGAGCATGCTGGATTACAACAGCAGTAAGTGGGCGATCTATCCTATTGGAAAACATCCCCTGGAATGCTGTACATGAATGACAGCTCAACGGGTCGAATCACCAGATTGACATACAAATTTGCACTCAGCGTGTGCCTGATAACCATGATAGTGCTCCTGGTGTCATACGAAATCCAATACTAGACGAAAACTAAAAGGTGTAGGTCCAGTGTGTCTAGCCTCCTTCTAACCAACATATGACCATCACTGGCACCGAGGCAGAACCAGCTCTCATTAGAAAACACAACAGACCACCACCGTACCCTCCATGAGGTATCACTTGACTACACTGAAGTCGCAAATGGCAGTGGTTTGGCATAGTGGAATACATGCTACAGGGCTTCTGGCTCGGAGCTGTCTTTCAAGTAACTGATTTGTAACAGTTCGTTGTGTCACTGTGGTGCCAACTGCTGCTCAGCTTGCTGCTGCAGATGCAATATGATGCCCCAGAGCTATACGCCAAACACAATGATCATACCCCTCAGTAGTGCCATGTGGCCTACTGGAACCCGCTCTTCTTGCAACCATACATTTTCGTGACCACCACTGCCAATTCTTTCTGCACAATTGCAGAAGGAGCATCCAGCTTCTCTTAGCCCTATTACACAACCTTCTCCAAACTCACTGGGGAGTTGATAATGGCGCCTTTGTCTACTTTATGGCATTCTTAATTAACATCAGTTCATCACGTCCAGTCTCACTGGCGTCTAACGCCCATGACCGTTACAGCGTTAATTTAAAGCAAACATGATTTGCAAATCTTATACGACTGGCGCGAAATTGGAATAGACATCATCTTCCAGATGCAGAAACACGCCTGCCAGCATTCGTTTATGTTCACAACTCCTTCTTGGTGTTATGTTTTTTTCCGTCAGTCTAGAATCTGAAATTAGGGTAAGTGGTAAAGTTTATTAATGGCCAAAGTAAACTTCATAATAGACGTTCTTGATAAAGTTTGTATTGCAAACTGCAGCCAAGTGGAACAACAGTAAAAGTGTCGTTCAATTATTTGAAAACATCAACATTTGTCTGCTATCGAAAATATGTACATAGAGACACATTAACCAATATAGCGACTGTTAGTGTTATTCACTGTATTTCTTGTTCCCCAGTACGAATAATGTCAAAAACGGATGTATATTTCTCCTTCAAAAGAGCTGACTTTTTTTACTGTTAAAAAGAGATTATTATATGAAAGTTGCTTCATGAACGTATGTTCTCATTTATACAGAATGTAGACTTTTTCACTCCAGGTACTGTAAAACTTAAATCAATTTTTGCTTTCAGATATCTATCCTCCCTTGTGGAAGAACGTCCTATGGAAAAAATATCGAAGTCGTCATGGATCATTTGCATTGTATCACAGAAACAAAACAAAATAATGAAGTAAAGGCTAACAAGAAATAAAAACAATAACTCCACTACTATAACTCGAGTGGACAAGGCGATAATAGGTTGATTCCGATGTTAACAAACGACGATACCGTCCCCTGAGTAACACCAAAACTTTCTTCCAGAAGCTTGCCTTCGGCTTCCCATTCCATTACCGAGCGAGGTGGCGCAGTGGTTAGCACACTGGACTCGCATTCGGGAGGACGACGGTTCAATCCAACGTCCGGCCATCCTGATTTAGGTTTTCCGTGATTTCCCTAAATCGCTCCAGGCAAATGCCGGAATGGTTCCTTTGAAAGGGCACGGCCGATTTCCTTCCCAGTCCTTCCCTAATCCAATGAGACCGATGACCTAGCTGTTTGGTCTCTTCCCCCAAACAGCCCCAACCCCACCCCATTCCATTCCATTGACACACTGTGGGGAGCACTGCATCCGCATTATGATGCCGCATGAATAACTTTCGTCTACATCAAGTGCTATGTACGCGCACAAAGATGCATGCGGTTGACAGTTCCCACACTCAGTATCACGCGGCGCTCACTTACCGAGTGCTGGACCGCGCGGCTAAAGCCGCGGTCACAGTGGTACTGATATCACTGGATTCTTCTGCCGATCCACATCGGCCGAACACTGCTGATCTTTTCAAATCACTATATTTTTTTTATAAGATGCTACATATGTGCTCACAATGTTGACAATCTCATCGGCCAAATGTACAAATTTCGGACTACAATCGTTGGAATTCAAATCAGTTTGTTTCCATCCGCCATATTGACTTACACGACACAAAACATGGACTATGAGAAACTGATAAGATCAGCCAAAGAAGGAGCTTGTGGGACGCTGAGGATAGAAATATCACAATGGGGATATAATTCGGAATCTATGGACTGAAAAAGTACGTTTATTGGAAACTACAAGTAAGCAAAACTTTTTATCAGTTATTTTAGGAGTATATTATGACCTAAAAAAATAATTTTTACGAGTGAGAAGGATTGCACATCTTATGCTTTAAGTTACTGTAGTAGATCTTTTTTGGGTTGTCTTAGGTAGATATTAGTTGTCTACAAATTATTATTACTGTTTACTCACGTTCAGATGGCAGTAGCATGGCGATTCTGTTTCTTATAAAATCTTTATTTGACACCATAAACAGTCATCAAGCCACCACATTCAGTAAAACAATGAAATTTTTTAAATATTACATAACTACTTTTGACTCAATGAGTCGTCATTTTAAAATGTAATCACAAACCTGGAAAACTCCATTAATAATTGCAATCACAGTTAGAACTGTCAAATATTACGAAAAATACACTAAAACTGAAGCAAAGGCAGCAGAAACAGGTCATAAGGTCTCATAAAATTTTTTGGTTGATCAGTCATTTCACATCTAAATGCAGTGTAGATGAAAACTGCATTAAGACGTGAAATTTTCATGACATATTATGGCTCGTTTCCGCTGCTTTGTTTCAGTTTACTGGTTTTAGTGTATTTTTCGTAATATTTGACAGAAGTGTGGTTGCAATTATTAATGCAGTTTTCCAGATCTGTGATTATATTTGAAAATGACTCAGTGTGTCGAAACTAGTTACGTAACCTTTTAAAAATATCATTGTTTTCAATGAATGTGGTTTGATGACTGTTTGTAGTATCAAGTAAACATTTAAAATGTCTTCCAGTCACACTCCTTGATGACAGTTATGAAGAAATAGAAGATTCTGTTTCTATTCCATGAGATGGTTTGCAAACATGGTGTATGAGTTTCCACTTTTCGGTGCTTTAAGCGTTCAAAGTATCTTATTCTAATTTTATGATTGTCTTTCACACATATGCTCAATGATAGTCATTGAAGGTTAGTTGATGTATGTCTGCACAATTTAAAATAAATTCAGCGAAGCACAGTATTTCTGATCTTGGTTTTCAGGGTCACCACGAATCATCTCGAGTATGTAAAAGTTTAGGTAAGTATTTGTAGAGGTATGATTCCAGATCTATTAGAAAATCCGATACCATATTAAAGATATAAGCAGTTCTGGTACACTTAAGTAGAAGAAACAATTCAGTATTTAACATTTTGTCATTACTGCTTTCCAGTATTTACGGCTATACCATAGACTGAAAATTACAATTTCCAAGTTGTGTGATACATTGGATGCTATTTATGATACCCTAAAGACTAATTTAAAAGCTAATATTTTCAGTCTTGCAACCCAATACTATGAAATATGAAATCTTGTTATTCCCTTTCTCCAATCCACTGAGCAAGTGTTTATAGGCATTGAACTTTCCAGTACTAGAATCTGATCTTCTGTATATACTGCTAGTATTGCATTTATTTCCACCTAAAAGTGAGCTGCTGTGAAACAACAAACCTACATTTCATTAATTAATAATACTTGCTTACTTACACACACATTTTATCCATGCATCATGTAATAGAAACATCATCTACTCTCACCATTATTTTAACCATTATGTGCTCATAACCTCATTGGCAAAATCTTTATACACTGAAGTCGCACATTTTACCGCCACAGTATAATAAATCATATTATTAGGAAGATAATAGTTTTTCTCTCAATAATAAAAGCTCACATGGAATTGATGGCATTTCCAGCAGGATAATAAAAGCTTGTTCCCAAGAGATAAGTTGGTTTCTTAGCTACATTTGTAATAGCTCTCTGAAGCAGTGTATTTTCCCAGATAGACTGAAGTATGCCATTGTTAAACCACTGCATAAAAAAGGGTATATGTCTGATGTCAACAACTGCTGCCCAATCTCTCTTCTGACTGCCTTATTCAAAATTCTTGAAGAAGTAATGTATTGTAAAGTAGCTTCACACCTTTGTAAAAATAAAGTTTTAACAAAATGTCAGTCACCTAACGTTACCGCTGGATATATTTCGTAAACCACATCAAATACTGACGTACCGATTCCACAGACCGAACGTGAGGAGAGGGGCTAGTGTAATTGTTTAATACTGTACAAAAATGCACAGAAGCATGTTTTTTAACACAAACCTACCTTTTTTAAATGGAACCACGTTAGTTTTGTTAGCACATCCGAACATATAAACAAATACGTAATCAGTGCCGTTTGTTGCATTGTAAAATGTTAATTACATCCGGAGATATTGTAACCTGAAGTTGACGCTTGAAACCTCCGACGTTCAGTTGCGTGTTGTAACAGCTGCAACATACATCGCGTTTCTACGGAATGATCTGCCAACGTTGCTCGAAAATGTTCCACTGGAAACGCGTCGACATATGTGGTATCAGCATGATGGTGCACCTGCACATTCCGCAATTAACACTAGGCTGACCCTTGACAGGATGTTCGACGGGCGTTTCATAGGACGTGGAGGACGCATAAATTGGCCAGCCCCTTCTCAAGATCTTACACCTCTGGACTTCTTTCTGTGGGGTACGTTAAAGGAGAATGTGGACCGTGATGTGCCTACAACCCCAGAGGATATGAAACAACGTATTGTGGCAGCCTGCGGCGACATTACGCCAGATTTACTGCGGCGTGAACGACATTCATTACGCCAGAGATTGCAGTTGTGTGCAGCAAATGATGGCCTGACATGTCGGGACACACTCTATTCCACTCCATAATTGAAAACGGAAACCACCTGTGTACGTGTACCTCACCCCTCATGGTAATGTACATGTGCGTCAGTGAAAAAGACCAATAAAAAGATGTTAGCATGTGGACGTAATGTGCTGTTCCAGTCTCTTTTGTACCTAAGGTCCATCACCATTCCCTTTGGATCCCTACATAATTCGGTGCTCTCCGATACACACGATCGAACAGCAGATGAGTGGTACTCAAGCGTCAACTTTAGGTTACAATATCTCCGGATGTTATTAACATTTTACAATGCAACAAACGGCACTGATTACGTATTTGTTTATATGTTCAGATGTACTAACAAAACTAACGGGGTTCCATTTAAAAAACGTAGGTTTGTGTTAAAAAACATACTTTCGTGCATTTTTTTATGCTTTGTATTAACCAGTTACACCAGCCCCTCTCCTCACGTTCGGTCTGTGGAATCGATTCGTCGGTATTTGATGTGGTTTACGAAATATATGCAGCAGTAATGTTAGGTGACTCACCCTGTATATTCACTTATGAAATTTGTTATTAACAATCCAAACGACTTCAAAAGTAATAGCAGTGTTCATGGCTACAACACTAGGAGAAAGGATGATCCTCACTACTCAAGGTTAAATCTAACTTTGGCTCAGAAGGGGGTAAATTATGCTGCCACAAAAGTCTTTGGTCACTTACCTAATAGCATCAAAAGTCTGACAGATAGCCATATAGCGTTTAAAAGGAAATTAAAAGAATTTCTCAATGGCAACTCCTTCCACTCATTAGATGAACTTGTGGATATAGTAAGTGGGTAATTTCCCCAACCCCCACAAAAACATTAAAAATATTAAGTGTCATGTAATATTTTGTGTAATGTAATATCTTGTGTAGACACCTTTTATTAACCTGACACGTTCCACATTATTACAAAGTGTAGCATTATTGATCTATGGAACAAGTACTAATCTAATCTAATCTCTAATCAAGTGTGAATCGATCTATAGTCATTTTTCATCACTGTATTTACAACTTGGCACACACCCCACCAATGTTTTGATCGTAGGGTAGCAACATGATTAATTGGATAGTTTTGTTTGCCTTAACTTTATGAATGCTTTTCAGTGACGTTTTCTAATATTGCTAAACACATATAAACTTCTCGTAGGTGTGAAGACATTTTATCACGACCCCCTGACAAGTGAAGACGACTTCACACTGCAAATCAAGTCACATCGAAACATTCCACAATGCATTTCAAATGGCGACATTCACACAGACTGTCAGCGAATGTCACGTCATGTGATGTTAAGCTTCCACAGGAAGAAAGTTTTGACGGTATCATTGTCTGCTAACATCGGAAGTTAAGCAATTACAGTGCACTCACGCATGGTATAGTAGCAAAATTAATCTTTATTTTATTATTGTTCTTTTTTGTTTTTGTGGCTAATTGCAAGTGCTACATGGCGACGTGGATATTTTCCCATTGAGTATTCTCCCACCAATGAGATCAGATATCTGGAAGCGAAAAGTTATTTAGCTTTTACGGTAACAGAACAGAGCCGCCACCCACACTGTATATAAATGAGAACATAACTACACTAAGCAATTTTCACTGAATAACATTTTAAATGAAAAAGTCAGCTCTAATGAAGGAGAAAAATACATAAGTTTATGACGTTTTGGTAACGTTAGTATCGCTGGGCAGACAAAACGACTCGCAGTATTATCTGAGATGGACGACAGGAAGAGTTGAGTACGTTCTGTGGCTCGAGTGTAGTATCTTGTGTACTGTTGTATGTATCGAGTTTCTATGAAATAAAGTGTGTTGTGTACTCGTACTACTATGTCGTCTATCATTCGCTATCAATACGTACCGAAATTCCACATTGGTGACCTCCGCCTATCGCGTTGCGCCATTTTACTCGCTTTGCTACCGAGCCTGTAACCGCGCAAACACAGTCCACCTATTATTGCTCCCCGCTGCTACGCTTTTCGCGCGACTTGACAGTAATTTTCTTGCCGTCTTCTCTTACGTGCCATGCTACGACATAGAACATTTACGTGCAATGCATTAAACTGTGCTCGAAACTGAAACGTCGACACAGCTGTGTAATGTACCGACTGTCCAGTGCATCTACGGTGTTCTGCCCTCTATCAGCGCGCTAGAGATGGCTATTTGGACATGGAATATATAATCGACATATTTGATGCTCCACTACGTCCCTTTCAACAGTCGCCAAGGGACTTAAATTCAGATACGAAGCATAGTCTAACATAACAGTCGCGACACTTCGCCTCGATTTTTACTGCGCAAGCCAGTGGCGGATTTAAAAATTTTGCGGCCCTAGGCACACCTTATTCTATGCAGCCCCCCCCCCCCCTCCCCAAAAAAAAACATGGTTTACATGATAGCTGTTACCTGATCACTTTACAATTGCCGTTTGGGTGCGAGCACTGTGAGCTGTTTCCGAACTCTGCTATTCGTTGTTCTGAAGGACGCGACAGCGGTCTTGTCGCGCTCAATCAAAATGCAATATGGTTCCTGAACTGTAGTTGTGTACGGCAGCGGACAAAACAAACTTAAAACTGCATTGCGTTAACACATTCTTCTGGAAACGACCACAAGGAAAATTACTTTTCTTTTATGGCCTAAAAATTCAGCACAGCGTGCAGGAGACAACGGACTTTGGTTATACATTCGCTTTTAATATGTTCTTTTACTCGAAACCGTTGAAAATGAAAATAAAAAAGCTGTGCCGCAATCTAAAAATTGAAGCGAACGTGTCATACATTAGAAATTAATACGTACTTTTACAGAGACGCGTTAAAAAATAAAATTGAACTGTCGTTTTGCGATCTAATAACTTGAATGTGTAGCAGATAAGAAAAACACGTTCGGTATAAATATGTGAATCTATAGGAAAGTGTAAGAAATGAAAATGAAATAGAGATTTCTGTGCACGAACAAATTAACTAAATACAGACGAACAAACACAGAACTGGATTCGCTATTACGTAATTTTACAGACTAGTGTAGAAAAATCAAATTTGCTTATAATACACTCCTGGAAATTGAAATAAGAACACCGTGAATTCATTGTCCCAGGAAGGGGAAACTTTATTGACACATTCCTGGGGTCAGATACATCACATGATCACACTGACAGAACCAAGGCACATAGACACAGGCAACAGAGCATGCACAATGTCGGCACTAGTACAGTGTATATCCACCTTTCGCAGCAATGCAGGCTGCTATTCTCCCATGGAGACGATCGTAGAGATGCTGGATGTAGTCCTGTGGAACGGCTTGCCATGCCATTTCCACCTGGCGCCTCAGTTGGACCAGCGTTCGTGCTGGACGTGCAGACCGCGTGAGACGACGCTTCATCCAGTCCCAAACATGCTCAATGGGGGACAGATCCGGAGATCTTGCTGGCCAGGGTAGTTGACTTACACCTTCTAGAGCACGTTGGGTGGCACGGGATACATGCGGACGTGCATTGTCCTGTTGGAACAGCAAGTTCCCTTGCCGGTCTAGGAATGGTAGAACGATGGGTTCGATGACGGTTTGGATGTACCGTGCACTATTCAGTATCCCCTCGACGATCACCAGTGGTGTACGGCCAGTGTAGGAGATCGCTCCCCACACCATGATGCCGGGTGTTGGCCCTGTGTGCCTCGGTCGTATGCAGTCCTGATTGTGGCGCTCACCTGCACGGCGCCAAACACTCATACGACCATCATTGGCACCAAGGCAGAAGCGACTCTCATCGCTGAAGACGACACGTCTCCATTCGTCCCTCCATTCACGCCTGTCGCGACACCACCGGAGGCGGGCCGCACGATGTTGGGGCGTAAGCGGAAGACGGCCTAACAGTGTGCGGGACCGTAGCCCAGCTTCATGGAGACGGTTGCGAATGGTCCTCGCCGATACCCCAGGAGCAACAGTGTCCCTAATTTGCTGGGAAGTGGCGGTGCGGTCCCCTACGGCACTGCGTAGGATCCTACAGTCTTGGCGTGCATCCGTGCGTCGCTGCGGTCCGGTCCCAGGTCGACGGGCACGAGCACCTTCCGCCGACCACTGGCGACAACATCGATGTACTGTGGAGACCTCACGCCCCACGTGTTGAGAAATTCGGCGGTACGTCCACCCGGCTTCCCGCATGCCCACTATACGCCCTCGCTCAAAGTCCGACAACTGCACATACGCTTCACGTCCACGCTGTCGCGGCGTGCTACCAGTGTTAAAGACTGCGATGGAGCTCCGTATGCCACGGCAAACTGGCTGACACTGACGGCGGCGGTGCACAAATGCTGCGCAGCTAGCGCCATTCGACGGCCAACACCGCGGTTCCTGGTGTGTCCGCTGTGCCGTGCGTGTGATCATTGCTTGTACAGCCCTCTCGCAGTGTCCGGAGCAAGTATGGTGGGTCTGACACACCGGTGTCAATGTGTTCTTTTTTCCATTTCCAGGAGTGTATAATAGTTAACGTGTATAGCATCAGGGTCTGTGTAGCTAACTGCTGCATAATAAGTGTACACAATACCTTTAATCCATGTAAGGGCTGAACAGTTTTGTACTGCAGCTACTGCTCCCACCATAGCTCTTTCTAACAGTATTAGCAAGGCTTTTACGTATTTATCGACAGAACTGAACTACATTATTTATTAACATTTTTTATCTGAACATATATTTCCGCGATAACTACACATTTCAGCAGACGCCAATAGTAAGTATCAGTTGTAATATACTACAGTATCAGTATGACTTGCCTGTACAGCGCCGAGCGGCCTGGGTCATTCGGGTATTGTTTAGTATTGACGGGCGCCTTCGATCACATCTGCACGTAGACGAAGTTAGGTTGGTTGGTTGGTTTTGGGGAAGGAGACCAGACAGCGTGGTCATCGATCTCATCGGATTAGGGAAGGATGGGGAAGGAAGTCGGCCGTGCCCTTTCAGAGGAACCATCCCGGCATTTGCCTGGAGTGATTTAGGGAAATCACGGAAAACCTAAATCAGGATGGCCGGACGCGGGATTGAACCGTCGTCCTCCCGAATGCGAGTCCAGTGTCTAACCACTGCACCACCTCGCTCGGTGTAGACGCGGTTAATTCCGCGTTTTGCCATCGACAATTGTAAGGTAAACAGATAATACGTAGTTTTTTAATCCAATGAATGTGATCTAAGTTATAATAAAAATCACATTATAATCTTAAATTTTTAAAACTAATATGAATAAATAAAAAAACTCATCAGTCAGCAAAGTTTGCGTCTCGCTTTGACGGCAGAAAATTCGTTGATCATATCTTCATAGTTCAGACGGTTATCAGTTAGGAGGTCAGCTTCGATGTGAAGAATGGACAAGGCTTTCAGTCTTTCCTCAGACAACGTAGAACATAATAATGTACGAGTTCAGTATTTTAAGAGCCGAAAACTAACGTTCTGCTGAACAATTTGTAAGTGCCATACATAGATATATTCTAAGAGCGATGTCAACATTCGGAAACATGGACTGTAACCTCTCTTTTCGTAAAAACTTATTCATTTCGGTTGGTATATCACCAATCTCGGAAGATTTCGAAAGTTCCGCGAAATGTACACATTCACTAGGGAAGGAAGGCTAATCCGTCTCATATGACGCTTGCAGTTTTGCTCCACGTTCAGCAGTATCATCAGGTGAACTGCTATTAAAGTTACTGAAAGCCATGAAGGAGTCCAGCAGTGTTCTATAGCTTTCCTTCTTCCTCACTAATTCGGCGTACAAGTTGTCGAGTACTGGGAGAAATGTTTCAACTCTAAATTTTTCCCCTTCAGTCAGAAAAACTTCTTCAGAGTCCGCTTGTTCGCCATCATGAAGTCTGCGTTTTCGTGATCTTTCATAGGTGCATTCATAGTCTATATCATTTACAATCTCGATAGATTTATTTTCATAACAGTCGAACATATCACGAATAGATGCAATAAATCCTACAAGTGATTCATGTAATTCGTGCACTATTTTAGTATCAATATTTACTCTTCGCAATTTCAGATTTTCACTATTAAATCTCCGGAGTATTTCCTTCCAAACTGTCACCATGAATACTGTTTCTAGTCTGCTGAGCTGATTCAATAAAGCTGAAGCCTCATTTCGCACAAGTGGTTCTTCAAGCGTATTATTGGCAATATGTGTGAGGGCATTGATAACGCCCTCCCAGTTTCCATATAGACTTACACACGCTTCCTCTCTTGCTGACCAACGTGTTTTTGTTAACTGTACACCGTTTTGCTTCCTGGTTTCACGAAAGAAAGAAGTTTATCCCAGCGCTGTGTAGAAGCAGAGAAAAAATTATAAAGGTTCTGCACTACACTGAAAAATAAACGTGTTTCCTGACAACAGCTTGCAGCACCAGTGCCGACAAAATTCAAAGAATGTGTTGCACAAGGCACATAATGCGCTTTCGGATTTTGTCCTTTAATGCGTGCCTGCAAACCAGTGTAGGTCCTGGCATATTGCTTGCGTTTTCATATGACTAGCCTCTTCAGTCAGTAATATCAATGGAATTTGTAGACAGGACTTTTAGTACGGCCTCAGCTAAGTTTTCGTACTTGTGTCCCAGGTTTGTTAAAAACAGAAGTAAACGTTCAAAAGGTTCACCATTCTCGTTCACGTATCTTAATGTAAATATAATTGATCAATATGTGACACGTCCACAGTAGAATCTACTATTATAGAGAAATGTTTGGCCTGTTTTATTTCACTTATGACAATTCTTTTTATTCGTTCAGAAAGAAGCTCTATTATTTCATCACATATTGTCGAAGGAAGATAACTTGTATGTCCCTGCCCTGGATTTCCATATCGTTCAGTGTGCTCCGCGAGGAAAGGATCAAATTCGGCTATAAGTTCAAGAGAAATCATAAATTGACCATTATGTAATGAATGGAATCTTTCAACGTGTCCACGTAGGGAAAGTCCATGACTTGTTACCTTCTTTGCTACTGCAAACACCCTTTTCAATACACTGCGCCAGTACATTTTTTCTACCTCGACATATGACTCGAAATGGTTATCTGTTGTTCCAAGTGACTTTTTTCTTGTTAAGAGTGATAATTCAGAATCTTTGTGTTCAAGTGAATTCTCATGATGAGATAAAATATTAGAAATCTTTTTCCAATCTACAATCCCAATAGTAGCAATCGCTGCCTTACCTCTGAACAATTTACATGGTGCACAAAAAACAGCACCAGTGCTTCAGGAGTATACTAGAAAATCACGAGAAGTTGATTCACCGTTTAAAAATTTACAGTAAAATACATTTTTGTTCAAATATCTGGTTTTATCGCCTATTGATCTTCTTGAATTAGAAAAATCACCGTTACAATTTTGATTAATGCCACCTTGTAAGAGAATGTCGATTGTTGATTCATTTACACATCACTAACGAGATTATTTCTTTTTGTAATGTCTGATTCGACACTTAGTTTTTCGTGAAACTCGAAATCAGGAACAACTTGCTTTTTTCATTTTTAACTTTTGTTTCATCTGTATTTACTTCTTTTACGACAGCTGCAGTGCCAGAAATATCATCCATACTACTTGAAGTCGAACCAGCAACGTTTAATGGGAAAAATTTATCTACTCTACCAAGCGTTTTTAGAACATTGACTTCTCGTTCTCGCCTTTATTTGATAATTTCCGAAATGCCGCCACGCCTAGTTTTGCACATTTGCTTTTTTCACTGTTATTCATGTTAAGGCACATACAAAATTGTCAACCAACAATCAAAACAAAAGAAAAATATTCAAATGGCTCTGAGCACTATGCGACTTAACTTCTGAGGTCATCAGTCGCCTAGAACTTAGAACTAATTAAACCTAACTAACCTAAGGACATCACACACATCCATGCCCGAGGCAAGATTCGAACCTGCGACCGTAGCGGTCACGCGGTTCCAGGCTGAAGCGCCTAGAACGGCACGGCCACACCGGCCGGCAGAAAAATATTGTAAAAGGAAAGAAAGAAAGACTGTATCCAGTTCCAATCGAACTACACCACACATGAGCACAAAGCTTTTTACTTTAAACACTGTACACGAGCACAAAGATTTTTCCTTTAAACACGGAGCGATGAACTGACCAACTCGGATTTCTCGACATAAGTGTGCTATGAAAGAACGACAATGCAGAATAATTTAATTTCATTGTTGCCTGTTTCTCTGTTTACAGCACACCTGCTGGCTGGAATTCGTCTCATAAAGAAAACAGCACAGTCCCTTTTTTGGCTTCTGTTTGCTGCGTAACTGGAATTTTAACTGGGACGCAGATACGCTCTCAATATTCTTGACACTGTCCTTCTAAATCAAAAAGCAAATAATTTTTGCAATTTCTTGGGATTAGGTGTGCTGGATCGACTGTTATCCCACTTATTCTTATAACATTTTAGTGGTTTCTGAGGCCGGAGAAGACAGACTACAAAGTTTGACTGGTCTTGTTGGCAGTTGATGTGGTGTGTTGTCATTTGTGTGAACACTGCTATTATGTCTATACGCAAATGCACCTTTTGTTCCAACATAAAATAAAAATAACCTTTCCTTGAAGAAGAAAAAGCTTAGTTAAGAAGTTTAATATAAAATTTGCAATGCCACATAGTATTCAATTGCACAGAGTGGGCACTTTGATATCGTGCAGGCTGCAGCACAATATATGAGACAAACGAAAGTTGGTTTCTTCTTCTTTTTTCACGAAAAAAAGTAGCTAAGTAAATAAATAAATAAAATTTTTTAACTGTTGTTAAGTGTTTTTTACACATTATTAGATATTCTACTTGTGTTCTTTTCATACAAATATGTGTTTAAAAATGTAAAACATTTACAGTATCTACATGTTTTGTTAAACGACTGTCATTAAATCAAAGCTCAGATATTGAAGACCACAGAGATTTCACACTAATTACAGTGATGGAGGGTTCACTTGATACTTCCCCACTATTTCTACAAGACATTTAAGTAGAGTCGGGTTTTACACACTAAGGCCCACACATGTTACCGTATTTAAGAAACTGATGAGTAGTTTATCACTGCTTTTCAGGAGTCCCAGTATTTTCACAGGTTAAATATGGTAAGGTTAAGCAGAAGCTGACAACATTCTCAGAGTAATAACGCTTCAAACTTTGTATTGTAGACTGATGTCCTGACAGCTTACTTCAAAATATTTTGAACAATCACGAAGATGATAACAGACAGAAGCCCAATGTTAAATTTCTGTTCGCTCACCAAGTAAACCATGTCTGTCTCCAAGCTTGTATTGTCGAATTTCGTTCTTAAGGCTTATTTAAACTAGCAAATTGTTTAACAATATTAAAAAATTTTGTCGTTTGTAAGCGCAGTTATTTTAAAATGTAAAAGGTTAAAATGAGAACAGAGCAAAAAATGCTGCCCCCCTTAAAGTGCCGCCCCTTGGCACATGCCTAGTGGGCCTATAAGTAAATCCGCCGCTGCTGCCAGCAGCGCGCCTAGTGGCCAGTAAGTTAAAATTTTGAGTTTGGCACGATCGTGAAAACGAAAGCGAATAGTAGTTGTTTATTTTGGTTTGTACAATGGTTTTTACAAATGGGAACGTAGCGTAGCGCAATAAATTACAGCAACAAGTAGAAGAAGATACCACACCTGTCTTTCTTTAGGTTTCCTAAAGACCCTGAGAGGTATATATTATCATGTTACTAAACTGTATCGTCAGGATTCGCTCGCAAACTACATGTATATTGATGATTAATGTTCCGTTTTAGGGGTAGAAAATGGATAGTGAATAGCAGATGAGGACATTTTATGAAAAAAGATCTTGTTTAACTTCATAATAATGTTAAGTTTTGTCCACCACATGTCGAACAAAACCAGTTCATGAATGCAGACAATATTAAACTAGTGTGAAAGGCAGTTAACCTCACTGTTTGGCATTTCAAATAAGACACCTCAACTGACAATGAAGAGGAAACTCCTACAAAGGTTCGACAATTAGTCTAATGCTGTAAAATATTCTATGGCACAGAAGCAGCCAGTTCAACTCTCCATATATCAATGCCAGATTCATCTGAATCGTCATCACAGACCTGCTTTGACGATGAAGTGGCAAAATTAAGTGCGGTTATTTGTGTCTAGAAAAAGCTTGTGGATTATCAGAATGTGCAAATCGCAAGACTTCATACAAAACTGTTATGGGACAAGGAAAGTACCTATCATTTTAAGTACAGACAGTAACAGAAACTGTATGAGAAGGATCAAATGAAGAAGGAAAAACAAATTTTTAAGACTATAGGATCCCGATATTTAAAAAGAGATGCCAGATTAAAATGCCATTTGCAAGATGGAAAGACAAAAATTTACTGTTTGCTGTTTTATGTTCCCATCAGTGCATACATTACAGAGGTATGCGGAAGGCATACAAATTAACTGTGGGATAAATGACAATATATTCCACCTTTTATGCAGAAGGTACAACATTTCTCCGATACTGATAAACTACTGCATATGTCATTGTATTAAAAGCATTTAATGACAAATTTAGCAGATGACAGACCTTCTGACAGTGTTATTGGCTGTGAGGGCTTGGGGTTTACACTCACAGTATATTTCTCCCACTATTTTGGAGATGCTCGTCCCACTTATAACAATATAAAGATGAAGGTCTTACTAGTGGGAACAGGCGGAATTGACTAAACACAGTAGACCTATGGAACAACAGATGGGGTGTCGATCCCTTTTGCATGTAGAGGTGTGAATTATGTGATTATATTCCGTTGATATCTATGTGGTAAGCTGCAGTTCTATCAAATGTTACAAGCGTTTCTTCACGAATATTTTATTACTTGCCACTGGATTCATGATTTTATCCCTACTTGCTCTTATTTTAGAATCATTTTAGAAACATCTACGTCTTCTGATAATACAATCTTGGAGGCAAAAAAATAGTTCAAATATTTCGTAAATCACGTAAGAAATGGATGCAAAACAAACGTTATGCTTACGACACATGTGAAGTTCTCCTTTCTCGTCGCTTGGAACCCTAATGTCACTCCAGCTCTCAAACGGTAACAGCTTTTACAGCAGTGAGTGTCGCGACTGTTATATTAGACTGTGTATGAAGTGTCATTACAGTGTCGGGCAGACATGCTATTCATAGAGTTGCCCTATCTAACTGCAACCTCACTGGGACACTCTGAGATAGGTTTGTCAAAATTAAGTAAAAAATTTATTCAATATAATTGCTTTTTATTTAGAACACTACCGATATTACATGGAAATGCTGTGGTAGAAGTAGTTGGTACACCACGTTTTTCGGAAGATTTCATCTTCTTCAGCAAGTCATTTTTCCCATTTACGTATTTGTAAAACTCCATGTAAGTCAGCTTGTAGTTAAACTGGCATTGGAAGATTGATTCCACAGTCCCTGGCAGCAGTCAATTTCTTTTATCACCCCACTGGGCCGACGTCAGCGAAAATACTTTTTCCACAATGGCATCATATGCGGGAATAGAAAGCAAATACATAATTTTAGCAGCTGGTGTTTGTATTCAGGATTTTCGTTTTTCTTAAGAAAGTAAATCCACCTTTCTTCTAGGAGTGTTTAGACTTCCATTCTTGCAAGTCCATTCTAAAAAGTTCTTCAGACACATATACTGCTGAAAACAACTGTCACCTGAAATCCTCACACCATATATATTCAGGTATATAATAGTGTTTACAATCATCCCCCAGTTTGGGGTTTCAGATAGCATCATCAAATCAAATACTTGACATGTATTAAAAGAAATAGCCCATTTCTCTAAGTAATCAAATGCTATGGCACAGAAAGCCATTCTCTCTCTCTCAAATTTCGAAATGAAGTTAATTATTTCTTGGTTTGGGTTCTTATTTTTTAATTTGTTCGAATTCATTTGGCTTGCATGGCAATAAAAGTGGCAGTCACCTTTTCATTCAAATGCCTTTGAGTGTCGATTGATATTTTCTTATTTCAACTATCGAGACTTTTTTCTTCTCCATGCTTTCTACATTTTTTCCCAAACAGAACCAAGTTTGACTGCAGAAACATGAAGTAAGTTTCACTGATTGGACTACTGAAAAAATCTAAAACTAGTTTAGGTAGCCTGTCTTTGGCTTCAAAAATTTGGAATCCAAAGCTTAATAATTCTCTCAACTGTAAACATTAATGACAGCTGCATCTTGTTTTTGAGTGAGATGGAAGACTTTGATGATTGACAGCAATGGATAAGCAGAACTCTTTCAGCTTCTCTGTCCTTACCATGTGTATTGCAAAATAATTAAATAATTTTTCATGATGGTTATTTCATTTCTGACAATTAAGACTCCAGCACTGCTTGAAATAGCATTGTGGAGACTATGGGCAGCGCTTGATGGGCAGGGCATCCAATTCTTTCTACCTTTTTTTTCCTAGTTCTTCTTTGATTTGGTCATGTCTATGAAGCCCTTCACAGTTGGCATTGGTATTGGTATGTCTCCACAAAAAGTTATTAATTTATCTAATAGAATTTGCAGTTATCTTAAAGTATCTTAACAAAACTATGTAACTGTCTCCAGTGTTTCGTTATTCAGCGAATCAAACTTCAACAGCTTCTGCTGGGTTTTGTCAGTTCCAGTAAAGTACTAAACAATTAAAGGAAAAAACATTTTGAGCCTTGTGCTTCGATACGTCGGCGCCTATGCCATAAAATGAAACTTCTTGCAATTGTTTTATGCATTCTAACATGTAGTGTGATGCAAGAATATTTTTAACAATCGCTGTGGCTTCGGTCCTGGCTGTAGACTGCTTTGTGGCGACGTTGGAGTCAGGCTACATTGGAGCATTCAGCTTAATGAAACAGTCAAGAGAACTGAAGGACTGGTGATGCTTGACAACCTTATAAACTGTTGTTAGTTCTTCAGCAGCAACGAACAGTTCTTCCTGAGTATCTTCTTTAATGTAGAAATAGGCTTTGATATTGATGCTTTTGTGAATCTATTTGTACAATTCTTCGTAGGAATGTCATGCCTCACATCTGCCTTACCTTCGTGAGTTACTGAGATGAAACAGGAACATATCTCACACAACACTTCCTGATCTGTACGTCGTTTCTTGACAAAAGACCACTCTTTTGTGTAATCATCCGAAAAGTGACACTTTCTCTTTCCAGCCTTAGGCATTTTCGGATGCTATGATAAGTTTATTGGACGGTAAACAGCCGACAGTAACACTTTATTCATCGAAGTACGTCACTATACACTTCACGCCCTATATACCCACAGTAAACACTTTAGACATTACTAACTTGCACTCGGTCGTATTACATTTACAAAGAATCGTCTTATCAGATAGCTATTCGAGAGGGAACTGCACGATTCTTCCACGTGGCGCTGTTTAAATAGTTCCAGCCCCGTACTACTGGAGAAGTCAGGTACTTTATCGAATGATGACGCTAGATCTAGAATGTGCTTTGATCATCGATAAACGATATGCAGCATGCAATGTCATCTGTGAGACAACTTAGTCAACGTATACTTGCTAACATAAATAAAACTAACTGAGGCTGTAATTACATGTTGCACTAACAGACAGCGTTACTTCAGTACCTGAACCAAGCTCGCGACAGTATTTTGCAAAATCGAGAGAAAATTTGGTGTTATTGGGATGTTGGGACAGAAAGATCCATAATGGTGATGCTCCCAAAATATTGGGACAGATGGCAACCCTACCTATCCAACTAGTTAGACATGTTCTTATCGATGCTACTGTTTCGACTGCGCCGCTTGTGGACAGTGAACATTTTCATGATTGTGGCTGTCAGCCAGTTGAACAGTGCTCAGACGTTATTTTCCCCCTACTATTTTGCTCAATAATGTGTAGCCGATGCCAACAACAACTGCAGACATCTTGCCTCGCCGCGACCTAAACTCGCCTCCTGATGAATTCAACCGATTAACATCAAGCACGACACTTTCGTCATCTTGCCATCAAGGTGTGGACCACACCAAACGCACACCTGCCCATTTCCATGAGTATCATCTCTATCTACACTCTGCACCAGACCGCAGACCACCCTCGCCCGTGTTTCTGCCCCTCCAATCATCGCCTCCACAGCGTGCTCCGCACTACCCGGTACGTGGGTGGGGGGGGGGGGGGGCGGTGGAAGGGGGCTGTGTGGCAACGTTAACGACGCTGGCCAGAGAAAACTACTTGCAGTCTCATCTGTGACTGTTGTTGTGAGAAGTTTAGTTCGCTCTGTGACTCGAGTGCGCTAGGTCGTACATCCTTGTATGCATTGATTTTCTGTAAAATAAAGTGTGTTGTGTACTCTGTACCACTGTGTATCAATCATTCGCTATCAGTGCGTACCGGAGTCCTACGTTATTAGTTTGTGAGAAAAATAGACAATGTAAATGGGCTAGCCGGCCTAAGTGGCCGAGCGGTTCTAGTCGCTACAGTCTGGAACCGCGCGACCGCTACGGTCGCAGGTTCAAATCCTGCCTCGGGCATGGATGTGTGTGATGTCCTTACGTTAGTTAGGTTTAAGTAGTCCTAAGTTCTAAGGGACTGATGACCTCAGAAGTTAAGTCCCATAGTGCTCTGAGCTATTTGAACTATTTGTAAATGGGCTGTATTTATACCCTCATAAATGTTATTTAGTGTATATATAATGTCGATGGTTTGAAATTTTGAAATGTTGTTTCACTTCGCAGCACTTCACCACAGAAAACTGATTAATAACTTACGTTATAAAGTTTGCTTTGGCCATTAATTTCACCGTTCGTAACTGGGCTACGCGAAATGATGTGACGTGACGGACAGCGTGAACTGTGACTACATCCCGACGTGACGGTGACGGAACGTGACCATCAGTGTGAATCGGCTTTCGAGACGATATGACAATGCTCGTTTGATGCTGATAATCGATTTTTATATCGATAAAACGTTGTCTTCGATGCACCCAAACTGGTAAACAAACGACGCACGGGTGAATATGCGGTGGGTGCTTGTCAGAATTCGATAATAGTGTTTGAAAGTTTACTACATTTTTGGAGGTGTTTGTGCATCACTTATAAATACATTAAATAGATAATGTGACACGGAGCTCAATGCAGGACGTGATTGGTGATACGAGAACAATGGCCCTTGAGAAAAGGAAATATGAGTGCAGTGCTTTACCTAAGGGATGGCAGCGAGAAGAAGTAATCAGAAAGTCTGGCCTATCTGCCGGAAAAGTCGACGTTTATTATTATAGGTGAGAAAGAAGTTGTGTATCATAAGCAGTTGATTTAAACCATTAAGCTAGTCTTTGCTACTCAGTAGACGTTTATATGCATACTACACAGCCCCAAGTTTTTTAGGGTTATTCAATAAATTGCTGTTTGTGTTAATCTTTTTTACTACTCTCAGTGTAAATCTTCCTTTTGCCGGCAATACCTTTTTCGAAGTATAATTGCCTCTCATGGTACGTGACATTTCCTTCCATTATGAAATTTCAGTTTAATTTTCTGACAGTTTCTTAAGCAAAAATTTTAAACCTGACCAAAGAGAGTCGTATCCTGGGTATGTTGAAAATAAGTTTTGGCATTCATTGCAATTGCGCGAGAATTATTGCAGTATCAATTATTTGGTGTTACAAAGGCTTGTGTTGTTTTGAAGTAAATAATTAACAACTTTTATAACTTGTAGGGTTGTATAGAGAGAGCAGTTTATTATATATCTTTGTTAAGTCCACGTGAATCAACTTGCTTTTCGAAGATTTAAAATTTTAAGCAAATGCTAGTCTTGTGACTGTTGCTTTCCATTACATAACCATTTTCATTAGTTTTCTTTGTGGTCACAATATATATCACCTTGTTTCCTGAACCTCACTGTGTGGGATGAATTTGAATTTATTGTAAATAAATGCGTCACCTTCACATTTTTTTTAAAGAGTAAAATGTTTAATTCACTCGTTTCTCTTCCTCGCTCGATAGATTAATATTATGCATTTTCTGACTCAGGCAGCATGTATCAAGGACAGTGCTGCTGCAAATACCTGTCGATAAATTAATTTACTTTTATTAGATAAGGGTATTAAAATTCGTACATAATTTGGAGTATCTGTTCTTTTTTGCCACCAGCATTTGGAGATTGTTTTTATTGCTCATAACCTATTGTTCAGTATAAATAATACAAATCATAATTTTAGTATGTGGTGGCACTGTTTGACAATGTTGCAGTATGGAGCAGTATACTACCCTGCTGAAATCATGCAGTGTGGTGTACAATTGCATGGCATTTCTCTGTGTAAATGCCCTCTCAATTTAACTAAATTTTAAATTAAATATGAGTGAGGTAAGAACAAGATAGGCCGCGACTGAGCAGCTGTTTTCCAATTCCAGCCCAAATGGGAAGAAGTTTCGCAGCAAACCACAACTGGCTCGATACCTGGGCGACGCTCTAGACCTCGCCACGTTCGATTTCCGGTCTGGCAAAATCAATTCCCTGCTTCTCCGAAAAAACAAGAAGCAGAGGGGAACTCAGTTTGATTACAGGTAGGCTTAAGCCTACAGACTTGCACTTTATACCTCACTGAGAGGGCTGCGGGTGGCAATTGACTGTCTGTAGTCACTGAATTGGCTCCATACTAATTTATGTTTATTAACAATATCCAGGATAGTTTGTGTGGTATATGAGATAAGATCATGTGTTCATGTTTTCTACTTGCTTTTCGTGTACACTGTTGTGGAATCTGTTGTAAAATGTGACCCAATTACTTTCAAACAAATTGTGTTGATAATAAAATGATTTGTTTTGCATGAGTACTGTGATTATTTCCATAGTTTTGCTACACTTTGTTGGTGGTGTTCATGTGTTGTGCTTTAAAACTGGCTTTACTCTGTTTTACTAACTTTAAAACAGTAAATTATGTTGGTTAAATTTCTCTCCTCTTTCCAACCCACCCAAGAGAATCTGTAAATCCACTGCCTTGTATACGTTTAGCATACAAACTTAAATATGTTTTGTGTCTGATTAAGTTGGTTGGTAACTCAGCTGCTTTTGCACCTCCTCCTTCCACTTTTACTTATATCAAAAAATTATGCTGCAACTCTGTCTACACTGATCAGCAAAACTGAAGATTGCAGAACCTCCTGTCTGTCTGGACCCATGATGTCGCCAAGATGGTGGCCACCCCTATTTCAACTGTATACAGTATGGCAATCATGGCATCACTGGTTACGCGTGTGAACAGACATAAATAATTGAATAAATATGTAACTGTAAATATACAATGAAACTAATGGCATAACCACAAGAATGGGTTTTTTTGGGCAGGGACAATTTAAATGTACAACAAACCTAATTATGAAGTGATAAATTTTTAGTTTCTCATCCTCAAATAACATTCACAAAATGTTAAAGACTATTATTAGTTGGTTTTATTAAATTGAAAAACAACTGAAGACAACACCCCTCCTCAATACAGCGATTTTTACATTTAACAGTAACAAAAATGAAAGTAAACCCAATAAGCTTCTGAAAGTGATGAATCTAGGAACTGGTAAGCCTTTGGTAAAGATATGTGAAATCTGGTCCTCCAAACGTACATGCTCAGCAGTGATGATGATGTGGAGGTGAAACTAATCCACAGGGTCATATTTAACGTTGATGTGCCTCAACCGATGATGTTCCCATTTTTCAGGAACTATATACAGGACTGATTATCATTGAATGTACAAATTGGTAGCTGAAGTGGAATTTGAATATCGTCTTTGAGCCAGAGTAATTCAGCAGCAGATGTTGCCGAAACTACGTATTCTGCCTCTGTAGAAGACAAAGCAGCACTAGTCCGTCTCTTTGTTGCCCAACAGACAGTATTTCCAAATATTTGTAACAGATATCCAGAGGTAGATCTTATGTCTTCCTTTTTGTTTCAGTTTGCATCAACATAGGCCAGTAGAGGCTTCTTGATTTCCCTTTCGATGATGTAGTTTCATATTGATGGCTCCTTTGATATAGATCAAAACTCTTCTCAAGCATCTCCAGAGTTATTTCAATGGATTGTTTTGGTACCTGCTTAAGAAACTAACCACAGTATGCAAATCGGTCCTTGTTTGCTATCATTACACACATCTTGCATGTTGAATCATTGTAGCAAACTCTTCAAATATGACATTTGGCTCATATACATTTCTTCTTTGTTCCATGAAATCTCGATTCCCAAGTATGATTGTGACTCTCCTAGTTCCTCCATTTAAACTACTACTTTTAAGTTAAAATTTTTTTCTTGGATGGTTGGTTGCTTGATTTGGAGGAGGGAACCAAACAGTGTGGTCTGTCCATCAGTTCCATCAGATTAGGGAAGGATGGGGATGGAAATCAGCCGTGTCCTGTCAAAGGAAAGCGATTTTGGGAAATCGTAGGAAACCTAAATCAGGATAGCCGGATGTGAGTTTGAACTGTCATCCTTCCAAATGTGAGTCCAGTGTGCTAACCACTACACCACCTCATTTAGTAAATTTCACTCTGTCCATTATCTTTCTGTGATTTCCTGCCATCAGACTGTCATCAGCACATAGAGCACAATGTAAATGACAACTTCCTTTAAATAAAGTAGTAAAGACATTATCTGCTTCTGACTGAGTGACTCTTATAGAAATAAGAAACATATGAATAGAATGATTCCATGCTAATGGTTCTGGCTTTAAGCTATATAAATACTACTGTAACATGCAAACCAACCCAGTTGCATCTTTCAGTTCTTCAGGAATAACCATGTATATTTGCTCCATGGCTAATCCTTGAAGAAAAGCATTGGCAACATCAAATTGTTCCAGAACCAGTCCTTGTTAAATTGTAATAACTAGCATTATTCTGACAATTGCAAGTCAGATCACTGATGCATATGTTTCCTCATTGTCAAATCCTTTTGTCTGTGAACATCCTTTAGCCACAAGTCTAGCCTTGTGTCTTAAGATATTTCCTTCTTCAATTTGAATTCCCACTTACTGCTGATGACCTGTCCAGGGGATAATTTAACAAATATCCAAGTCTTGTTTTCCTTTATAGAGTCAGTTTCATCCAGTATAGCTTTATAACAGTATTCCTTATCTTCATGACTTGCAGTTTCCCTCTAGCTTTTCGGTACACCATCAACAAATGATTCAGCATTCAGTGCAAGAACATTACAGCCATCTAGGTGTTTAGGAGGGTTCCCCTTCCTGGTAGAATGTCGAACAGCTTCATTTTCAATTTCCTCTTCATCACTGGTCAGTTCTGGTATGAGAACTCTTTTGTGACCTCCATCATTTGATTTAACATTGTCTTTGGTGAGTTCTCCTCCATTATTGTCCTTTTGCTGCTTCTATGATGATTTCTGTACAGATTCTGGTCTCCAGTCCTCAATTGGTATATGTTCAAAGTCAAATCTGCAATTGTAGAAAACAATGTTGCTTCCTGTGACTTTTTTTTTTTTTTTCTCCCTATGGATACCAAAGTCTCTAGCTATTAGGAAAGCAGCCAGTGAAGGAGCACTTCAAAGATTTGCAATTGAATTTCTCTGTTCTAAATTCCTTTGGTATATGTAGATAAGCAATATGTCCAAATGCTCTCAGCTTATTCAAGTTAGGTTTCTCATTGTACCACAAAGCTGCAGGAACCTTTCCTTTCAAAGCCGCAGTAGGACTTAGTAGGTATACAGCCGTACAGACAGCTTCTGACCAGAACATCTCACTTAATCTACATTGAAGTATCAAACAGTGAGCTCTCTCAGTAAGAGTGTTGTTCATTCG
Source organism: Schistocerca piceifrons (assembly GCF_021461385.2). Classification (NCBI taxonomy): domain Eukaryota; kingdom Metazoa; phylum Arthropoda; class Insecta; order Orthoptera; family Acrididae; genus Schistocerca; species Schistocerca piceifrons. The sequence continues at coordinate 505,239,929 of NC_060144.1, forward strand.
CTCTAAGAGCTCATTTTGCCAAGGAATGTATCTGATTGTGAACCGAAACTGTATTCCTTGTTCTTCAGAAAATTACTAAAAGTCATTCAAGATGCATTCAAGACTATTGTCACACCACAGTCTGCTGATCTTCAAGTTGAAATTAGTTGCAGCCATGGCGTGAAACATGTTCAGATATAGCAAGTTACCTCCAACGTCAATTCCAATGTGTAGTCCACTGTCAGATGTGTAAAGTCATCGATGAACATGAGTACATACTTCTGATCGTTGAACGATTCTAGTGAGATTGGCCGCTGTCGATCACCTCAAGAGATCTGGTGGCACATTTCCTAGTGTGATTGTATAATAGCTGTGATTGTTTTCCTTTGACACAATCTGAGCATCGTTCTGTGGGGATCGTTGAAGGGTCCAGTTCCATTCTGTCAATGTGTGACTGTAGGTGTTTAATGCTATCATACCTCAAATGGCCTAATGTGCAGTGCCACAGTTTCACCTTAGTTTCAGTTGAAGCAGCTGACAAGGCTTTACATTGCAAAAAATTTAAAACATATACCTGAGATTCATTCCTATTTGCAGTAGCAATGATTTCTTTTCCCTTTTTAATTTAACCTTGAGCTTTTTCAAATGTGATACAAAAACCATTCATTTCCAATTTTCTAACTGACAGGAAACTATAATTAAGACTAGACACAGATAAAACATCTTTGATTGTTATATGAATTTCCTCTCCTTTTACAACACTGGTGACTAATGTCTCCTTTTACTTTAGCCTCATGACAAATGCCTGATTTAGCTACTTTAACTTCAATTGGTTGTTCCAGTTTCTTTAAATTGGTGAGAGGTATCTTACTGCTAATCAACTATTCCAGAGTCCAAGAACCAACTTATGTTGTTCACTGATTTATCTTCACTTGATGCTGCAAAGCAAAAACCATCTTCCTCTTTGACATTAGCCACGACCACTGAATTACTGGTTTCTGAATTCTTGTTTGGTGACTTAACTCTGCAGTTGGCCCTTTTGTGACCAGGCTTTCCACAGTGATGACAAACAAAGTTGAATGAGTTCCCTGAAGTTCATTGCTGACTTCTTGTTTTACTGGCGTCTGATGAATCTTTTTTTCTGATACCATTGAGTCTAAAAGGCTGTAGGAGGTGCTGTATCTTCACTGTTGTTTTTACTGATGACTCCTGCTTTGACTCTTCATCCAGTAGCCCATTTTTCACAAAACTCAGCATCAAGCCTTTCATTGAGAATGTTTTGATTCCAGTGATCACTATGTTGTATTTTGCAAGCATTGTTAAAAGTAGATGGCATACAATGACGATTTCTTCAAAAGTAGCCCCAGTTGAATGTAAATCTCAAATCAGTATATCAAACTTAAGAAATGATTAACTAGCATATCATTTGCCACATTAAATTTCGTATTTAACAACTGTTTTCTCAATGGAAGTTGACTAGCAATTCCTTTTATCTCAAGCTTATTGCACAGAGATGTCCATAAATCGAAAGTGTTAATCTTATCTTTTGCATATTCCAAGTGAATGTCGGTGATGCATTGAATAAGATGAGACTTACATTTCTGATCTTGTTTAGCCAGTTCAGCCAATCATGTTTCCTTTGTGACATACTGCGTGTTCACCTGTCTATCTACAAATTCCACCTTTTTTAGATAATTCACTTGCACAGGTGGTAAAAGTTCCAGTTCCTCAAGCAGAGTTTCCATCCTGAATTTCCAATTGTTGAAATTTGTTCCATTGAATAAAGGAATACAATATTTTTCAACTTTGCTTACCACCTCAAAAAAAACTTTGTGAGGATCCACTTGTGGCCGGGTATTTTGTTACAAATTCCATTTTGAAACAAACCTTGGCTCATGACCTATTAGATTTTTGGTTTCTCACCCCCAATAATATTCACAACATGTCAAACACTGTTATTAATTGATTTTATTAAACTTAAAAAAAAAAAAACCAAAGACAACTGAACACAAAATAACAATGGCAGGAAATATGCTTTTTATCTTTGAAATTATTTTACATAAATCACAAATATAATCATTGAAATCACACTCAGTGTGAAGACTGCCAAAACAAATACTAACACAAAAATTAAACATACAAAGCCTTCAGCAATTAACGCAACCTACGTACCCCGATACCACACACAACTTCATGACGTGGTATCTAGCCCTTCACTTAATCTATATAGCTAGAGTGAAGTTAGCAGTACCATAAAACCAAAACTCATTGATACAACTAATATCTAAAACCTAACTTTACCAAAAAAAAAGTCCACAGTATTTACCAATCAGAATCCAACAAAATTAACAACAAACAAAGCAACCCAAAAATTCATAAAAAAACTGCATGAATACCAATTTCAGTATACGAGAAACATGCATGTAATACAATAAAACCATAAAAATGTACTTACCAAGTCACAGCCAGCCAACACACAAATTTAGTAATCTAGTGATAAGAAAAATAATTTCATCAACACAGTCTCTCGAGAGGCCAGCCAACATATGAACCAGAAATTGTGGATAAAATGCCATATGTTGTCCCACTGACAAGACCACAAGTCTTGGTCCCTGATTTGAGCAACTTTGCTCAATCTGATGCCTTCTCCACAAATGTAACACTTCACATACTTGCCAACTAAACCAAATAACTGTAGGAATTTAAGCGCAGTCAGTATGTTGCCCCCTATTTAGGTACTAGTAAACTTCTTAGTTATATCCAAAATAAACAAAATTATGAAACATAAAATTAAATCTCAAACCATAAACAACACTGCAGTAATAATTACAAACCTGAAAAGTACCCACAACTGCCGAAATCCAAATAACTCACTCAAAGAATGCCACAAACTCTTCCAATATTATTCTCTCAGGCAGCACTCTGACCCAGTGAATCACTAACATCTCTTACAAACAATTTAGAAAGCTAAGCATCCCACATGAGAGTGCCACCACTTAATTCAACATGCCCTCTACAGTCACAATCCATTTCGAATAGACTGCGCCCCTTTGATGTCATACGATGCAGTTACGTCATGGGTCAAAGCAGATGGGTGGTTCCGCAAACTTTGGTTGATGCTGGAGCCTGATGTTAACCTGTGATCTCTGTGATTAACAAACACCATTGTTCCTTGACACTACCATAAAAAGAATTGTCAGATGTTACAATATATTATTTTCAAATATTTATGCAACATTTTGAATTGATTTTAAAATGTACATGCTAGATTTGATGCATTAAAACTATACTTTCATTCAGTTGGACACTATATAAGAAGCTGTTTCCAGGAGTATCTGCTACTTATATGGAATTTTATTGCAGCAGGGGTGTCCGCAATGATGCCTCTCTAGTACCTCCAATCAGGCAGACAGCATCAATTTTCAAACAGCCTGTGACTGTGCACAAGATGCAAGAAGGCAAAGTGAAAACAGATTTCAAGCATGGTCCACAGGAGAAGCCAAAGCAGGTTGATACATTAACTTTATGGAAGCATATTTAGTAATTGGACTTTGTTGCATCAGAAAAAGTTATATTTCAATAGTGGCTAGACTTACAGTGTATGAGACTTCATTTATTTTTTTTATGTGTAAAATACCAGTCCCCAACACTTATTAATAAATCTAAGAAGGCATAACATATATGTAATGTAGGGGAGTTATGATTATTATATTGGATAACTAAAACAAGCAGAAAGATAAAAAATCCACTCACCAACCGGTGGCAGAACACACACATAAAAGAAAGTCATAATTAGGCAAGATTTCATTGCCTGTGGCTCCTTCTTCATGCAGAAGGGTTGAAGGGGAAGGAAGCGACATGTAGGAGAAGGACTGGAAAAGTTTAGGGAAAGGGGTGGATCTCAGGAAAGTCACCCGAACTGCAGGTCAGGGGAGACTTATCGGATGGGATGAGAAGGAAAGACACTTTTGGAGACTGCATTGGACGAGATTTGAAAACCTGAGAGCTTAAAGGTGGGAGGCAGGGTAAGATGCAAGACAGAGATTACTGCTTAAACATTGTGCATGAGTTAATAGCAATGAAAAGCTAAGTGTATTGTACATAACAGGTGGAAGGGAGATGATAAAAAATAGATGGGCAAGGCAATGAAAGATTTAGAATACTAAAACTGAGTGAAGAAAAGAGTGGTTACTGTGAAGAAATGTAAATTACGGCCAAGAGGGTGGCGAGAGCGAAGGACATGTTTTAGCTTTGGTTCCCACATACCACGATCTGAAAAACTGGTGTCTGAGGGAAGAATCCAGATGGCACATGTGGTGAAACAGGTACCGAGATAACAATTGTCATATGGTAGAACATGCTCCGAGTCCATATAGACTATGATGAGGCTGGCCTGTTAAAATTCCTGGAATCTCTGAATACTTTCTCCCAATTAAATTTCACATGGCCCTATTCCAAATCCTGTGCCACTTTCCTTGATGTTGATATTGTCCTCACCAAAGGCGAGCTACACTATTCTGTCCACATAAAAACCTACTAACAACCAACAGTACTTACATTTTGACAGTTGCCATCCTTTCCATGTCAAACATTCCCTCCCATACAGTCTTGGCATTCAAGACAAACATATTTGTTTGGATGCAGGCTCTTTACAGCAATAAACCACCATTCTCACCTCAACCTTCACTGGACGTAATTACCCCACCAGCCTAGTTCAAAAGCAGATTTCCCAGGCATCACATCCTATTACTGCTGAACTCTTCTAAAAACGACTTCAGGGCGCACCACTGGTCACTCAGTATTATCCTAGTCTGGAATGTATTAATTATTTACTTTGACAAAGCCATGACTACCTAGAACCATCCCCTGAAATGAGATCCATTCTGTCTGAGATTTTACCCACCCCACCTACAACAGCTTTTCATCGCCCTCCCAATATCCACAATATTCTTGTCAGACCCTACGCACATTCTACACACATCTCCCTACACTATGGCTCCTACCCCTATGACCGTCACTGCTGCAAGACTTGCCCTGTGCACCATCTTACCACCACCTATACCAACCCTGTAACTGGCAAAACACCTACTATCAAAGGGAGGGCCACCTGTGAAATGACACGTCATCTACATCTACATGACTACTCTGCAATTCACATTTAAGTGCTTAGCAGAGGGTTCATTGAACCACACTCATACTGTCTCTACCATTCCACTCCCGAACAGTGCGCGGGAAAAACGAACACCTAAACCTTTCTGTTCGAGCTCTGATTTCTCTTATTTTATTTTGATGATCATTCCTACCTATGTAGGTTGGGCTCAACAAAATATTTTCGCATTCGGAAGAGAAAATTGGTGACTGAAATTTCGTAAATAGATCTCGTCGCGACGAAAAATGTCTTTGCTTTAATGACTTCCATCCCAACTTGTGTATCATATCTGCCACACTCTCTCCCCTATCATGTGATAATACAAAACGAGCTGCCCTTTTTTGCACCCTTTCGATGTCCTCCATCAATCCCACCTGGTAAGGATCCCACACCGCGCAGCAAATATTCTAACAGAGGACGAACGAGTGTAGTGGAAGCTATCTCTTTAGTGGACTTGTTGCATCTTCTAAGTGTCGTGCCAATGAAACGCAACCTTTGGCTTGCCTTCCCCACAATATTATCTAAGTGGTCTTTCCAACTGAAGTTGTTCATAATTTTAACACCCAGGTACTTAGTTGAATTGACAGCCTTGAGAATTGTACTATTTATCGAGTAATCGAATTCCAGCGGATTTCTTTCGGAACTCATGTGGATCACCTCACACTTTTTGTTATTTAGTGTCAACTGCCACCTGCCACACCATACAGCAATCTTTTCTAAATCGCTTTGCAACTTATACTGGTCTTTGGATGACCTTACTAGACTGTAAATTACAGCATCATCTGCGAACAACCTAAGAGAACTGCTCAGATTGTCACCCAGGTCATTTATATAGATCAGGAACTGCAGAGGTCCAAGGACGCTTCCCTGGGGAATACCTGATATCACTTCAATTTTACTCGATGATTTGCCATCTATTACTACGAACTGCGACCTTCCTGACAGGAAATCACGAATCCAGTCGCACAACTGAGACGATACCCCATAGGCCCGCAGCTTGATTAGAAGTCGCTTGTGAGGAATGGTGTCAAAAGCTTTCTGGAAATCTAGGAATACGGAATCAACTTGAGATCCCCTGTCGATAGCGGCCATTACTTCGTGCGAATAAAGAGCTTGCTGCGTTGCACAAGAACGATGTTTTCTGAAACCATGCTGATTACGTATCAATAGATCATTCCCTTCGAGGTGATTCATAATGTTTGAATACAGTATATGCTCCAAAACCCTACTGCAAACCGACGTCAATGATATAGGTCTGTAGTTCGATGGATTACTCCTACTACCCTTCTTAAACACTGGTGCGACCTGCGCAATTTTCCAATCTGTAGGTACAGATCTATCGGTGAGCAAGTGGTTGTATATGATTGCTAAGTAGAGAGCTATTGTATCAGCGTAATCTGAAAGGAATCTAATCGGTATACAATCTGGACCTGAAGACTTTCCCGTATCAAGTGATTTGAGTTGCTTCTCAACCCCTAAGGTATCTACTTCTAAGAAACTCATGCTGGCAGCTGTTCGTGTTTCAAATTCTGGAATATTCCATTCGTCTTCCCTGGTGAAGGAATTTCGGAAAACTGCATTCAATAACTCCGCTTTAGCGGCACAGTCGTCGATAACAGTACCATCGGCACTGCGCAGCGAAGATATTGACTGCGTCTTGCCGCTTGTGTACTTTACATACGAGCAGAATTTCTTCGGATTTTCTACCAAATTTCGAGCCAATGTTTCATTGTGGAACCTATTAAAGGCATCTCACATTGAAGTTCGTGCCAAATTTCGCGTGTCTGTAAATTTTAGCCAATCTTCGGGATTTCGCGTTCTTCTGAACTTCGCATACTTTTTCCGTTGCCTCTGCAACAACGTTTGGACCTGTTTTGTGTACCATGGGGGATCAGTTCCATCTCTTACCAATTTATGAGGTATGAATCTCTCAATTGCTGTTGCTACTATATCTTTGAATTTGAGCCACATCTCGTCTACATTTGCATAGTCAGTTCGGAAGGAATGGAGATTGTCTCTTAGGAAGGCTTCTAGTGACACTTTATCCGCTTTTTTAAATAAAATTATTTTGCATTTGTTTCTGGTGGATTTGGAAGAAATGGCATTGAGCCTAGCTACAACGACCTTGTGATCACTAATCCCTGTATCAGTCATGATGCTCTCTATTAGCTCTGGATTGTTTGTGGCTAAGAGGTCAAGTGTGTTTTCAATTCGTGTGGGTTTGTGGACTAACTGCTCGAAATAATTTTCAGAGAAAACATTTAGGACAATCTCGGAAGATGTTTTCCGCCTACCACTGGTTTTGAACAAGTATTTTTGCCAACATATCGAGGGAAGGTTGAAGTCCCCACCAACTATAACCGTATGAGTAGGGTATTTATTTGTTACGAGACTCAAATTTTCTCTGAACTGTTCAGCAACTATATCACCGGAATCTGGGGGTCAGTAGAAGCAGCCAATTATTAACTTAGTTCGGCTGTTAAGTATAACCTCCACCCATACCAATTCGCACGGAGTATCTACTTCGACTTCACTACAAGATAAACCACTACTGACAGACACAAACACTCCACCACCAATTCTGCCTAATCTATCTTTTCTGAACACCGTCTGAGACTTCGTAAAAATTTCTGCAGAACTTATTTCAGGCTTTAGCCAGCTTTCTGTACCTATAACGATTTCAGCTTCTGTGCTTTCTATTAGCGCTTGAAGCTCAGGGACTTTCCCAGCACAACTACAACAATTTACAACTACAATTCCGACTGTTCCTTGATCCAAGCACGTCCTGTATTTGCCATGCACCCTTTGAGATTGCAGCCCACTCCGTATTTTCCCGAGGCCTTCTAACCTAAAAAACCGCCCAGTCCATGCCACACAGCCTTTGCTACCCGTGTAGCCGCCAGCTGAGTGTAGTAACATATACCAGCTGTTACGTAAATACTGTTTGGCCTTTTATATTGGCATGACTACCACCATATTATCAATTAGGATGAATGGACATAAGCATATGGTGTATACTGGCAACACACAATATCCTGTTGCAGAGCATGCTGCACAACATGACAATCGTGATCTCTGTGCCTGTTTCACCATATGTGCCATGTGGATTCTTCCCCCAGACACCACTTTCTCAGAACTCCACGGGTGGGAGCTAGTGCTATAACATGTTCTTGGCTCTCGCCACCCACCTGGCCTTAATTTACATTAATTTCTTCCGTCTCAGCATTTCTTCACTCTTACTACTCTTTTCTTCACTATGTTTTAGTCTTCTACACCTTTCATTATTTTACGCTTCTATTTTTGACCACACCCACCCCCTCTCCCACCTCTGTTATATACCATGCACCTAGCTTTTCACTGTTATTAACTCACGCATGATTTTTAAGCAGTAATCTCTGTCTTACATATTATCCTGTCGTCCACCTTTAAGCTCTCAGGCTTTCAAATCTTATACAATGCAGTCTCCAACAATCAGTCTTTCCTTCTTATCCTGTCTGGTAAGTCTCCCCTGACCCATGGTTCTGGGTAACTTTCCCGAAATCTACCCCTTTTCCTAGACCTCTCCAGTCCTTTTCCTTCATGCCTCTTCCTTCCCCTTCAACCCTTTTGCCTGTATAAGAAGCCTAATTATAACTTTGCCTAATTATAACTTTATTTTATGTGTCTGTTCTGCCACTGACTGGTGAATAAATTTTTGATCCATCCAATTAAATTATTTTGCCAAAAATTGATTGTTTTTGTTCTTATAAAATGAGCAGAAAGATGTATATGTTCAGAAAACTGGGTAAAAAATCAGTATGTTTCAGCACAGGGCTCAAGTTTAAAAGAATAGTTGACCATGCACTGTACTCCATGGTATGCAGTCACTGTAAAGAAACTTCTGAAAAAAAACAGACTACTGTATAATAGCTGTAAAACATTGCATAGGACTATTGGCAAAGAGACGCTGGATGAAATACACATGGCTGTCAGGAGAGCAAGTGTGAAGCCTTCAGTGATTACCGTAGCAGAATATTGTTAAATGATCTTTCACAAAATCCAGAGAATTTTTTTTCGTATGTAGTGGCTGTTATTGGCACTGCAGTGAGTGTCCAGTCCCAAGCGAACGGACAGAAACTGAAACCGAGGGAAGCGAAGCAAAAGCTGGAATGCTTAACACCATTTTCAAATGTTATTTCACAAAAGGAAAGCCCAGGAGAATGTCCTCAATTTAATTCTTGTATCACTGAAAAGATGAGAGAGAAAAGTATTAGTGTCAGTGTTGTTGAGAAACAGCTGAAATTGTTAAAATTAAACAAAGCTCCAGAGCCTGATGGAATCCCTATCAGAGTCAATACTGGATTTGCAGTTGAGTTGGCCCCTCTTCTAACTAGTTGAAGTGATCCACAAAACTGCTGTCCAGTATTCTAGATATTGATTTGTTGTAGAATCTTAGAACATATTCTGAGCCTAAACGTAATGAGGTATCTCAGACAGAGGAACCTCTTTCATGCCAACCAGCATGGATTCAAAAACATAAGTCATGTTAATGACATACTGAGATCTTTCGATCAAGGCAGTCAGGTAGATGCAGTATTTCTTGATTTCCAAAAAGCATTTGACTCAGTACCACATCTGTGCTTTTGTCAAAAGTGCAAACATATGGCGTATCAAGTGAAATCTGTAACTGGATTGAGGATTTTTTGGTAGGGAAGTTACACTTGTGTGTTGGGACCTTTGCTGTACATGTTATATATTAATGACGTTGCAGACAGTATTAATAGCAACCTCAAACGTTTCGTAGATGATGCACGTATCTAGAATGAAGTACAGCAGAGTCCCACTAATCTGAACCCCGGTAATCTGAATGTTCAGTTAATCTGAACATGAAAAATGTTAGTTTAAGTATGGGAAACTGTGCAGTAAACTGCTTGTACATACACACTATTTTAATTTACACAATACATTAAACATGTATTAGAAAAATTGACAAGAAAACCTTAGGTTTAAACAATGCATAACAATGAAAGAAATGCTGTCAAACTAAAATACAGCAGACATTTTATCCCTACTTTTTTAGATGACAAAAACTCAGTCGTCGTGTTTTGGTGTAATGAAGACAGTCTGTTATATGATGCATAATTGTGCCATCGTCTCATAAACATCAAATCAGCAGGTGTAGCAGTGGGCTGTTGCTCCAAATAACGTAGTGTGAGGTCAAGGGCTTCTGCTGCATCACTGTATGGCACCAGCTCTCCTTTGTCACTTTCAGGCTCACTGTCACTTCCGTCACAGCAGTCCACTTCTTCCTCGTCTGGAGTCACAGCAGCAATTAAATCAGCATCAGTAAGGTTCTCCACACATGCCCCATCCGCTGCCATTCACTCATCTAAGTCTCCTTCACTAGCTTCTTCACATTTAGGGGTTGTCTGTATCATTTGTAGTAGATTTTTCTCTTCATTTTCAACTAGGTTGTCCTGAAATTCAAGAGATGTCCACAGTTATCTCCATGATTTTCTCAGCATATTTTATGAAATATTCTGCCATGTCTCAGCGGCCCAATCACATTGGTCTTTTTTATTTTGTCCACTAAAGGAATGCTATCATCTTGAATCAGCATTCTTAAAAATTGTTTTCTATAAATCAGTTTTAATGTTTGTAGTACGCCCTGGTCCATTGGCTGTAGAAGTTGTGTAGCTTTGAGCGGAAAAAATTTTGCCACAATTTCTCCATCACATAATTCCTCAGTGCTGGGGTGAGATAGCACGTTATCAATGAAAAGGGTTGTGTGGGGAGACAAATGATTTTCCTTAGAAAACCATCGAACAGAGGGGACAAACTGGCCGTAAAACCATTCTTTGAACAGGTTACCACCCATCTATGCTTTTTTCTGGTTGCAATAATATGTGGTTGGGGACTTCATGTTGCAGTTTTTAAAAGCTCTTGTCCTAAGAGATTTGCCGATCAGCATTAAAGGCAGCTTGTGATTACCAGCAGCATTGCTGCACGCTAATAAAGTCACACGATCTTTGCACATTTTAAAACCAGGAGCATGGTCTTCTGCTTTTGGTGCCAGGCTTTTTGTTGGCAATGCCCTAAAATTAAAGCCAGTCTCGTCAGCGTTATAAATTTGTTGGGGAGAATACTTTCCTATTCTTATCATTTTTCAAACTCATTCAAATATTCCTTTGCTGCATCATGGTCAGAAGAAAGCTTCTCTTCAGTAATTGTTAGTTGACGGATTCCATGACGTTTTTTGAATCTGTCCAACCAACCCGTACTCACACTAAAAGACTCATCACCATTCATTAGCTTGTTCAGGTAAACAGCCTTCTCCTAAACCAGTGCTCCACTCAGAGGAGTTCACATTTGTCTTTATTGCATAAACCAAAGGAAAAGAGCATCATCCACTTAATCGTACTGCGACTGTTTCAGAGTCTGCTGAATTTTGAGAGTTTTTCCTGAAGAGGTTGCACAGGACTGTTCAAGCTTCACTTGGTTCTTCTTCGAATCACAAATGATTACTTTGCCAACACCCAGTTCTGTTGCCAGTTTAGATACATTCTCACAATTGTCTATCCACTTCAAAGCATTCAGTTTTCCTTTGAGAGTTAACATTGTATGTTTCTGTTTACTCATGACGAAAATATGTACACCACTACACCCGAATGAATGCAATACAACTGTTACGCGTGCCAGCGATTGATAACTAACATAACCAAGCACTCTGCGAGCCAGCTGGCAGTGCACTGACCTCAGACACTACAAAGGTCTCAACAATGCACAACAACACGGGCAGGGAATGAGAGTGAGCCATTGTTCCCATTTGTTACCATGGTGTACCTACTTATCTGATTTGTATACTTCATTGTAGTAACTTGTCTCCATAATTTTGGCTAGTCCAAACAAATCAGTAATCCGAACAAGGTCCAGTCCCAATTAGTTCGGATTAACGGGACTGTACTGTACTGCGAAAAAGAAGCTGCATAAATATTTAAGTCAGATCTTGATAGGATTTCAAAGTGGTGCAAAGATTGGCAACTCACTTTAACTGTTCATGAACTTACAATTGTGCATTTCACAAAACAAAACAAAAAATGTAGTATCCTATAATATCAATGAGTCGTAGATGGAGTCGCCAACTCTTACAATTAGCTGGATGTAACACTTTATAGGGATAAGAAATGGAATGTTCACATAGGTTCAGTCATGGGTTAAGTATGTGGTACACTTCTGGTTATCAGTATGATACTGGGAGATTCAATCAGTCTATAAAGGAGACTGCTTATAAATCACTCGTGTGACCCACTCTGGAATACTGCTCAAGTGTGTGGGATCCTTACCTAATAGGGCTAACAGGGGTATTGAACTATACAGAGAGGGGAAGCACAAATGGCCACAGGATTGTTTGTCTGAGAGAGATATTGAAGGAACTGAAGTGGCAGACTGTTCAAGATAGACGTAAACTGTTCTGAGAAAGTTTACTAGCAAAGTTTCAAAGACTGGCTATAAATTAGAACTCAAGGAATATACAACAACCCCCTATTTATCGCTCACAAAGGGATTGTTAGGCCGAAATAAGAATAATTGCGGCAAGAACAGAAGCATTCAGACACTCAGTCTTCCTGCACTCCATATGTGAATCGATTGGGAAGAAACTGTAATAACTGGTACAATGGGAATGATCCTCTGCCATGAATGTCACAGTGGTTTGCCAAGTATAGATGTAGATGCAGATGGATGGACATGGCCATAACTTCTTCACCAAAGTTTTGGACAGAAAAAAAAGAGTACAATTTTAATAAGGGGCATTCAAAAAGAAATGAGCCGGAGGCATAATACAGAAACCAGTACCTGTATGTTAGAAGTATTGACTCTGGCTGTTGAGACATTTGTGCCACTGTGACACAAGGCGGTGAATGGCTGTATCATAAAATTCCCGGGGCTGTGATGTTAACCAGTTCCGCACATACAGCTGGACGTCCTCGTCCAAGGTGAATCGTTTGCCCCATCAGAGCCTTTTTAAGAGGACCAAAAATGGCGTAATCGCAGGGAGAGAGGTCTGGACTGTATGGAGGGTGACTAAGAACCTCCCACTTGAATTTCTGCAGGAGTGCCGCGACTGTGTTGGCTGTATGAGGCTTTGCATTGTCGTGAAGCAGAATAACCCCATGGGTGAGATTGCTTGGTTGTTATGATTTGATCACTTGGTGAAGGGTGGTCAAGGTTTGCGAGTAATGCTGGGCATTCACTGTTGTCCCGTGCTGCAGGAAGTGAATCAGAAGGGGGCCATCTTGGTCAGAGAAGAATGTCAGCATAACTTTGTTGTTTTGATTCTGATTCAAAGTGACGACACCATGACTCATTTCCAGCCGCCAGTCGTGCCAGGAACGCATTCCCTTCCGGAGTAAAGCGCTGCAGATGAGCTAGACAGTGGGCCATTCAACATACTTCCGGGTGTGGTTGAAGATTGTGGGGCACACATTGGGCACACACTTGGCACTTGTGCAGTCATTCCTTCACGATGGTGTGAACACTTCCGGTACCCAATCTGACCACGGCAGCTATGGCTTTCACTGTCACTCAGCAGTGCTAGGTAATGAGTGCATCTACGAGCTGGACGATGTCATCGGTAATGCCGTGTGGTGCTCCAGACTGTGCATCATCGGCTAATGATACCCGTCCTTCCCTGAAGTGCTTGTGCCACACCTTGATCCTTGCAAGGGACATATAGTGTTCGCCGATGAATGTCCATTCCTCCTCCTCCTCCTCCTCCTACTATCAGAAAATGAACAACACCTCTTTGCTCCTCTGTTAACGCTTCCATGTCACTGTTTGCAATGCGACCGGCAGCATTGGACGATTGATGCATGCTGCTGCTAGCTCTGTATAGTCACATAACGTGCATGTGTTCCCCCTAGCGATGGGCTGTGAACTTCCGCGCTCTGGTCAGAACCACACGTTGTTACACTCGCCACAATATGACCCTCCTGTCACCGGTTTGCGCATTCCAGACTCTGGCTCATTTCTTTTTTAACACCTCTTATAGTTGCTGATTACTGGAAAATGTAAAGAAGGTCTGTGGTGAAATTCAGGTTTTGAGAAGTTAATTCTCAATCTATTTGCCAATTAGTGCCCATAACTGTAAGAAACATTTTGCAATTCTAATACAGAATCTGTGAAATACTGTAGTTTTATAATTAATTACCCTATCCATAGTTTTCATCGAATCTATAAAGTAATTTTGCATGAGTGTTGTATTAGCATACTGAGCAAGGTGGCACTGCGGTTAGTACACTGGACATGCTTTCGGAAGGTCAACAATTCAGTTCCACCTCTGACAATCCAAATTTAGGTTTTCCATGATTTCCCCAAATCACTCCAGGCAAATGCCAGGTTGGTTCCTATGAAAGGGTGCAGCTGATTTCCTTCTCCATCTTTGACACAATCTGAACTTGTGCTCCATCTCTAGTGACCTTGTTGTCGACAAGATGTTAAGCTATGATCGTCCTTCCACACATTAATGTCAGTAACATTTTCAAGACAGTGGTTGTAGTAATTTCTGACTTCTAAGAAACAAGCTGGCTACATCTTCACAGCACTCTTTGTGCTAGCAAGTTGACTTTATATGAACTTGGATAGCCATGTGAACCAAGAATTTCTTGGGCATCAGATACTCTGTGTGATTGGCTGTTGTGTTTTAGGTAGCTTATCCTGTTAAACTGAACTGTACACAAACATCAGCTCTCATAGTATTGAGCTGTTTATTCAGATACAATAGTTTACCTCCAAGCAACTATTCCAACTGTTAGTGAAAAATAAAGTGATTTGGTTTGCTTTAGATTTCGGATTTACAAACATTAAATGCAGATATCTGTAGAGGAAGCTCGAAAACTATAAATTCTCATACTTTGTCTTTTGAGTCAGTTTGTGAGGTGTCCTCAGGGTAGTAAATTTGCTACCCACACCTGAAATGTCGTAAATTCATATAGAAATGATTTACTACAATAATTGAGATCTTTGTGGAGTATCTCAACAGGTTTCAGTTTCTAGAATGCCAAAATTTTGAAAAATATTGCCTGTAGATAGATTAGTTTTCAGATGAAACTTCCTGGCAGATTAAAACTGTGTGCCCGACCGAGACTCGAACTCGGGACCTTTGCCTTTCGCGGGCAAGTGCTCTACCGACTGAGCTACCGAAGCACGACTCACGCCCGGTACTCACAGCTTTACTTCTGCCAGTACCTCGTCTCCTACCTTCCAAACTTTACAGAAGCTCTCCTGCGAACCTTGCAGAACTAGCACTCCTGAAAGAAAGGATATTGCGGAGACATGGCTTAGCCACAGCCTGGGGGAAGTTTCCAGAATGAGTTATTCACTCTGCAGCGGAGTGTGCGCTGATGTGAAACTTCCTGGCAGATTAAAACTGTGTGCCCGACCGAGACTCGAACTCGGGACCTTTGCCTTTTGCGGGCAAGTGCTCTACCAACTGAGCTACCGAAGCACGACTCACACCCGGTACTCACAGCTTTACTTCTGCCAGTACCTCGTCTCCTACCTTCCAAACTTTACAGAAGCTCTCCTGCGAACCTTGCAGAACTAGCACTCCTGAAAGAAAGGATATTGCGGAGACATGGCTTAGCCACAGCCTGGGGGATGTTTCCAGAATGAGTTATTCACTCTGCAGCGGAGTGTGCGCTGATGTGAAACTTCCTGGCAGATTAAAACTGTGTGCCCGACCGAGACTCGAACTCGGGACCTTTGCCTTTTGCGGGCAAGTGCTCTACCAACTGAGCTACCGAAGCACGATTCACGCCCGGTACTCACAGCTTTACTTCTGCCAGTACCTCGTCTCCTAATCTGCCAGGAAGTTTCACATCATGGCACACTCCGCTGCAGAGTGAATACTCATTCTGGAAACATCCCCCAGGCTGTGGCTAAGCCATGTCTCCGCAATATCCTTTCTTTCAGGAGTGCTAGTTCTGCAAGGTTCGCAGGAGAGCTTCTGTAAAGTTTGGAAGGTAGGAGACGAGGTACTGGCAGAAGTAAAGCTGTGAGTACCGGGCGTTAGTCGTGCTTCGGTAGCTCAGTTGGTAGAGCACTTGCCCGCGAAAGGCAAAGGTCCCGAGTTCGAGTCTCGGTCGGGCACACAGTTTTAATCTGCCAGGAAGTTTCACATCAGCGCACACTCCGCTGCAGAGTGAATAACTCATTCTAGTTTTCAGATGTTTGTGGAATTCTGACTATAACATTCCCTGTTGAAAATGTCTGCAGCTTGTATCTCCTTAGTAGATTGTTACAACTACTCTATAAATTGAATTAGGACTTGCCTGAGGAGGAAACAAAAATTACATAGATTAATCCTCCTGGGCTGCTGACACATAAAACAGTTCTGAAATAAGCTCTCACATCCATCAATTTTGAAAGCAACAATGTAGGAAAAGGCAGATTGCTACTTACCATAAAGAAGACATGTCAAGTTGCAGGTAGGTACAATTAAAAGACACTCAAACATAGTTTTTGTGATGCAGGCCATGGCCAAAAGCTATATGCAAGTGTCTTTTAATTGTACCTCTCAGCAACTTGATGCGTCTTCTTTACAGTAAATAGCAATCTGTCTTTTTCCACATTGTTGATATTGCTACCTGAAGTTTCCATTGTTTGATTTAATTTTGAAACCATTGAGACATTTAGAGACCCTGTCAGCATCTGCTTAGGGAAAAATAATGCATCCATAAATGCACAGTATGATGCTCAAACTGGTTCACTAGCTTCTAATGCAAGTGTAGAAGTCATAAGGTTTTCAAGTTCAAAACATGCTCAAGAACAAATTTTCCAGTTACAAAAGCACTGTACAAAATATACTGCATGCCAGAGAACAGGTGCCACATGATGCATGTTAAAGAACATCTGGCTGGTGCTAGCCAACTTTTTCTCACTTGTGGCTGTATTCTCACCATCCAGACAAATGCAGCTACAAGGTCACTCCGTTCTGTTGAAAACTATTCTATCCTTCATAAACACGAAAGAAAGAAAAAAAATGCTGTTTTGCTTCATGTTTGTAGTGTGTTGTATTTTTAAGAGCCCATAACAGGAAGAGGTGAGCTTCAATCACCTTATTGTTTTTGAGGGTGCAAGTAGTGCACTAACTGATCCATTTTGTGTTCATAATTTGCTACAGCTCATATTTAAGAATATTTTATGTGTTTCATCCAATGCATTTTTTGTAAAAATTTAATCTTTATACTTCAGAAGAACCACTACAGTTTAATTCATTTCTTTTGAGTCAGAGTAATTTTATTGTCCTCATATGGTCATGGGCATACAGTAGTGTAGCTGCTGCTTCATGTCTGCTGGTTATTAGATTTCTGCAAGTGTTGACAGATGTGAAAATTATCGAACTATCAGTTTAATAAGTCATGGCTGTAAAATACTAACATGAATTCTTTACACACGAATGGAAAAAATGGTAGAAGCTGACCTTGGGGAAGATCAGTTTGGATTGCGTAGAAAACAATGAACATGCGAGGCAATGCTGACCCTACGACTTATCTTAGAAGATAGGTTAAGGGAAGGCAAACCTACGTTTCTAGCATTTGTAGATGTAGGAAAAGCTTTTGACAATGTTGACTTGGAATACTCTCTTGCAAATCCTGAAGGTGGCAGGGGCAAAATACAGATAGTGAAAGGCTATTTACAATGTGTACAGAAACCAGATGGCAGTTATAAGAGCCAGAGGGCATGAAAGGGAAGCAGTGGTTGAGATCCCTGATGTTATTCAATCTGTATATTGAGCAAGCAGTAAAGAAAACAAAAGAAAAATTTGGAGTAGGAATAAAAATCCATGGAGAGGAAATAAAAACTTTGAGGTTTGCCGACAACATTGTAATTCTGTAAGATACAGCAAAGGATGTGGAAGAGCAGCTGAATGGAATGGACAGTGTCTTGAAAGGAGTATGTAAGATGAACATCAACAAAAGCAGAATGAGGATAATGGAATTTAATAGAATTATATCAGGTGATGCCGAGGGAATTAGATTAGGAAATGAGATACTTAGAGCAGTAAATGAGTTTTACTATTTGGGGAGTAAAATAACTGATGATGGTCGAAATAGAGAGGATATGAAATGTAGGCTGGCGATGGCAAAAAGGAAAGTGTTTTTGAAGAAGAGAAATCAGTTAACATCGAGTATAGTGTTATGTCGGGAAGTCTTTTCAGAAAGTATTTGTATGGAGTGTAGCTATGTGTGGAAGTGAAACATGGACGATAAACAGTGAAGACAAGAAGAGAAGCTTTCGAAATGTGGTGCTACAGAAGACTGCTGAAGATTAGATGTGTAGGTCACGTAACTAATTTGGAGGTACTGAATAGATGTGGCACAACTAGGCTAGAAGAAGGGATCAATTGGCAGGGCATGTTCTGAGGCATCAAGGGATCACCAATTCAGTATTGGTGGGAATCGTGGAGGGTAAAATCGTAGAGGGAGACCAAGGGATGAATACACTAAGCAGATTCAGAAGGATGTAGGCTGCAGTAGTTATTTGGAGATGAAGAGACTTTCACAGGATAGAGTAGCATGGAGAGCCGCATCACACCAATCTCTGAACTGAAAATAATAACAACAACAACATATTGGTAAGATTGCACTTGACTTCACAGCCATTCTTGTGTTCTAGTCATTTTCGTATTGCAAGTTGGATGGGATGCCTACAAGCTTCAACGTTCTGACTAGTCATTTCCCTAAATGTATACATAGAACACAATTTTAAAACATAGAAAAAGTTGATTTAAGTCTCTATTTATTTATTGTTTTATGTTTCCAGGAAAGATTAGGTCCATCTGTCCCTCCTTTCAGCTAATCACACATTATGCAAATATTGCACTACTTTCAGATGGACACAAATGATATAATAGTTCGTACATCTAACGTGGAATCCAACACATAGCGAGAACTATAATATAGATATTAGAAATGAAAAGTAGAACAACAAAGGCAAATTACAAGGAGGTAGATTTAACTGTGAACACTGGCAGCAGTGAATGTGGAAAAAAGGGAGGAAGGAAAAGATGAGTGTGATCAGGGTTGATAAAAACCCATGTATTTACTGTAAATGCTATATCTAATTAATTACCTGAAATAAACTCTGAAAAATATGTGGCGAACACTTGAAACTATAGTGATTTAAATCATGTTATAAAAATTAATTGTTTACAATGTTTTTTTTTAGAGTGATAGAGCTCAAATCATGGCACAGTACACAATTCTGGGTTTACAGTAAAAATGTTGCATCCGTATGATGTGTCTCTTCTTTGCTGGTTTGTTGCACACGGCACACATCTCCTTAGTGCTATCTTCTGGTTTTTGTTGCTAGATTTGCTTATGGGAAGTGTCTACCAGTAAATTGGTGACAGTCATTGTTTGTGTTCAGTGGCACTGTGGTGGTAATTAGTTAGGAGTTCATCTATCAGTTTCACTCTCAACTCTAAATGGTCCTTCTTGTCTCCATTCTGGCAGTACAGTATGTAAGTATTTAGAACAGCCACATTTAACAAATGCTTAAAAACTTTTTGTATCAAACTGTACTCTGCTTTCTTTCCACAAGGAAGGATTCCAGTAACTGGTCTTTCAGGTCCACTCCTGCCCATGTTCTGGTTGTAGTCAAAAATATAGAGCGATATCTGGGTCACTTGCACTTCTCCCCCTTTTCCTCTACTTTGCACATCTTATCGTTGATTCACCATGCTTTGTTGTTAGCATTGTAACTTCCCTTTTATCCTTACATTTCAGAGCCACCAATTTCCCCTTTTGTGCACTGGTCTTCTTTCATTTCTGTAATTTCATATTTACTATATGTGACATTCCTTTACTACAATTTCTAATTATTCCTACTGCATGAGTATTCCTGTACACAAGTCTTTTGGATAGGTCAGGACTTGAGTAGTAATTGTCCATATACACACACCTACCTGCATCTAACAAGTTTTCACACAAATTTAACACCACCTTTGTCAACAGAAGATCATTATCTTTTGTTATTTCACAGTTAAGATCAATATCTCTTCCAGTGTATAAAATAAAGTTCCGTAAATAACTGTTCTTGTCTCACAGTTCGGAAATTTCATACTAAAGTGTTTTGCTTTCAAAGGTTTATAGTGCTTCCACAAGAGTCTCCCTTTCCACAGTAACAAGGATTTGTCAACACTTACGTTATTTTGTGGCTCATAAGCTCTCTGAAATCTTGCTTTCAAATGATTTATCAGAGGCATAATTTTACAAATGTTTTTACAGCCGTGTACATTGTAGATATTCTCTGTTGTCAGCAAAATGTAAGAAGCTTGTCAAGAGATGAAATCTTTCTTCACTCATAACATTAGGGAGGAAGGGCATTTCTAGCATGTTCTGTCTGACAAAATAAATTTTAGCTGATCTTTTAGACACTATCCCCATCCATAAAAATGGGGCTAAAAGAACTCTGACTTCATCATCTTTGGTTGGAAACCACTTTACAAATTGCGATTTCATCAGATAAAATATTTTTTTCATGTTCATTGTGTAAAAAACCTTGTGTATATTTATTTGTTCCTTTGTCAATCATTTCTATTATTTCATTGTCAAAGAACAATTCAAAGGAAGCTAATGGCCCTGCCTTACCAGGAATTTAAAGTTTCAGCCTACCTTCAGCAGTGCTCAATATAAATGCAGTTGGTGCTGAAATATTGTCATGTCCTTCCAGTTAGATGAGACTGCATTCTGCTCTGTTAATTAGTCATCTAAAGAATTATCAGACTCATTGTCCTCATTATCACTCTTCATCAAAAGTCATAGAACTTCAGCTTCATTCAGTCCTGCCATTGTGCACAGTCTACAAAAAATTAGCACGCACACAAAGACAAAAAACATTCATAACCCACACGAGTAACAAATGCAAACTCTGTCAGCATGTAGCTAAGGAATGTACGACACTACCATTTAGTAGTCGTCTCTCAAACTGCATCGGCAGAGAGGAAAAACATTCAAAAACCACAGATGGCATATGACATAGCACATGCTGATCGAGGGGTAAGCGGCGGTCGAAATATACCGTCGCACATGCCTGAGGGTTTAAAGGAAAAGAATGATCTTATGCCGAATCTCCCAATTTCTATTGGATGGAGTTCCCAGCCTGATTGTCTTCACATCTTTGTTGACAATTATTCTAAATATGTTTAAATTGTATATGAGCAGTATGAAGAAGTCCATACTAAAAATAGTAAAATCTTAGATAAGTTATAATTTATAAAGATTCCACTAATCTATGATAATTGTCAGAGGTTTGTAGAATCCTGGACCTCCTTTCAAGCAGACACAAATATTGCACAAGCCGTTGAGCCGTGGATCGATTTTTTAGAAAGTCCTGACATGGAACCATATATGAAAGTAATAAAGAAAATGAAAGGGACAAGAACTAGAATCCTTTCACTATCTTGATAATATGTTACATCCAAGATTCAGAGAGAGAAGATTAACTACTGAACAAGGAGAAACTGCAGAAAACTGGTTCATAGAGAGGCATCCAAAGTGGATTGCAAGTCTGAACAAGGAGAAACTGCAGAAAACTGGTTCATAGATAGGCATCCAAAGTGGATGGCAAGTCTTATGTCTTTTTAAGATTGCTGATGCTGATTCTGATTGTTTTCCATTCACTATGTTTTCTTATACAATTGTAACAGTTTCATCCAAACAAATGGCAAATGGAGGAAAAAAGTACCAACATGATTTATTACTTTTGTACAAAGCCTCATTTCTTATCCTGCCAGTATTGCATCCACTGAGAGAATCTTCCCTAGCTAAGGGAATGTTTGTTTAAAATGAAGAAATAAGTTCGGAAAGAAAGTAATTAGTGAACATCTATAAATTTCTGCATGCTTCCAAAAAGGACTTAATTATACTTTAGTCATTCTAGTTCTGGAAGTCTAAATGTTATTTAATTGTATTTCTTATATTGCAAGAAAAGTTAAAATACAATATTACTAAATTTCTTGTGACTGTAAATAGTTGCCTTCAATAAATATTGTGGCACTTTTAAATTTCTGTCGGGCTAACTAGTAAGATTTCGTATGTTACTTAAATTTTCTTAATTATGTTTAGTTGAGTTTTATTGTGTTTTTGCTGGTAAAATTCATGGGCTTTTTGGTCAGGTTAAATTACAGCCACACTAAGCATGATAGACCACAAGTAACCATGACAAGGTGGAGGGGGAGGACTATGGGGAAAAGAGAGAGAGATAGAGAGAGAGAGAGAGAGAGAGAGAGAGAGAGAGAGAGAGAGAGAAGCATCAAAGGGGATGATTCACTGTGTTGTTTAGCAGAGAGGACTGGCTGTGCACAAGGAGATATACAGTTTTAATTATTATCTATGAAGATACAACCAGCAATATGAAACTTTGTGATAGTATTGGTCTCTCTGCACATATTCATCCTTTAACGCAACATATTTTCTCTAATGATGGATGGCTTGACTGAGGGCATGGTTGTAGATGTCTGCATTTTGGCTGCTCAGGAAATGTTCCACTTTGAAAATGACCTCATCGTTATTCAGGAAATGCCTGCTATGCAATGATTTCTTCATTGGTGTAAAGAACATTCCATTGGGTGTATTACCAGGAGAATACTGGGTGTGAGACAAAATGTGATAGCTCTAAGAAGCACAATTTGCAACTGTGTACTGTGTAAAATGAGTTGGGGCTTGTTGTATAGCAAAAACACCGTGACACTTCTTTCTAACTGCCTCTTGTAACCATATCAGGCGATTTCAGTAGTTTGCTCCTGTGATGGTATGCCCTGTGTTGGCATAATATGTTAATACCGCACCATGGCAGTCCCAAAAAGCATATCGTATTGCCCGATGATGGCTGGGTTGCCTCTTTTTATGAGAGTGATGAATCAGTGTGTTTCCACTGCTTCCTCTGTTACTTTCCTCGGAGTCCTAATGATACACCCAACAATTGTCTATGGTGATTTGCTGGCTAAAGAAGTCATGAGGATTGGACTGCTGTAACATTTCCAATGCTACCACAGTTCAACAGCCTTATTGAACTGATTTGAACAGCCAGGAAGTCTGGGGGGCAGCTAACTTTGTCATGTTTAAAATGTGTAAGATGTTGAAAAATCATACATGGCTAATTTTCACTTTTTCCACTATCATCTCGATTGTGATACCCTGGTCTTCAAGCACCAGAGTCTCCTCATCTGTGCCACCTAACCACTGTGTCATATGATGATATTTTGTTGCCGTATACTTCCACTTACTCAGTACGGATTGTTGCTGCATTGTTCCCCTTCAAAAGTAGAAAACGAATTATGGCTTGATATGAAACTTTAATTAGTGTATTAATTTGTTATAAACAAATATAATGTAATAGAAGAAAGTCCTTCATTTTACCCATGAATGCATTGGGATATTGAGGCTCCTTCTTCTGCCAGGAGGTGGAAGAGGAAGGAAGAGGGATGAAGGAAAAGGACTGGAAAAGTTATGCAAAAGTCATGCCGGATGCGATGAGAAGGAAAGACTGATTGTTGGAGGCTGCACAAGACAAGATTTGAAGGCCTGAGTGGTGGAAGGTAGGGTAGTAAGCAAGTCAGAGATTATTGACAAAATATCATGCAAGAGATAATAAGAGTGGGAAGCTAAGTGTATTATATGTGATAGGGGAATATGCGGAAGAGAATCCAGATGGTACGTGTGACGAGACAGGCATTGAGGTCATGACTGTCGTGTTGTAGACCATTCTCTGCAGCAGGCTATTGTGTGTTGCCATTATATTCATCGTGGTAGTCATGCCAATGTAAAAACCCGAACAGTGTTTACATAACATCTAGTATATGACATGTTTTGTTTCACTGTTGGCTCTCCCATCAAGTATATTTTTACCAGCTACAGGGCTGGCAAAGCTGGTGGTAGGAGGGTGTATAGGGCAAGTCTTACAGTGGGGATGGTCACAGAGATAGGAGCCACAGGGCAGGGACATGGATGCAAAAGGTGCATAGGGTCTGACCGGATATTGGCGGAGATTGGTAGGAGGGAGAGGGGAAGGCGGCTACGAAAAGCTGTTTTAAGTGTGGTGAGCAAAATGCCAGACAGAATGGCCCTCATTTCAGGGCCAAGATTTTAGGAAGTCATAGCCTTGTCAAAGTAGCTGATTAATACATTCGAGACTTGGATAGTATTGAGTGATGAGAAATGTACTCCAAAACTGTGTTTTGGAGGAATCAGCAGTACCAGGATTGGATATTATGGCCCAGGAAATCTGCTTTTGAGCTAGGCTGGTGGGGTAATTACATCCAGTGAAGGCTGAAGTGAGAATGGCGGTGCATTGCTGTAGAGTCTGCAGCTGAACATACACGTTTTCCTGCAATTAATTGTGCACAGAGTACAAGGTAGCTTGTCACAGACGCAGAAAGCAGTAACAGAGAACAGATTTGTGATTTTTTGCATTATAGGTTGGCACCTAGGACAGTAGCTAAGCAAGACATTGTTTTGTGATTATGAGATGACAAGTACTTGTTGTCTGATCTCAAGGTACTGGGATGCGTCCACTCTAAGGAGCTGGTAAAGTAAACAGAGCATATGGTAATCATTTAGCTTGCCTGGTCAAAGACATCGTAATTCTACATCTGAAACAGTGAGATGAGGAAACGGATGGGTGCTACAGATGTAATGCAAGCAACCACACATGGCTAGTTCTAACCGCCAGGAACCTTCACTACTCATTCCATATTAGATTACATTGCAACTGTGGAGGTATGACAGAATGAGTGATTGCACAAATTTACATTTAACTTACTGTGGAAGTGTGTTTTGAAACTTCTAGAGGGCCATTTATTTAGACAATGGTAGTGTTTATAGCTTCAAGTCTGGCACATAGGTAAAGCTGGCAGTTATCAGCACAGAAACAATATTTGTGGAACAGAACTGATGACAAACAAAGAGAATATTATCAGGCCCAGCTCTGGCACTCAGAAGTAACTTGCTTCCCAGACAACATGTTATTTTCACAGACAATACGTTTCTTTCTGCTTCTCAGTAAGCTGTCGGATCACTTCAGTACCTTATCTGAAAATTTTAGCTGTTGTATTTTTGTGAGAAGTGTATTAAAGTCTGCGGTGTTGAGTGCCTTCTTGAAGTCCTAATATTTCCAACATTGTGGCCCCATAGTCATCTGCGGCATGTTTCAGATATCAGTTACCTTAATTAGTGCAGTGTTATTGCTGTGGTGTTTACAGGAGAGTCCTGAAAGGAAGGGGGGGGGGGGGGCGGAGATCTTGCGGTAATAGTTCTGTACAACATTGGGGTTGGCTGATGCTGAAGGAAATTCATTCAGCTGGAACCTATACACTACACAATTTTTTTCCATACAATTAAGAAGATCTCATTGCTGCATACAATGGAGCAAGTGTGTCCAATTTTGGCAGTATAAACAAATTACTTTTCCACGATTTGCAGATTTCTTTGTTATTCTTAGTATCTAGGCTTCAAATTTGACTAGAAATATCTGATAGAAGCATCCCTTTCCATCATTTGAGGTGAACACACTTGTCAGCCAAGGCGTATAAGCTTCTCTTACTGAGATTGTACATACGGGAGCACATGGGTGTAGAGGGTTGTGAGTTTAGGTAAGTACATTAATTTTGCTATCTATTGTGACTGGCGGATTATCTGGCACTATTGGTTTTCTGAGCAGTAAGTCCACTTTTTCAGTCCAGAACCATAGTGACCACTGTGAAGCTTGACCAACTGGAATCATTGACAGGGCATTATACTGTAATCTTTCTTTCTTTCCTTCCTTCTCTCTCTCTCTCTCTCTCTCTCTCTCTCTCTCTCTCTCTCTCTCTCTCTCTCTCTCTCTCTTTTTACCACCACTTAGTCAGCAGCTTGTTCGAGGAATCATAATGAGAACCTTCTGATAGAATGCAGTTGTTTGACCTTTTTGGATATATGCAAGCATTTACATACATGCAACTCTGGTTTGACAAAGATGGATAGATAGTAAACTGTGTTCTATAGTAGGAATCATCCGCACTCTGCGTATGCCTGAGGTAATTTAGGTGAACTTTGAAAAACTAACCCAAGATAGCCAGGTGAGAATTAGACACCTCATCCTCTTGTATTCAATTCCCATTTGTTAGGAGTAGCACAACTTTGTTCCGTTTAGCCCTTGTGTAGAATATTGTTTTGTTTATACATTATTACAAAGTAGTAGTTATTTCATTATGTAGATTGCTAGTGCTACAATGTTAAATTTCTCAATATCAATCACTGCATGTATTACACATAGCATATCCACCATATCACCTGACTCAGGACTGTGATGATTGGTTTCTATTTTGTATACTACAACTTAGCATTTGCATGCCTAAAAAGCTGACACAGTACCCCCATCCCCTCTCTCCCACCCCTTAACGTGTTGTATGTTTTAGATTGGAAAGAGAAGACATTGTATTATCCATTGCAGAGATTGGGTGTAGGGTTTTCTGGAGAAAAAGGGAAAAAAAGATCATTATAGTGCAAAAGTATGTCATGAAATGGCAGACGTTTCATTATTATTTATGTTACATTTTTTATCAAACTTCTACACTTTTTTATCGAAGCCTTCAATGTGTCTAACATATTGCATAACAGGCACTTTTTAACCACCTTTTAAGAAGTTTGTTTCATGTAATATCTGAAGTATCTTTCTGCAGTTTATTGTGCAATTTGATTGCTTGGCAGAAAATGCTGTTTTTGAGCTTTGTTTTTACTTCCATGTAAATTCAGTTAGGTCTTGCTCCATGGCCAAGGACACAACTGTTTGTGCTGTAATTATCATATGACTGATTGGTAAATTTACTGAAGTTGTGTAGTTAAAATACCTGCCGGCCAGTGTGGCCGTGCGGTTCTAGGCGCTTCAGTCTGGAACCACGTGACCGCTACGGTCGCAGGTTCGAATCCTGCCTCGGGCATGGATGTGTGTGATGTCCTTAGGTTAGTTAGGTTTAATTAGTTCTAAGTTCTAGGGGACTGATGACCTCAGATGTTAAGTCCCATAGTGCTTGGAGCCATTTTTTAAAATACCCAGTGTTTTGAACAGATATTTATAGTGAGCCAGATTAATATATTTGGTTATACATTTGTTTCCCAGTAAAGAACTACACAGCCTAGCATCCAGAAAAGAATTCCATAGCTTAGCAGTAAATGTGTGTTCAAATAGTATGTAACCAAAAGGCACTGGCTGAATTTTTTTTTAGTCTATATGATGCTGTCATGTGCAAAGAGAATTCTTTCCTCAAGACTAACATTATTGGGAAAGTCATTTCAGTGTTGGTTCTTATATGCTACAATGATGAAGTCTTGTATTAAGGCAATTTGGTTCTGATAAGTGTTCCACTAGACATTTGATGTTTGATTATCTCTGCTCTTGTACCCTATCTCTCAGCAGCAAACAGAACTAGCCATTAATTGCACCTCTTTTGTTATCTTCATACTGACCAACTAGGGTCATGTAACAACCTCATCCTTCTTCTTTCTTTGTTTTTTCCTGTTTTACCAGCACTCTGTCAACTTGTCCTAATGCTGTCTTTTCCTTTCTTCTGTCCATATTGTTCCAAATTTCTTTTTCCTTCCACCTCAAAAACTTTCTAAATTCATTCTGTTATTTCCAATTCCTTGTTTTTTGATTGTAGCCCTTTTCATATTTCTGTTATCCATGCCATTCTTGATTTCTTTTTTCATAAATGGAGGCATATTTGTTTTATTAGCTTGTTCTCATTTATTCAGTTGAGATAACCAAAGGAGCTTAATCTTTGTTTTGCCATTACTTTTTATGTTTTCTGTTTTCATAGAGTTTATTAATTCTCATCTTCTACCATCTGCAGTTTTTTTGTTCACTCATTATTTTTCTAATAACCCATCTTTCAAGTACCTTTATTCTGTTCACCTTATAGTTTGTTCAGCATTCACTTGCATAAAAACATTCTGGCCTTACCACTGTGATATAGTATTTCAGTTATATTTTTTTAAATGTGCATTTCTTGTTGTAGGCTGTTTCCATACTATTAATTTTTTCATCTATTGTAAATTTCTCTGGTCTATTCTGTTCAAGATATTTGAATTTACTAATACTATTTCCCCATTGGGGGGAGGGGGGGGGGGAGAAATGAAAGAGGAAGCCGCCTGGTAGAATTTTGCATGCAGCATAACTTAATCGTAGCTAACACTTGGTTCAAGAATCATGCAAGGAGGTTGTATACATGGAAAATGCCTGGAGATACTAGAAGGTATCAGATCGATTATATAATGGTAAGACAGAGATTTAGGAACCAGGTTTTAAATTGTAAGACATTTCCAGGGGCAGATGTGGACTCTGACCACAATCTATTGGTTATGACCTGCAGATTAAAACTGAAGAAACTGCAAAAAGGTGGGAATTTAAGGAGATGGGACCTGGATAAACTGAAAGAACCAGAGGTTGTACAGAGTTTCAGGGAGAGCATAAGGGAACAATTGACAGAAATGGGAGAAAGGAATACAGTAGAAGAAGAATGGGTAGCTTTGAGAGATGAAATAGTGAAGGCAGCCGAGGATCAAGTAGGTAAAAAGATGAGGGCTAATAGAAATCCTTGGGTAACAGAAGAAATATTGAATTTAATTGATGAAAGGAGAAAATATAAATATGCAGTAAATGAAGCAGGCAAAAAGGAATACAAACGTCTCAAAAATCAGATAGACAGGAAGTGCAAAATGGCTAAGCAGGGATGGCTACAGGACAAATGTAAGGATGTAGAGGTGCATATCACTAGGGATAAGATAGATTCTGCCTACAGGAAAATTTGAGAGACCTTTGGAGAAAAGAGAACCACTTGTTTGAATATCAAGAGCTCAGATGGAAACCCAATTCTAAGCAAAGAAGGGAAAGCAGAAAGGTGGAAGGAGTATATAGAGGGTCTATACAAGGGCGATGTACTTGAGGACAATGTTATGGAAATGGAAGAGGATGTAGATGAAGATGAAATGGCAGATATGATACAGCGTGAAGAGTTTGACAGAGCTCTGAAAGACCTGGGTCGCGAAACAAGACCCCGGGAATAGACAACATTCCATTAGAACTACTGACAGCCTTGGGGGAGCCAGTCCTGACAAACCTCTACCATCTGGTGAGCAAGATGTATGAGACAGGTGAAATACCCTCAGATTTCGAGTAGAATATAATAAGTCCAATCCCAAAGAAAGCAGGTGTTGACAGATGTGAAAATTACTGAACCATCAGTTTAATAAGTCATGGCTGCAAAATACTAACGCAAGTTCTTTACAGACGAATGGAAAAACTGGTAGAAGCCGACCTCGGGGAAGATCAGTTTGGATTCCGTAGAAATAGTGGAACACGTTTGGCAATACTGACCCTACGACTTGTCTTAGAAAACAGATTAAGGAAAGGCAAACCTACGATTCTAGCATTTGTAGACTTAGAGAAAGCTTTTAACAATGTTGACTGGAATACTCTCTTTCAAATTCTGAAGGTGGCAGGGGTAAAATACAGGGAGCAAAAGGATATTTACAATTTGTACAGAAACCAGATGGCAGTTATAAGAGTTGAGGGGTATGAAGGGGAAGTAGTGGCTGGGAAGGGAGTGAGACAGGGTTGTAGCCTCTCGCCGATATTCAATCTGTATATTGAGCAAACAGTAAAGGAAACAAAAGAAAAGTTCGGAGTAGGTATTAAAATCCATGGAGAAGAAATAAAAACTTTGAGGTTCACCGATGCCATTGTAATTCTGTCAGAGACAGCAAAGGACTTGGAAGAGCAGTTGAACAGAATGGATAGTGTATTGATAGGAGGATATAAGATGAACATCAACAAAAGCAAAAGTAGGATAATGGAATGTAGTCGAATTAAATCGGGTGATGCTGAGGGAATTAGATTAAGAAATGAGACAGTTACAGTAGTAAAGGAGTTTTGCTATTTGGAGAGCAAAATAACGGATGGTGGTCGAAGTAGAGAGGATATAAAATGTAGACTGTCAATGGCAAGGAAAGCGTTCCTGAAGAAGAGAAATGTGTTAACATCGAGTATAGATTTAGGTGTCAGAAATTCGTTTCTAAAAGTATTTGTATGGAGTGTAGCCATGTATGGAAGTGAAACGTGGATGATAAGTAGTTTGGACAAGAAGAGAATAGAAGCTTTCGAAATGTGGTGCTACGGGAGAATGCTGAAGATTAGATGGGTAACTAATGAGGAGGTATTGAATAGAATTGGGGAGGAGTTTGTGGCACAACTTGACTAGAAGAAGGGATCGGTTCATGTTCTGAGGCATCAAGGGATCACCAATTTAGTATTGGAGGGCAGAGTGGAGGGTAAAAATCGTAGAGGGAGACCAAGAGATGAATACACTAAGCAGATTCAGAAGGGTGTAGGCTGCAGTATGTACTGGGAGATGAAGAAGCTTGCACAGGATTGATTAGCATGGAGAGCTGCATCAAACCAGTCTCAGGACTGAAGACCACAACAACAACAACATTTCACCCATTTGTGTTTGTATGTATTTTGGAGCATGTGTTACATTTTTCAAGAATTTAGAGTTTTCATCTGAGATTTTGAGAGTTACTCTGTTATTTACTTTTTTCCAAAATATTTATTTGAGTAACTACTACTGTCAGATTTTCTGAAAGTAGCAAAATTGTTCACAGAAACCATTTTATTTCTTTCCCAGAATTATTGGTTAAGTTTTGTTATTTTTAGCTCAAAATTCCAGATCTTTACTATTTGCACTAAAATGCAATTAAAAGTAAAGGTGATAAGCTGACATATTGCCTATCACCAGTCGTCATTTCAAATGACTGAAATACTTCTCTCATAAATTTAACTTTAGATACTATACAGGGTGTATCAAAATGAACATACCGATTTTAAGGCATTGTAGCATTTATTACATTCCACTTACAATCATAAATAATACACCAAATGAAAGAGCAACTCAGATGGTTTTGTTTGTATACCTGTGCGCAATGGGAACGTGTTGAACAAGTGCGAGTCTTTCACGCTTAACCCCAAGAAATATCCCCTCAGATAGTTTATGGGCCTTTCTTTTTTGGTGAATCAGTTGTAACTAATGTTTCTTACCTTGATGCGCTACAGCTATGGCCTGTGCCTCAGTGGGAAGAAATTGATCAACACATCTTTATATGGGAGCAAGATGGTGCTCTGCCTCACTGGCATAACTCAGTGCGTGACTGGTTGAACAATGTTGTATCTGACCTGTGGATTGGGCACAAGGGGACAGTTTACATAGCATTTTATGCATGATCTCCACGTTCGCACACAATCTGATGCGATCATGTGTGTGTGCTTCCAATACCAGCTGATCTATCTGACTTCAGAAACAATGTTGACACTTTGATCAAGATTCCAGAACAACTCACCTATTGACTCGATGTGTGATCGGTGTTCACACTGAATAATTTTAAGAAAAATGTTTCTCTTTCATTTGGTGTATTATTTGTAATTGTAAGGTGAATATAATTCGTCTACAAAGCCTTAAAACCCATATATTCATTTTGAAACCCCTGTATTTTTCATAGTTTCATGAATTATGCCAGCTAGTTTTGCTTTAATGCCTTATTATTTGATGATTTTATCTATTGTTTCCCTGTCTGCAGAACCAAATGCTTCATGTGATAGGTTTAGTTGTTAACATTCTATGGAAAATTGCTGATTTTGATGTTAAAAATCTATTCTGCGCAGTGATTCTGGCGGAGGTTCGAGTCCTCGCTTGGGCATGGGTGTGTGTGTTTGTCCTTAGGATAATTTAGGTTGAGTAGTTTGTCAGCTTAGGGACTGATGACCTTAGCAGTCCCATAAGATTTCCCACGCGTGTGAACATATTCTGTGCAGGATCTTCCCCTTTCAAAAACCACCCTGTTGTTTGTCTAAAATTTTTTCACCTCTGCTCAGGAGAAATTTTTATAATACTTTGTATGCTACTGGCAGAAGTGACATTACTCTGTAATTGTTGATATTTTGTTTGTTTCCTTTTATTTATTATTATTTATTCTATTATCACTCGCCTCAAATCTTTTGGTTTTCAAATGTTCTCAAAAAGCAAGTGCAGATCACAGTTGTGATTGAGTCTTACGCTCTTGGTTTATTGTTTTGAGTGCTTCAACGGCATCACGAATTTCTAGGAGATTTTCCTAAGAGTTTTCTGTTTTTGCTGAAAATTTGAATTTAAGTATTGGACCTGGGCAATTTAACAGACTTTAAAAAATGTTTTAGCACTGTGTGATTGATACAAATATGAAATGATGAATTTCTTTTTGAAGTCAAACTCTGTTAATTCGGTAGGTGATATTTGGAAGTGTTTTTTCACCAACTGTACAAAGATCATGTCTCAGTTTAAAATGTGTTCATTTCTGACATACATAGATGATATGCTACCAGCAAAGAAGTCCTAAAGTAAGAGTCTGGCCTTTCATCCAGTAATAATACTACACATTGCAGCTTTTCGTCTCTGCACCAGTGTTCTGTGACTTTTACTACATCTATAATCTGTGAACCACCGTGAGGTGTATGGCAGGGGATACATCCCATGGTACCAGTTATTAGGGTTTCTTTCTGTTCCATTCACATATGGAGAACAGGAAGAATGATTGTTTGATTGTCTCTGTACATGCAGTAATTATTCTTTACTACTATACAGATCAAATATCAAAGCTCAGTGTCAAAATGCTGTATTTTAATTTTTACTGAGTGCAAGTTTTGGTGAAGAATTGTTAAGTCTGTGAAATGTTTGATGTAGTCCCAGTGTTTTCTTTTTCTTTATGCCATATTGTAAGTGTGCAATTTAGCTTGTCAGCATCTGTCCTGTGAATAAGTAATAGCAATTTCTTTTAACTGTTGGAGACTGTCTTCAAGGAGAGAAACACGTTGCCTTGATGTATTCCAAAAAGAACCCAGTTCTCCTGGCCGTAACAACAGTTACCTATGTGTGGCCAGAGACCCACTCATACTTACACTAATTAGCTGTACAAATCTTCCCTTCCATTTCCTGTGTAGGCATTGCTCATGCCTAGTGAAACCCTACCCCTGTTGGCAACAGCACAGTAAGTGTGAAATCAACTGCCGTCAATGACATTTCAAACCTCACATTAACCTGCCTCATTCCTCCGTTAAGGTGTGCTCAATCATAATGCTGGAACAGCTTGACAAAGTGTACATTGGTGCCACAAGGCAGCGAGTCTTGACTTTTCTAGATCACCTCCGATTTCATATGCTATGTCCCTGTTCAAATTATTTACTGTCCCATCCAGTGGTATTACATGGGCCTCTTTTGTAAAGTCCTTAAATAAAGGGTATAGGTCAGGGCTTCACAACATACGTGCTCGCGGAGCAAGCTGTTAGCAGCAAGGCGCGAGCACGCTACCCCCACTACCGGACTAGAACGGAGAGTGGGGAGAGTCATGTGGGGCACATAACGGCTGCCGCCAGTCAATGTAAATCCGCGGCCACCCGCAGGGATATCACTCACGAATTATTACTGCGACAAATGAAACAAATAAAGGAGAATGTACACGTGCCACATAATTTTATTAGCTTAGTGTATGCATCTACATTCGTATTAATTTGTGAACTGTTACACAATAAAAGGTGTCACTGAAGTGTGGGATTCTCGGTTATCTTGTACTTTTTGCCCTTTACAATTGCTTGTATGTTCGAAGTAATGTTCTTGCGCATTTTAGGCGCAGCGTGCAGTTTAAATTTCGATCAGACAGTGCGTTTCTCAGGCGCGTCTTGTTACATTTCATTGCAGAGAACAGTTGTTCACAAACATATGTGGAACCGAACATTGATATTATTGTAGCCGCCAGTTTGTGCAAACGAGGAAATCTATCCTGAGGGAAGTGTCTGTAGAATTCCAAAATGTTTTTCTTGTTCTGAAATTTGTCTCTGTATTCTCTGTCACACTGCAGGTCAATAATTTCTAGTTGCAGCTCAGGACGAATCTCTTCAATATTCGCTGAATATGGAGAGGAGAACAGATCAAAATCACTGTCTAGTGCTGTCCGATCTTGAAAGCGTTGATCAAATTCTTCCTTATAGGCAACTAAACTACGTGAATAACGTTCACAGTCTTTGTGAACATCTTGCATGAATGATAATTTAGGAAAATGAGCTAGATTTCCTGTTTCCAGCTGACTCACCCAAAGTGTCAATTTCATTTTAAAAGCTCGTATTCAATCTATGAAATGAGTAATTAGCAGATCTTTACCTTGTAGTGAAATGTTCAAAGCATTCAGATGGCTAGTTAAATCTGCTAAGGACACGAGATCACAGTTCCATGAAGGTTCTTTCAATTTAGGAACACACATGTTATTTATTTCCATGAACATATTTATCTCATCTATAAGGGAAAAAAATCGATTTAATAATTCACCACGACTAACTCAGCAGACCTCGCTGTAATAAGACAGGCTACCATACTGGCTTTCTACATCCTCAAGAAAGCTTTTAAATTGCCTGTGTTGTAGCCCATGCTTCCTTATATAATTGGTTGCACGAACAACACCACTCATCATTTTGTAGAGTGATACTCTTTGCACATAAGTTTTCCTGGTGGATCACACACTGAACGCCCCTTATTTTATTCGGCACGGTCAGTTTTTGCATTTCCTCCTTCAACAGCGCAACGAAATCTGATTTGTTCCCTGTCATCGCTGGTGCACCGTCTGTAGACACTGAAACTAAAGAATTCCACGACAATCCTATATTTTCAACACTTTCTTCAACACTACTTAAAATATCACCTCCGGTTGTAGCGTTCTTCATGGCTACTACATCGAGGAGCTCCTCCCTCACCTGAAGATCTCTATTAACACCTTTAATAAATATGGCAAGCTGCGCTGTTCCAGTGATATCAACACTTTCGTCCAGAGCTAGAGAATACGCCATAAAATCTTTACAGATATTTGCAAGCTGGCTCTGGACGTCGTCTGCCATGTCCTGTATGCAACGCATAATGGTTATGTTAGATAATGGTACAATCCGAAACTGTTTGACTTGAGATGGACACAAATGTTCCGCTGCAACTACCAAACATTCTTTTATTAAATCACCATCAGTGAAGAGGCGCAGGGATTTTGCTAAAAGCAAAGCAATTTTGTAGTTCACTCTGAGAGCTGCCTCAGTTGATTTTTCTTCGTCATCCAGATCTTCTTCGGATAGCTTCCTTTTAAGTTTAATAACTTCCTGTGCACGATCTGGTCCATCACATTTTCCTCTTCCTTAGTCTTTCGCATGGTACGACATATAATGCAAATTAAATTTCCTAAAAGAATTCAGCGTTTTGTGACATACTAAACATTTTGCAGCACCTTCTTTTTCTGTAAACAGATACAATTCCTCCCAGTGGGGGTTCAACTGCGAAAGCATGGCTGGGGTTACACAACGGCGACTTGACATGATTCTTAACCAGTGAAGTGACTGTTAGAGCTGATCGTAATACTTTAAATGTTACACAGTCGGCGCGAATTCAATAGGCACGCTGAGGCCCTATTCAGACGTGCGCGCGCATTTCCCCTCCCTCCATACTCCGCGACCTTGCACCTGAATGAGATTTTCACTCTACAGCGGAGTGTGCGCTGATATGAAACTTCCTGGCAGATTAAAACTGTGTGCTCGACCGAGACAAGAACTCGGGATCTTTGCCTTTCGCGGGCAAGTGCTCTACCAACTGAGCCACCGAAGCACGACTCACGCCCGGTACTCACAGCTTTACTTCTGCCAGTACCTCGTCTCGTACCTTCCAAACTTTACAGAAGCTCTCCTACGAACCTAGCAGAACTAGCACTCCTAAAAGAAAGGATATTGCAGAGACATGGCTTAACCACAGCCCGGGGGATGTTTCCACAATGAGATTTTCACTCTGCAGCGGAGTGTACGCTAATTTGAAACTTCCTGGCAGATTAAAACTGTGTGCCCGACCGAGACTCGAACTCGGGACCTTTGCCTTTCGCGGGCAAGTGCTCTACCAACTGAGCTACCGAAGTACGACTCACGCCCGGTACTCACAGCTTTACTTCTGCCAGTACCTTGTCTCCTACCTTCCAAACTTTACAGAAGCTCTCCTGCGAACCTAGCAGAACTAGCACTCCTGAAAGAAAGGATATTGCGGAGACATGGCTTAGCCACAGCCTGGGGGATGTTTCCAGAATGAGATTTTCACTCTGCAGCGGAGTGTGCGCTGATATGAAACTTCCTGGCAGATTAAAACTGTGTGCCCGACCGAGACTCGAACTCGGGACCTTTGCCTTTCGCGGGCAAGTGCTCTACCAACTGTGAGTATGGGGCGTGAGTCGTGCTTCGGTAGCTCAGTTGGTAGAGCACTTGCCCGGGAAAGGCAAAGGTCCCGAGTTCGAGTCTCGGTAGGGCACACAGTTTTAATCTGCCAGGAAGTTTCATATCAGCACACACTCCGCTGCAGAGTGAAAATCTCATTCTGGAAACATCCCCCAGGCTGTGGCTAAGCCATGTCTCCGCAATATCCTTTCTTTCAGGAGTGCTAGTTCTGCTAGGTTCGCAGGAGAGCTTCTGTAACGTTTGGAAGGTAGGAGACGAGGTACTGGCAGAAGTAAAGCTGTGAGTACCAGGCGTGAGTCATGCTTCGGTAGCTCAGTTGGTAGAGCACTTGCCCGCGAAAGGCAAAGGTCCTGAGTTCGAGTCTCGGTCGGGCACACAGTTTTAATCTGCCAGGAAGTTTCATATCAGTGCACACTCTGCTGCAGAGTGAAAGTCTCATTCTGGAAACGTCCCCCAGGCTGTGGCTAAGCCATGTCTCCGCAATATCCTTTCTTTCAGGAGTGCTAGTTCTGCTAGGTTCGCAGGAGAGCTTCTGTAACGTTTGGAAGGTAGGAGACGAGGTACTGGCAGAAGTAAAGCTGTGAGTACCGGGCGTGAGTCGTGCTTCGGTAGCTCAGTTGGTAGAGCACTTGCCCACGAAAGGCAAAGGTCCCGAGTTCGAGTCTTGGTCGGGCACACAGTTTTAATCTGCCAGGAAGTTTCATATCAGCGCACACTCCGCTGCAGAGTGAAAATCTCATTCTGGAAACATCCCCCAGGCTGTGGCTAAGCCATGTCTCCGCAATATCCTTTCTTTCAGGAGTGCTAGTTCTGCTAGGTTCGCAGGAGAGCTTCTGTAAAGTTTGGAAGGTAGGAGACGAGGTACTGGCAGAAGTAAAGCTGTGGGTACCGGGCGTGAGTCGTGCTTCGGTAGCTCAGTTGGTAGAGCACTTGCCCGCGAAAGGCAAAGGTCCCGAGTTCGAGTCTCGGTCGGGCACACAGTTTTAATCTGCCAGGAAGGACCTTGCACCTGTTCGCGAGCACGAGCCTGTGCGGACACGAGTACTCGCGCTCAAAACCGGCCAGTTGTTAAGCCCTGGTATAGGTGCTCTATAACTTGCATCTGATTTGAATATGCTGGCAGTCTGGTATGCTGCCCCTAAATTTTTCCCTAAATGATGGCCTAGACTGTCTAGCTGTAGCACTTTCTTCAAAACATTTTGCTCATTCTTGGGCTTCCTGTTCACTGTAGAAGTATGCTCCACATTGCAGCTCAGCAGCAGAAACTGTTCAAAGAGTTTGTTCTATGACCGCTAGTAGTTCTAAGGAGATCTACCACTTCACGTTGGCTAATTAATGCCTTTTTGTGGCAAATTTATTTCCTTAATCTGTTATATTGATGAGAGATGACAGTGCAATGAAGCTTACATATCTTTTAATTGATGAGGCATAGAAAAGGTCGGCTAAGTAGGAAATGTGATATTTGTTACAACTGCTGCAGCCTTATAATGAATGACATTTGTGGAAAAAGTTTCAGTTGGCATCAACATATATCTTGTGATGACTATTTTATTTAAACATTAGAAATAGAAACATTGTGTCTCAGTGAATACTGCTTATTTTGCTTTTCACTAAAGCATCAATGTCTGGCACCACTTTCTGAGCACTGTTGATTTGAAGATGCACTTTTAAATTGAAGTCTGTCAATGAGATTCTGTAGGTTAATTTTGTTTACTTCATTGCGGAAAAAAGTTGTTTGCACAAGTATGTTGGTCCCAACAATGACAATCGTAACTGCAACTTTATGGTGTTGTGAAAATTCAAGTTGAAGAAAATTTTATATGAATCTGCATGACTTATAACAGAATAAGTCTTTCATAACAGAATGAAATTTATCACTCAACTGCCTGTCACATTGCAGGTCCATAAGTGCTAACTGTAGCTAGGCAATCTGCACCAGCATGTTATAAATTGACACTGGTGTGTCTGACCTTTGATTTGAAATTCCTAATCTGGTTGTTGTGCTGCTTTTCATCAATTTTAAAAGAGCTAATCTCCACTTTAAGCACTGCACCTTTAAGCATATATGTTTGTTATTAAAACTACAGCCAGCTTAACATATTGTCATTCCTCTGAAAACGGTGCACAATTTGCACTTCCCCTGATAGACATAATGATGTCTGGCCTGTGATTTTACCACAAGCACTGACTAACAGATCTGGTCTACATTACCATGCTGGTCTTGCCAAACACTCGCATCCAGGTGATTTGCACGCACACGTAACACATATCAATAGAACACTGTGCCAGGTAGCTTATACTACCTGCAGCTGCCTGGGTACGAGCTGACAGGTGCTCACATGTGATTGTGCCACCTGGAACAGCCTGAAGTAGGGATTCATTCCCAGATCTTTCAGTTCTCCTGCAGAGCCTATGGGCGTTACTTTAAAATTTTATTGTTATCATTTGTAAATAAAAAAAATTGTGTCATAGTTATTTGAGACAGAAGAGGGATTTGCACTTGTCAGTTGTTCGCCTTTCACAAATTAGTAGGCAGATGTGTCTCCTTTGTGTCATAGTTTCCTAATATTTAAACAGTAGCATGAATATCAAGGCTGTGGCAAACATTTGCATTTGACAATCGTGTGATGTCTTGTTTGATGATTCTGGTGTTGCACAATTTACTAGGCAGTTCAAGAGATTGACTGCAGACTAAGAAGTTATTACAAAGAAACCTGTATTTTTAAGTAAAATGAAGTACCAGTTACCATGTGAAGAATTAGTTTCATCTTAATTTTATATAAATAAAAGAAATTAGTTTTTAGTACAAAAATTACATGGTTTTCTTCTTTTTGAAAATTAAGCTGTAGGAAGTAGTGAATAATCTCATTAGGAACAATTGTTGTTTGTTAACTTAACACACACAATTTGATACATGATTTGTTACATGTTTCATTATAAATGTAATTTTTTCAGCTGTTCTGGGAAAAACGCTTAGAGGGGCTTCGTGCATGTGATCTCGACGGTACAGAGTTCGATGCTATGGAGCTGCCTCGTGCGCTTCGACCAGTGGGCCCACATGTTGGTGATGAGACGTTGCTGCAGTCAGTTGCAACAGCACTACATGTTTCTGCTCAACCTGTTACTGGTCAGACAGGATCTCGAACTGTTCTAGACAAAAATCCTGGTGTATTTCTCAACCCTGAGCAACCCCTTGTGCAGGTACATGTTTGCACATTAGTATCACAAAATGAGGTGAATTAGTAAGCATATCTCTCTCTCTCTCTCTCTCTCTCTCTCTCTCTCTCTCTCTCATTCTCTCTCGCTCATATGTACCACTTACTACAGCAGTTGATAATGACTATGTGGCCAAAATTGGTCCATTAGTGTCAAATAAACCATTTCATTCAAATAAGACAGCCACAGCAAACTCTGGCATCTTTTGATTAATTTTTGATGGCTGTGAAACAACATTGGGGAAGCAGGAATTTCAAATTAAGTCATTGACATACTCTAGTTTAGCAAGGGAATTTTTTTCATCCTTGGTCTCTGGGTACTGTCACTTCCGTGAATCCCATTTATAGGGTAAGGCATCTCTTTCATTTGAGATACTTTTTAATACTAATGATATTGATAATGTATTTTCCTTGTAGTCACAATGGGCTCATAAAATAGCAGCCAACTTGTTTCCATAACCTTATTAACTGCCAGAATACAGTCACAAAATCTATTGTTTTTTTCAGATGTAGCTGTTCAGTTTATTTGTTTAAGAAGTGTATTCTTGATGAATTCTGTTGTTCTTTATATCTTCATAATAAAGTGTCAACCAATTTTTCCATAATAAAAGTCATTGTGGGCCTAAAAAGCATTTACACATTAATATTGATCTAACACTATAAATATTTTATGGATGGCACAAATTAAATTAACTTTGGTCTGTCTCCAATACACCCGATGTACATAGACCATACTTCATTCATTCCACGTAGGGGCAACACACAATTAATCAAGTATTTCCTGTCCCATCAGAAAAGTTTATTGTTAAGAGAAGTATAAAATTCGTAGTGATGTGTCATTCAATCCACTACAAGAATATTATGAAACCTGTATTAATACATTTTTACTCAGCAATTTCTTCCCAGAACAACAGAACAGTTATATTACTAAGTATTGATTAATTATTACAGACTCTGAACTTTATTATATAATTTTATAGATACAAAAATCTGCTCACCAATCAACGGCAGGGAAAAACACACACAAAATTTGAGGAATTGTGTTTTCTTCTGCCACCAATTTGTGAGTGGATCCTTTATCTATCCAATTATGTTATAATTTGAAAAATTATTTTTGTTGATACATTAGACTCTGAACTTCATTATTGTCATACATAACTAACTTCAAGTAACATTATTACTTAATGTGCTTCAATTTCTTGCAGGCTGTAACCATTGCAGATGAAGATATCAAACGCCAAGAGGAGCGCGTTGCAAGTGCTCGTAAGAAACTTCAGGAAGCTCTCAAGAGAATTGTAGCATAGCAGAATATCGTAATTGAAATGTGACTGTTTGGGTACTGACAGACAGGTTGTCTTATTCACTCAGGTTGTGGCATGTGTTGCAGGAAGGTGTAGTTGTGTGTGAAACTGTTGTGTGGTTCCATTGGTATACACAGTGCAGCAGTGCTCTTTGATCTCACATTTTGTAAGCACAGACTGAGTAAGATTTGTTCTTGGACTAGTTTTCTTATATTGCCTTGACAAAGCAAAGGATCTTTCCCCTTGGAGGACACTACGAATTAACAAAATAAATGCAATAATTCTGTCGATATAAAGACTAAAAGTGATTTTTGTGGCCTATGACAACAAAATGTACTTCATTATTGTAATACTTCCATTAATGAATAAATGTGTACAGGTTGTGTGTAAATTATTAATATCTAAGATTCAGGCTTATGGATGTCTAATGATAAAAATTCCAAAATCAAAAAAAAAAAAATATGACTCTTAAAAAATATTTATTGTGATTAAAATTTCAACATTTTATCAGTTGAGTATTGTGGGGTGTTAAAGCCCACTCTTCACCATTAAGTTGTGACCTGCTGGAACAAAGTTTCAGTTTAATGTTGTAGCAAGGGCTTTAACATTATGTTGAAATTGCAGTCACAGTAAATATTTTCAACAACCATGTACAGTATGACCTCATTCAGTAATTACACTAAGGCTGTGGACCCGTTCCTCATCAGAAATCACATTTTATATTGATAAATATAAATTTGGAGATTAAATGACAGAAAATAATACACAGGGGTATTCAAAATTATAGTCTCAGTTCGTACTTTTGTATTTAATGAGCTATACATAATACAAGACACAATTTAACTTATATTTGATTATACTGATATGACAGTTTTGGGCATCAATATGCCCCCTTTGGCTGCACAGATAACATCCAATCAGTAACTGAACCATTCCACCTGTTGATAAACTTATTGTACCACTGAGTGAGTTTACTGTAACTGTGATGTGGTCTTTAAATTTATCCAGCATTGTTGTTAGAGAAGCTTCTTTCACTAATCCCAACAAAGAACAAAAGAAGTCAGGCTGGTGACCAGAGCAGGAATGCGAGTTCACCCTCCTGACACAAGATATTTAACAGAGACTCATTGAGAAATCGTTAAATATTTAGTTTTCAATCAGGTGGGTCTATGTCCTGACTGAAATTCTGCACTTTTTGAGAGTATAAATCACCATTTGACTGTGTATTATTACATTTATCT
This sequence comes from Schistocerca piceifrons, assembly GCF_021461385.2. NCBI lineage: Eukaryota > Metazoa > Arthropoda > Insecta > Orthoptera > Acrididae > Schistocerca > Schistocerca piceifrons. The sequence goes on from NC_060144.1 coordinate 505,282,158, forward strand.
TCTGTACATCCAGATTTCAGCTTTTATCCCATTATCATGTACAATGTTCTTAGACCATGATCATGTTACTAGTCTAAGAACTTGTAACATTGTACTTGATAATGGGATAAAAGATAAAATCTAGATAGTACAGAAGTTAAATACAGTAATACACATTAAAATGGCAGTTTATTCTCTCAAAAAATGTTGCATGATTATGGCTTAACATTATGAAAAACTTTTAAAATCTGCATTGATTTGCTACAGAAGCCTTGTCTACAATATTGAGTCATATGATATGCCAGTAGTCATGTTTTCATGAAAACAGAAAACCTTATGTTGGTGATACAATGCAATTTATTCACCTTGAACTGTAAACTACATGCCAAAACCAACCATTGCTGATGTGTATAATTTTCTCTCCTAATTTACAGTCAGCTGGGCCAATAACTTAGCACAAAGAACCAGGTTCTGTGTTCCACTCAAATTCTCCTCTTCACTAGAGGTGTAATGTGTAATGTTGAAATGACAGCTCATACAGCAGTTACTTATTTGATTCTATTGAACCTATAAACAAAAAACATTTGGTTCTTCATATGCTTCACCCTCAAATTGAAAGTTATTTAATTTCTTCAATTAATTAATAACTAAGGCATTGTCAGCTGTTTTATCCAAGCAACAATTTTAAAAATCTGGTTTTCTTTTCACCTGTGACTGGTGATAAAATTCTCTCTAACTGTGGCTGTACACTTCACGAACACTATTTGACTAAAGAAGTTTGACCATTATCTAATTTTATATTGTGTCAGTTGTGTCCAAGAAATCTTCCAATTAGAGATGGACTCAACTATTAATTACAAGTAACAGGCTACAACTGGAATGTTGTAATAATAAATGCCACATAGGTCACGAAGTGCAAGAAAACCAGAGAAATACAGAAAATTGCTACACTAATGCAAATTAAGTGTTTTATATGGTTAATATAATCAGCTTGTTTAAGATACTAAACAGTATATTCATGCTTTCTTTAACAAACCACGTTTCGAAAACAGAACCTTTTTTACAGACTTCGTGCTTAAGCGAGTATGATTATAATTGTGAACTGGTAAATTTATTGTTGGATGCCTTTGCTCCAGATGTTTTCTCAGGTTGCAATAATTTTGAAACGTAATGTTTGACCAAAATATATTCCCAATAAGTAACTAGGACTTTTATTAATTGTTGACAACATGTGACTACACACAAAATTGAATGTAAAATCCCTGTACTTCACTTTCCTGTAATGTGTCACATTTGTGTAATACATTTGGAGCTGTAGACATGTGACGGCTTCCACATTTGAACAGCACTCCACAGTCTGCGGACAGATAACTGTTACCGAAAGTTCCAAGTGTTTGCGACCACGCAGAGTTGAAATAAATCACTGCTGCGAAGGAAGAAATGTAATGCAGTTATTTGATTAACACCCAGCCTGGGCAGAGTTATTTGCGCATATTGTCTATTGCAGTGCAGTTTAGTGCAGGAATGGTACTGAGTTGTTTAACACATTGATTGTCAGGTGGCCGTCGGCAGCCACAGCAGAGGCTCACGCCTGATGCTGTGTGTCCACCAGCCAGGTGGTGAAACACCTATCATTATATGTGTGATAGTCATTGTGTTAAGATTACAGAAATTTTAACTAAAATAATGGAAACTCCAGGTAGGAATATTAACAATGTAAGAAAAGATTGACTGCTACTTATCGTATAATGGAAACTCCAGGTAGGAATATTAACAATGTAAGAAAAGATTGACTGCTACTTATTGTAAAGGTGACACTTTATGTTGCAGACAGGCACAATTAAAAGGCACTTACACATGAGCCTTCAGCAGAAAAAGGGAAACGCACACTATTCATTCACACAAGCAAGCATACCTCAAGCGCACATGACTGCCAACTCCCTTGCCCAAGCTGCCGGAGTTGCCGGTCATGCGTGCGTGGGGTATACTAGTTTGTGTGAATGAATGGTGTGTGTTTCTCTTTTTCTGATCAAGGCTGTGGTCGAAAGCTTATGTGTAAGTGCCTTTTAATTGTTCCTGTCTGCAATCTAATGTGTCATCTTTACAGTAAATAGCAATCTATCTTTTCTTACATGGTTAAAATTTTAACTGCATGAAGAAATGAACTGTAACAAAAACTGAGTACTTTTCTTGTTGATATCCAAAATGGTGTGACTGGCAAAAACTCAATTTTCTGTTGATGAATACAGAATTTAATACGGTTCATTGTGTATTATTTGCTTTATAGGATGACTCCATAACTTTTGTTTTAATAGCTAAGTTCAGTTTCCCCAGCAACATTCATTTTCTTATAGAACAGTAGCCAACTTGTGTGTGCTAATTTATTTGCTAGAGTGTCATTGCAGAAGTCAACATTAGTCTTTTGAGTTTTCATGACCATTTCCCTGCATTTCACAAGTTTCATTCATACACTTCTTTAGACAACAACACCACTAATACCAAATCAGTATTCAATAAACATTTAATGTTTTATGGCTTTCTCTTTCTTTCAGTCTTGCTGATTTTTCAAAATAATAATAATAGTGGTTTTTAAGTGTTGTACATAATGTAAGGCAATCTGTAATTTCCAAATATAAAAGTGGCATTAATGTATTAAGTGCAGTATAGGACTTGATCTTTTGCCATGATTCTGCTGCCAGTTTTTGTGCTATTAAATACGTTACAACAGCTTATGACAGTTTGTAATGCTTCGGAATATACATTGAGTCTGTAAATAAGGTGAAGTCCTGAAGTGCTCTGAGGGGAATGAATAACAACATTTTAATCTATGTTGAGGGGACACAGAAGAGGAAACTTTACACAAGGATAACACAAAAAGTTACTTGCGAGTAGAATACCACTGGCAGTACCAAAGCTGCACTGTATAGTAATTAAACTGGGAAATGTTTGTTGGTGAACTTAATGTCCATTATATGCTCAACATTACCTGAGATGTGGTTGAATAAAAATTTTGTATGTGATCTCACCTGTGAGGGTATTACATTTACTTTGCATTCGTTCTCCACATCATTTTCTGTAAATCCCTTTGTAAAGGAGAGCCTTCATGGATGTGGCATGTGTCAAGTTATGCATTAACATTCAGAAAACAGACACTACAGGCTACATCCGTAAGGCGTACAACAATGAATTATTACAACTAGAGCTAATCTGCTCCAGCTGTTAATTAGAGGAATTACTTCTAGTTTGAAGTGCCGAGGTGCACCACTGGAAAAATGTGTGTTTGGTTTTGTGTGTGTGTGAGTGTGTGTGTGTGTGTGTGTGTGTGTGAGAGAGAGAGAGAGAGAGAGAGAGAGAGAGAGAGAAAACATAATTTTAAAAAAGTCGCTGCTCCTCCTCTTGCACACTACTCACCTGCAGTTTAGATTTGTACTAAGCTTTTCTATAACTTAACTGATTTCAGAGACCTGTAAAATTGACAATATACTAGAAAAATTAAAAACCTGTTTAACAGGAATGTTTGTGTTAACTGAAAAATACATCCATGAATCAAATTACAGAAGTAGTGGTTAATACACTACTGGCCATTAAAATTGCTACACCAAGAAAAATTGCTACGCCAAGAAGAAATGCAGATGATAAACAGGTATTCATTGGACAAATATATTATACTAGAACTGACATGTGATTACATTTTCATGCAATTTGGGTGCATAGATCCTGAGAAATCAGTACCCAAAATAACCACCTCTGGCCGTAATAACGGCCTTGATACGCTTGAGCATTGAGTCGAACAGAGCTTGGATGGCGTGTACAGGTACAGCTGCCCATGCAGCTTCACCACAATACCACAGTTCATCAAGAGTAGTGACTGGCGTATTGTGACGAGCCAGTTGCTCGGCCACCATTGACCAGACGTTTTCAATTGGTGAGAGATCTGGAGAATGTGCTGGCCAGGGCAGCAGTGAAACATTTTCTGTATCCAGAAAGGCCCATACAGGACCTGCAACATGCGGTCGTGCCTTATCCTGCTGAAATGTAGGATTTCGCAAGGATCAAATGAAGGGTAGAGCCACGAGTCGTAACACATCTGAAATGTAACGTCCACTGTTCAAAATGCCGTCAATGCGAACAAGAGGTGACCAAGACGTGTAACCAATGGCACCCCATACCATCACGCCAGGTGATATGCCAGTATGGTGATGACGAATACACGCTTCCAATGTGCGTTCACAGCGATGTCACCAAACACGGATGTGACCATCATGATGCTGTAAACAGAACCTGGATTCATCCGAAAAAATGACGTTTTGCCATTTGTGCACCCAGGTTCTTCGTTGAGTACACCATCGCACGCGCTCCTGCCTGTGATGCAGCGTCAAGGGTAACCGCAGCCATGGTCTCCGAGCTGATAGTCCATGCTGTTGCAAACGACGTCGAACTATTCATGCAGGTGGTTGTCGTCTTGCAAATGTCCCCATCTGTTGACTCAGGGATCGAGACGTGGCTGCATGATCCGTTACAGCTACGCGGATAAGATGCCTGTCATCTCGACTGCTAGTGATACGAGGCCGTTGGGATCCAGCACGGCGTTCCGTATTACCCTCCTGAACCCACCAATTCCATATTTTGCTAACAGTAATGGGATCTCGACCAACGCGAGCAGCAATGTGGCGATAAGATGAACCGCAATCACGATAGGCTACAGTCCGACCTTTATCAAAGTCGGAAACATGATGGTACACATTTCTCCTCCTCACACAAGGCATCACAACAATGTTTCATCAGGCAATGCCGGTCAACTGCTGTTTGTGTATGAGAAATCGGTTGGAAACTTTCCTCACGTCAGCACTTTGTAATGTCGCCACCGGTACCCACCTTGTGTGAATGCTCTGAAAAGCTAATCATTTGCATATCACAGCATCTTCTTTCTGTCGGTTAAATTTCGTGTCTGTAGCACATCATCATCGTGGTGTAACAATTTTAATGGCCAGTAGTGTAGTTAATCTTCTAATACATTTCAAGCCAGGCATTAGGCTGTCTCCTTAGGTGGATGTATATGGTTCTTACACCTTACACAGGTGAGGAGAAAATTTCTTGACTTGAGAATCGAATACCTTGTATGTATGTCAAAAACCTCTAATTTTTTGACATAGTCACATTTTAGACCAATGTAGTTTTCCCCAAGTTTGTCATGAGTGGGTTCTGTCCAAGAAGTACTGATTCTTGAAGAGCTGTTACATACTTATCTGTGGCTTCACCAAAATCTCTTCCCTGTATTCAAAACGTTTTCCAGTCACGAGTTTCTTTAGATTTTGGAATAGGTGGAAGTGAGAGAATGCCAAAATGGTGAATATGGTGGATGTTTCAGCGTATCATACCTCAGATTTCTCATTGATGAAGAGGCTTTGTGAGCAAGTCCATTCTCCTCATAAAAAATTACTTTTCTTTCAAAATCAGGGTCTCTTGCCGAATTTCATGTATCCACAAGATTAATATAGTAGTTGCCCTTTCTTGAGTAATATTTAAATACATAATGGTTAGTAGTAAATGTTTCTATTTTTCAAGGTGCAAAGCTATCAGTTGCTACAGGAAGTAGTATACTGTATGTTGAATTTCATTATCAAAACAGGCCGTTGAAGTTCAAGCTACAAATTCTTTGTATATGCTTGCAGCTGGCAGCAAATCCATTGGTCTTGTGTATGCTAGTGTGAGCATCTTCCCCTTGGTGCTACAGAATGGGGGCCTGACCTTGACTATCAGTGATGTAGCTCCCTGTTCTTATCACCTACCGTTCTCTCTCTGATAGCTCCCACCTATATCATTACTTAAAGCTTACACACACACACACACACACACACACACACACACACACACACACAAGTAAGAAAGGTATGAAATTTTGAGGTAATGAGAGACTCATAAACACACTTGTGTATCAGATCCGATAACAAATCTGTTTATGATCAAAGCAAATACTGGTGCTTGGAATGATACTGAACATGGTGTCAGTTTATACATTGCTGATTTGTCAGTTCTATGTGTCATTACACATACAGGGTCAAAAAGCAGTGCATGTATTTGATACATACATATTTAACACTAGAAGGATTGGGGATTTCAATCTACTTAGAAGGACCAACCCATCATTTTGATAGGTACAGTTCCATTTGCCATTTTTAAAAAAGTAAACACATTCTAACATATGTCAATTTATTTCAGACAAGTTATACTGTTTACCAGGATACAGTTTTACTTTTTTCTGTGGAGTTCATAGTAGAATGAACTTTTCATACCTAAAAATTAATCAAAATATTATGTAACAAAATGTGGAACGAATAACTTTCTGTAGAAAAGAAAACCACGTGTTTTAACACAAATATCTGAATAGCACAATATATTCTAGAGAAAACGTTTATAACCCTGCCTTTACTCATTGAAAACAATCTGCTGCATTGCGACACGTCACACAGGTGTATTCAGCATTGCCTCAACATGGTCCACAAACATATGTGCCACACTTTATACATAAATGCTTGCTTCTATTCTTACCTCTGCACCCTCCAATTTGATAAGTCTTGTGAATGTTGCAATATCATGATACTGTAAAGGAGGAGTATCCTTACCCTTACGGCCTTGTCTGCTGAAGCCAACTCTTCTGCCTATTTGTATATAAAGTGATGTCTGCTTAATTTTGCTCCTGTTACTTCCTTACAGAGTACCCAAGCATTTATAGCTGCGAAGTCCAGGACATTGAAAAAAAATGTGCATGGGCCATCTGTGGCATTCACACTTCACAGTCTAAAGCCAAACCATTTGATTGATTATGTGAATGCCATACTTGGTGTTATTGTAGTAGGCCACTCACTCTGGTAGCTTTTTAGGATGTCATTCACCGATAGTTACTGTGTCATGCACTGAACTCAAAATAAGCCATTTTTGTTCTTTTTCGCCTGATAGCATGTTAGAGTCATGTCACCTGATTTACAAAGAATAGTTGTGTGCAAAGGTGCTATAGCAGATTTTGCTGATCGAGGTATTTCCCTTCTAGATTTCTTCCCTGTGCCTACAGTGCTTGTACTCTTACATTTCAAATTTTCTGCAAAGCATTTCGGTGTGCAAAAATTGTCACAGGTTATGTTTCTTCCTGTGGAAACAAAGGGCTGAATAAGACACATTACAAAATGCTTTGCAAGGGGAACACTTGTGGGACACTGCTCATCTTTGCCTAGGTAAGGAGACCTATTCACCAGGTACTTAGAATTCATATCAACTGCAAACCAAAACTTTATTCCAAATTTGTCTGGTTTATTGCTCATGTATTGAATGAAAGAGCATCTAGCCTTGCATGGAAACAGTTGCTCATCCATAGTGATATTTTCTCCTGTAATATAACACAGCAAGGAATTGACAATGAAAGGATTCCACACAGGGGTAGCAGGTGCAAAATGATCTGTCTTCAGTCTACGAACCTGAATATACAGTATATAATAGAATAATTCAGTTACAACAAAAACAATGAATTTCAAATTATAATACAGCAAAATAGAAAACATTTATAAAGCTTGCTGAAATATCAGTTGTGATAAAATATAAAATAATAATACAATGGCTATACAAACGTGCCTGCTACAGGTAAAGCAACATTGGTTTGCAACTTCTCGGCTTGCTCTTGTCCAGTAGTTGCAACATTGCTGTCTGAAGAGTCACCGATTTCATTGATGCGAGGGATAAAATTCCTCAATATCAATAGCGCTTGCAGCAGCATCATCATCTTGTAATTCATCAGCTTCACAAATATCAAGAGGATCTTCTCCTTTGGATTCACCATCTGACACTGACATAAAATATTTTAAAATTTCTTCATCAGACAAACCGCGTCTTTGAATTAAGAACACACACCGCGCCACTTGAGCAACAAAGCTTTGTTGCTCGTCGATAGTGAGTCTGCAGAAGACAATAAGCAAATCAGGGTTGTAAACAACAATAGCTTTGGACACGTCTGAAAGCTATTGTTCACATTTGGGTACCCATCAAAATGACAGATTTTGGTCCTTGTAGCAGGAGTTGTTTGGGACAATATTCAGAACGGTCCTACTGGGTAAATTCTTTGCAGATGTCTACCTAACAAATATTTATGAAATGTCATAGAAAATAGGACCAGTAGAAGTATCCACTTAGGAGAAATAAGTCTACAGAAGTAGAATACCTGTCAAAATGACGGGTGCGGTCCTTCTAGTGTTAACATGGTAACTACTGGGTTCCAGCTGCTAGTGCACAGTTGAATAATATAAGTGCTGAACTGTCATTAAACTGAGTAACAGCATAAGTTCTGAACCGGCATTAAACTGAGTAACAGCAAACATTTATCAGAACACACTTAAAAATGATTTTATCCACAAGCAACAAAATTTTTCTTGTATCTGCCAAAGATTTTCTGGATAAAATTAAACTTTTGAAAACCACTGGAAAATTATGATAAAATCACTTGTAGCAACAGAATTTACACGAGTCAAAAACATTCGTAGGAATTTCTGAAGCACTAGTAATGCAAGTACTTTGGCACTTGTTACAAGAATAGAATTTTATTACCAGTAAATTTGTTCACGTGCCATCTACATACATACTCCACAAGCCACCACACTACACTGGGTAGAGTACCTTGTACCACTACTAATTATTCCTTCTCCTGTCCACTCTCAAACTGAGTGAGGGGGAAAAATGACTATCTATTGTATATACTTACATTTGAGCCTTAATTTGTCTTACCCAATTTTCATGGTTCTTGTGCAAAATGTACATTGTCGGTAATATAATCATTCTGTGGTCAGCTGCAAATGCAATTTCGCTAAATTTTCTCAATAGTGTTTTACAAAAAATACATCTTCCCTGCTGGGATTCCCATTTAAGTTCATCAAGCATTTGCAACATACTTACTTGTTGATTGAACCTTCTGTAAAGAATCTAGCAGCACCCACTGGAACCGCTTTGACGTCTTCCTTTAATATGACTTAGTGGGTAGTACTCAAGAATGAGTCGTATCAGTGTTCTGTATGTGATTTGCTCTCTAGATATTTAATTGACATGGCTCTGTCAAGCAGTATTGTATTTAAACATTTTCCTACTTCTCTGCATTGATTTCCATTTTCCCACACTTAGAGCAGCTGTCATGCATCACACCAAACAGAAATTCTAAGTTGTCATGTGTTGTCCTACATTCTCTTAACGACGACACTTTCTGGTACACATCAGCGTCATCAGCAAACAGTCACAGAATGCTGCTTGCTCTATTTGTCAGATTGTTCGTTTATATAGAGAACAAAAGTGGTCCTATCATACTTTCCCCGTGGCACCTAATGATATTCTTGTCTCTGATGAACACTTGCCTTCCAGTACAAGATACAGGGTTCTATTGCTTAAGAAGTCTTCAAGCCATTCATATAACTGAGAAACTATTACATATGCTCCGATCTTCAGTAATAGTTTGCTGTGGGGCCCCGTACCAAACACTTTCCACAAATCTAGGAATATGGAGTCTGTTGTCCTTCATCTCCAGTTCACAGGATATTGTGTGAGAAAAGGGTGAGCTTAGTTTTACACAGATGAAGCTTTCTAAATCTGAGCTGATTTGTGGGCAGAAGTTTCACTGTCTCAAGAAAATTTATTATATTCAAACTAAGAATGTTCTCAGGAATTCTGCAACAGTCTGATGTTAAGGATATTGATAGTAATTTTGTGGGCCTTTTCATTTGCTCTACTTATATGCAGGAATCAACTGCATTCTTTTACAGTCACTTGGGACTTCACGCCGGGCAAGAGATTTGTGATAAATGTGAGCTAAGTACAAGGCCAATGCCGTGGAGTATTCTTTGTAAAACTAAATTGTGGGTCACATCCGTACCTGGAAAATTACTTGTTTTCGACTCTTTCAGTTGCTTCTCAGTGTCAGGGATGCGTTTTTCTATGTCCTCCATAGGGGAGTCTGTGTGACGGTCAATCCTAAAGTGTAGATGATTTTTGAAACTTGAAATTTAAACTTCATCTTACCTGTAGCCGCCTTCTAAGGGCACACAAGACTGGTCAAAGAGTGACTCAATAGAAGTCTTTGACCCACTCAGTAGGACCTGAATTTTCTCATCAAGATCTTTCACTGACTTTTATGACAGTGGAAACTGTATGCTTTGGGCATCGATATTTTTATGCGTTTGTGAATTTTTACTAACATTTGCTCATCAACATTTCCATCTTCTTTTTGAACCAAGAGTACAACAACCTCTGTTTCCTCAGCATTTTCTGAACTTTATTATTAAACTATGGGGTCATGATTGTCATGTTGTAAAGGATTCATCCTAGCTGATAACTTGGTGGTAGTCATGCCAATGTAAAACACCGTACAATTTTACATAACAGTTGGTACATGACATGTCATTTTGCAAGTGGCTCTCCCTTTGATAGTATATGTTTTTCCAGTTACAGAGCTGGTATAGGTGGTGGTACGAGAATGCATAGGGCAAATCTTGCAGTAGAGACAGTCATAGAGTAGGGAGATGAGTATGGAATGAGGATAGGGTCTGACAAGGACATTATGGTGATTTGGAGAGAGGTGAAAAGCTATTCTAGGTGTGTTGGGAAAAATCTCAGAAAGAATGGATCTCAGTTCCCAAAATGCAGCTATTTACTGTAACTTAAGAGACAGTAGAATTTTAGAAAGTGACAGCTTTTTTCTAATTTACTTGATTAAATTTAAGTGATGCAAGCATGAATAACATTAAGCAATATAGTGGTGGCTTATTGTTAATATAGTATACAGATTAAGCTTCTATGATTTGCTTGTCTCTCATTAATGTCTACCTTGACTTGGTTCACATCCCTGAAGATTCCCTTCGTGATAAGGCCTAGGGAACATGCTGAATGAATGAATGAAATGCTGGACAAATTGGATTTATCTGGGGATTATGTACTTAAAACACTCAGGGTACCAGGTCAAGAGAGATATGGTATTACAAGATAAGAGGAATACTAGCAATACTAGATATTTCAAATCAGATGTGACGAACGATGTTAACAGCTGTGAGACAAAAAAATTCAACTACAGATAAATCTTAATACATATAAAATAATTTAATTGGACAGATAAAAAATCTACTCACCAGCGGCGCAGAACACACACATAAAAGAAGGTTATAATTAGGCAAGCTGTTGGAGCCAGTGGCTCCTTCTTCAGGCAGAAGGGCTGATGGGGAAGGAAGAGGGGTGAAGGAAAAGGACTGTAGACATCTAGGAAAAGGGGATAGATTTCGGGAAAGCCACCCAGAACTGCGGTGTCGGGGGAGACTTACCAGATGGGATGAGAAGGAAAGACTCCTCTCATCCTGTCCGGTACATCTCCTCTGACTGGTGTTCCTGGGTGATTTTCCCAAAATCTACCCCTTTTCCTAGACCTCTCCAGTCCTTTTCCTTCGCCCCTCTTCCTCCCCCTTCTGCCTGAAGGAGGAGCCACTGGCTCCGAAAGCTTGCCTAATTATAACATTCTTTTGTGTGTGTCTTCTGCCACTGCTTGGTAAATAGATTTATTATCTATCCAATTAAACTAATAACCGGGAACTCCTCTCAGGCACCAGAATTGGACGAAATTTGGCACGCAAAGCCTTTGCCCCAAGAGGACTGACATATGGGGGTTCATAATATTCTAGTCTAATACTTACAGATATACAGACATGCAATGCTTTTTAAGCCCCTGCTATATATGCTGCACTGCATGACAGGTGTGTGGTGTGGGAATTGTTTTGGCTTATATTATTGACATGTTCTGCACGGTAGCCTATACATCAGGGACAAGAAACAGTTTTCAAGCCCCAGGCTACCAGGCACAGCAGGTGTGTTATGTCAGAGTAGTGTCAAGCTGCTTTGCATGGCAGCCTTGACATCATGGCACAAAAAGGGTTCCCAAGCCCTTGACATATTTTCTGTACTGCTCCAGAGCACGTCGTGGAAGTAGTACCAGTCTGCTTTATTGACGTCTTTTGCAGGGGCTACACATGACGGTGGTCATGCCTGGAGGAAGGTCGAGGAGATGTAGAGAGAGAAGGGGTGCAGGAGAGGATGGAGAGGGGAGCAGGAAGGGATTGCTGAGGTAAGGGGCAAGAGGTGACGTAAAGATAGAGAGGGAGGGGGAGGTCAAAATGGAGAGAGAGAGAGAGAGAGAGAGAGAGAGAGAGAGAGAGAGGTGGTGGAGGAGATGGGCTGATACGTGGGAGGAGCAGATGGACAGATTGGGGTGAGAGGACGTGATGGGCAGAGAGGAGGGAGGATGAAATGGACCAACAGATATGCACATTACATGTGATATACACGTACGCAGGGGAAGCTGTGGGGAAAAGGCTAGTGAAAAACTAAATGCAATAAAGAAAATACGAGAAGTTTCAAATGATACAGGAAAGTTAGATGAAAATCTTGAATACAGACACTGGAAGAACACTACACTGTAAAAAATGGACAAAACAGAAATGAATGTGAAGCAGTGGGAACATAATGTTAGGAGAGATCTGAATAAGTCAAGGCCAAGAGGGTGCCAGCAGGAAAAATACAAATTACAACTTCAGTGAAGCACACAACAAGGTCCCAGCTATTATGAGTAGACCATGTTGTATGATAGTGTCTGGGTATTGCTAATGTAGCCACTACCTTTGACCTAAATTTTTATTTTTAGCTTTTCAATGACCACAGTCTCTGGCAGCTGAAACCAGAGTCTGGCTTCAGCTACCAGAGACTATGGTCATGTGTGCTTGAGTTCCAGTTCCGTTTGTGTTTGCATTTTGTCTATTTTCAACAAAGGCATGTTGGTTGAAAGCTCACTTTCTGACAGTCTTTTGTTGTGCCTATCGGCGACTCAGTATCTCCTCTTTTCAGTACATTTCATGTCTACCTTTAACAGTCTCCAATTGAGTTTCTTCAGCATCTCTGTGACACTCTCCCATGGGTCAAACAAACCTGTGACCATTCATGCCACCCTTCTCTGTATACAATCAATATGCCCTGCTAGTCCTATTTGGTATGGGTCCCACACACTTGAGCAATATTCTAGGACTGGTCACACAAGTGATTTGTAAGTAACGGTCATCTTTGGCTGCACTACTACTTTCTTTAAGCATAATCTTTGAACCCACATTTTATTCCATGAAGAAGTAAATATAGGCCTAAGAGGTGCAATCACAAGACAACAATGCGCCTTTCTTGGTGCTCCCTAGGTAAGGTAGGGCCAAGGAATATCTGGGTTTAACATCTCAGTGATGACTAAGTCATTAAAGACAGAGTGCAAGTGTGGAATGGACAAGTATGGGAAGGGAACTGATCATTCTTTTTGCAAGGGAACCACACCAGTATTTACCTTAAGCAATTTAAGATAATTTCATTCACCATATTCAATGTTTCAGGAAGCCTGCAACTGTGTCATTCACGATTTAAATAATGAAAACTGCACCAATTTTTTTTTTTTTTTGCATGCTTAACACAACACATTTTGAGAATTTATTCTCATTTTCATGTATATTTGTTTACATGAATATTTTTGGTGATTTTGTATATGTGACTTTCTGCCTCTATTGCATCTTTTTTAGGTTATATTACAATCAGAAAATTGGACAAAATGAATCTTTGAGTGCTTTTACATGGTAATGTTAGAAATCATCCTGCTCCTCCTGAATGTGAATCCAGTGTCTTAACCATTACGCCCCCTTGTTTCGTGTAGTATATTCCAAGTCCTGGAACAAATGATCCTGGAAGCCAGATTGATGTAAAACAATAATCATTACATCCAAAGAAAATGCAATTCTATTAGGTACCAAGGTACTCTAGAGTAGGTGGAAATGTTTACAGTGAAGAAGCATTAAAGGGGGCTCCCAGAAGACATTGTTGCACAAAATTCCTCTTTGCAAATGATGCTACATCACTGTCAAATAGGCAGAAATATGTCACTGGTAGAATGACTGCATGACAAGTAAAGAAAACCACAATACTTGACTGAATTCATCTACATAGTCAGATAGTATAAGTTGAATTTTATTTCCACTGTCCACGTAGTTTGGCTAATTGTTTTCATAACACGCCACATATTTTTATTTGAAATAAAACACTATGTTGTTGTTGTTGTTGTGGTCTTCAGTCCTGAGACTGGTTTGATGCAGCTCTCCATGCTACTCTATCCTGTGCAAGCTTTTTCATCTCCCAGTACCTACTGCAACCTACATCCTTCTGAATCTGCTTAGTGTATTCATCTCTTGGTCTCCCTCTACGATTTTTACCCTCCACGCTGCCCTCCAATACTAAATTGGTGATCCCTTGATGCCTCAGAACATGTCCTACCAACCGATCCCTTCTTCTGGTCAAGTTGTGCCACAAACTTCTCTCCTCCCCAATCCTATTCAATACCTCCTCATTAGTTATGTGATCTACCCATCTAATCTTCAGCATTCTTCTGTAGCACCACATTTCGAAAGCTTCTATTCTCTTCTTGTCCAAACTATTTATCGTCCATGTTTCACTTCCATACATGGCTACACTCCATACAAATACTTTCAGAAATGACTTCCTGACACTTAAATCAATACTGGATGTTAACAAATTTCTCTTCTTCAGAAACGCTTTCCTGGCCATTGCCAGCCTACATTTTATATCCTCTCTACTTCGGCCATCATCAGTTATTTTGCTCCCCAAATAGCAAAACTGCTTTACTACTTTAAGTGCCTCATTTCCTAATCTAATTCCCTCAGCATCACCGGACTTAATTAGACTACATTCCATTATCCTTGTTTTGCTTTTGTTGATGTTCATCTTATATCCTCCTTTCAAGACACTGTCCATTCCATTCAACTGCTCTTCCAAGTCCTTTGCTGTCTCTGACAGAATTACAATGTCATCGGCGAACCTCAAAGTTTTTATTTCTTCTCCATGAATTTTAATACCTACCCCGAATTTTTCTTTTGTTTCCTTTACTGCTTGCTCAATATACAGATTGAACAACATCGGGGATAGGCTACAACCCTGTCTCACTCCCTTCCCAACCACTGCTTCCTTTTCATGCCCCTCGACTCTTATAACTGCCATCTGGTTTCTGTACAAATTGTAAATAGCCTTTCGCTCCCTGTATTTTACCCCTGCCACCTTTAGAATTTGAAAGAGAGTATTCCAGTCAACATTGTCAAAAGCTTTCTCTAAGTCTACAAATGCTAGAAACGTAGGTTTGCCTTTCCTTAATCTTTCTTCTAAGATAAGTCGTAAGGTCAGTATTGCCTCACGTGTTCCAGTGTTTCTACGGAATCCAAACTGATCTTCCCCGAGGTTGGCTTCTACTAGTTTTTCCATTCGTCTGTAAAGAATTCGTGTTAGTATTTTGCAGCTGTGACTTATTAAGCTGATAGTTCGGTAATTTTCACATCTGTCAACACCTGCTTTCTTTGGGATTGGAATTATATTCTTCTTGAAGTCTGAGGGTATTTCGCCTGTTTCATACATCTTGCTCACCAGATGGTAGAGTTTTGTCAGGACTGGCTCTCCCACGGCCGTCAGTAGTTCCAATGGAATATTGTCTACTCCAGGGGCCTTGTTTCGACTCAGGTCTTTCAGTGCTCTGTCAAACTCTTCACGCAGTATCGTATCTCCCATTTCATCTTCATCTACATCCTCCTCCATTTCCATAATATTGTCCTCAAGTACATCGCCCTTGTATAGACCCTCTATATACTCCTTCCACCTTTCTGCTTTCCCTTCTTTGCTTAGAACTGGGTTTCCATCTGAGCTCTTGATATTCATACAAGTGGTTCTCTTATCTCCAAAGGTCTCTTTAATTTTCCTGTAGGCGGTATCTATCTTACCCCTAGTGAGATAGGCCTCTACATCCTTACATTTGTCCTCTAGCCATCCCTGCTTAGCCATTTTGCACTTCCTGTCGATCTCATTTTTGAGACGTTTGTATTCCTTTTTGCCTGTTTCACTTACTGCATTTTTATATTTTCTCCTTTCATCAATTAAATTCAATATTTCTTCTGTTACCCAAGGATTTCTACTAGCCCTCGTCTTTTTACCTATTTGATCCTCTGCTGCCTTCACTACTTCATCCCTCAAAGCTACCCATTCTTCTTCTACTGTATTTATTTCCCCCATTCCTGTCAATTGCTCCCTTATGCTCTCCCTGAATCTCTGTACAACCTCTGGTTCTTTTAGTTTATCCAGGTCCCATCTCCTTAAATTCCCACCTTTTTGCAGTTTCTTCAGTTTTAATCTACAGGTCATAACCAATAGATTGTGGTCAGAGTCCACATCTGCCCCTGGAAATGTCTTACAATTTAAAACCTGGTTCCTAAATCTCTGTCTTACCATTATATAATCTATCTGATACCTTTTAGTATCTCCAGGGTTCTTCCATGTATACAACCTTCTTTCATGATTCTTAAACCAAGTGTTAGTTATGATTATGTTGTGCTCTGTGCAAAATTCTACCAGGCGGCTTCCTCTTTCATTTCTGTCCCCCAATCCATATTCACCTACTATGTTTCCTTCTCTCCCTTTTCCTACACTCGAATTCCAGTCACCCATGACTATTAAATTTTCGTCTCCCTTCACAATCTGAATAATTTCTTTTATTTCATCATACATTTCTTCAATTTCTTCGTCATCTGCAGAGCTAGTTGGCATATAAACTTGTACTACTGTAGTAGGTGTGGGCTTCGTGTCTATCTTGGCCACAATAATGCGTTCACTATGCTGTTTGTAGTAGCTTACCCGCATTCCTATTTTCCTATTCATTATTAAACCTACTCCTGCATTACCCCTATTTGATTTTGTGTTTATAACCCTGTAGTCACCTGACCAGAAGTCTTGTTCCTCCTGCCACTGAACTTCACTAATTCCCACTATATCTAACTTCAACCTATCCATTTCCCTTTTTAAATTTTCTAACCTACCTGCCCGATTAAGGGATCTGACATTCCACGCTCCGATCCGTAGAACGCCAGTTTTCTTTCTCCTGATAACGACATCCTCCTGAGTAGTCCCCGCCCGGAGATCCGAATGGGGGACTATTTTACCTCCGGAATATTTTACCCAAGAGGACGCCATCATCATGTAATCATACAGTAAAGCTGCATGCCCTCGGGAAAAATTACGGCTGTAGTTTCCCCTTGCTTTCAGCCGTTCGCAGTACCAGCACAGCAAGGCCGTTTTGGTTATTGTTACAAGGCCAGATCAGTCAATCATCCAGACTGTTGCCCTTGCAACTACTGAAAAGGCTGCTGCCCCTCTTCAGGAACCACACGTTTGTCTGGCCTCTCAACAGATACCCCTCCGTTGTGGCTGCACCTTCGGTACGGCTATCTGTATCGATGAGGCACGCAAGCCTCCCCACCAACGGCAAGGTCCATGGTTCATGGGGGGATAAAACACTATAGTAAAACACTATAGTAATCCTTATATTTGTTTTATCATACATTTTAGGTAGCAGCAAAGAAATGTGGTTTGTTTTAAAGTTATGTGAAAATGGCAGGAAGGGAAGTATAGGGTCTTGTGTCCCATCAGTGATGAGAATGTGAGAGATAAGTACAAGCTCACATTAGAATTGGATGAGGAAGGAAATCTCCTACATCCTTTTCAAAGGACTCACCATTTTACTGCCTAAATTATTTAAGGTAACCATCAAAACCTAAATCTATCCACCTGGATAGCTACATGTGTTAGCAGATCACTTCTGGGATTCAGGCAGGCCACCGGCCTCGAATTGAATCTGCCCGGCAGATTAACGACGAGGGCCGGGGTGCTGGCCAGCCTGAATGTGGTTTTTGATGGTTTTCTGCATCTGACTAGATGAATACTGATCTGATATCCTGCCATGCTAAACAAGTTTGGACCCACTTGTCACAGCTGTGTTAAATGTAAGGCCCCACACATCTGTCAGTGACCATACGAACAGTGTAGCCCGTTCCTGAGTGTGCAAGGCTGTGTATTGAATTAAAAAAATGTCTCCAAAAAGCATGAGGCACAAACAGGTGAGGCTGATTTGTGGAGACATCACACTCCTATAAGTTCTTGAAGCCCTCTAAAGGAAGCTGTTTTAGTTCCGGTCCAGTACCTAGCCTGCTTATAAGTTCTCGTAAGTGGGCATCTGTGGCTTATCTCCCCACCAGTAGTTTATAGTTGAGGTCACTAGGTATTGCACTGACTCTAGAAAAATAACCTGCCACTAGACTGTCTGCACCTGTGATGTGGCAAAGCTCTATTGTGAACTGGATGATAAATTCCAGTAGCCAGAACTTCTTAGGTGAAAAGGATTTGTGTGGTGCGGTAAGTACAAATGAAATAGGTTTGTGGCCTGTAAACATGATGAAGTGTCTAAAGAGTTTAATAGCCTCATGAATGGGTAACAGTTTCCAGTCATACACACTCCAGTTTACCTGTGAGGATGTCAGCTTCCAAGAGAAAAATCAGAGTGGCTGGCACGAACCACGTATCTGTAGCCAGCTGGCTGATGTCCATTATGATAGTGATAGGGGCAGATTACTTTTATGCCACACTATGATTCTTTGGCATTTAGATGGGGGTGTGAGGCCTTGAGCCACTGGAATCGGTGTCAGCCATTGTGGTATCCAGTGCAGCGATGCAGTGAGCATCACTAGGTTATACTGCGCTGAATGACAAAATATAATGGAAGGCATGAGTGATTCATTTTGCTCAGACATCCTTTAACAGTTTCAGAGCAATACAGATGTGTGCCCAGTGCAAGGATACATAAGGATGCAAAAAATCATTGCCAAGGATAGGTTCCATGTCAGCTAGCAAGAAAGTCCCCTGCAAATATCTCTTGAAACATAGATCCACAATGACAATCCACTCCCCAAAAGTAGGAATTTTGGAGCTATTAACACATGTAGGCCAAGTGGCCAAGTGTTGGCCAGAGATTGGTTGTCTTTTGTTTTCTGATTAATTGTGCTGCCACAAATCCCAACATGAAAAGGCTTCAGGGATGTGAATTAATCAGGCAAAAGCAACCACTGCAAGCTACTTCTCTAAAGCATACCAAGAACAAATTACAGTCAGTGCTAATTTACTCAAACTGAAAATTATGGTAATTAATTCTAGATTACATTATATATATATATATATATATGTATATTAGGAGAAAAAAAGCTATTTTTAAAGAAGCCACTACTCGTTCTCCTATACTACTTGACTTCTGTTTTTATCTAATAATTCATATGAAACATTTACATAACTTTACACACGCCATTATCAGCTGCCTCTAGTAAAGTAAGGATTATCTTTTTACTACATATAGCCTGCTTGGGCATTTTCAATTTTTTGCCTGATATTCACTGGCAACCATTTCTACACTTTAGCATCAGAATAAAACTCATTCTGAACCCTAAAAAGGGACACACTGTTGGTATGGAAATTGTTTCTATATGTAATATTGTGGTTGTGAATTGCTGGATTCATCATAAATTTTCTCTTGTTATTTACCACAAATACTATTATGGAACATATGTATTGGTAGGGAAGTGTAAGAATCCCTTGGTCCCTGATGGGGCTACTTCAATATGTTTGGCTATAACCTTTATAAAATATTTTTATTGCACTCCTCTGTAGAATAAATATTTTTTTCGTCTTAGTTGCTCTTCCCCTGGAGATTATGTCAAAGGTCAAAACTAAGTGAAGTATGTCAGCAATCCTGCCTGCTGATCAAACAGAGTGTAAAGTGGGGAGAACTCAGTTGCTTGCTTCAGGTATTCACATGCTTGTGCCATCTCAGTTTATTATCCATATGCCCAGGAACTTAAAATATGGAGCGTCATCCAGTAAATTACCATTGCTATTTACTTAGCTACTCGGGAATCAATTTTATTTGCTTGGAATTGCAGAGCATTGTGTTCGCTTATTGTTTCTCTCTCCGCTGTCACAACATATGAAAGTATAATGTGATACCTTTATACCCCACATATCTATCACCTCATCTAAATTCACAACAGAGACTGCGTATTCTTCGCTGTTTTACTGTCGTTACTAGTTAGTTAGTATGTTCAGGCACACCAACATCAGCACTATTACGCGAATGCACCGTAATGTGAAACATTGAAGCAGCTAAATACGACTTATCATAACTACGACAAAAAATGCAAAAAGCGAAAACAACATCGTCGTTATACTTTTTAAATTTTAATCCTGCGATATAATTTCTTTTTTACGATTGTTAACTAGGAGTCCAATGTTTTGGTAAGCAATAATTCTTTGTTCTTAGCGAAAATAAATATTTAAATAGAGATTACAGTGTAACTACTGATTGTTAAATGTAACATGTGTAAATTCGCCGTCATTAAACACGAATATGTCAAGGTTCAAGGGACGACCATGAGAAATTTATATTTAGTCACACTGACATCGCTTGTTTTTTACCCGCAGATTGCTTCCATGTCAGCTGAAGAGTTAGCAAATGTCAACTCATACTCTTTTGTGCGTCGTTCATAAGAAAACATGTACTATCATAATTTTTGACGGAGTAAATAAATAAGTGGCAGTCAGTATCAAGAATATTTATTACAGTTTGATGTTGATGATTTAACTAGACAGACTGGGTAAGTAAAAAACGAATACAGCGTAGCTGAAACTTATTCGTCAGTTGAGTGTTTATTTATAATTTGATTCTAATAACGACATTAATTGCTATTGAAATTGCGTATTGATTTAATGTCAACACTTTGTCACAGTGGATGTTGTATTTGTGAATTTCGGATAACGCGCTAGTTAATTATGGCATATGTTGAACTGACTGCCGTTGATTGCAAAGAAAGTAAAAGTCGCGTTGACAATTATTTAATGTGTAATCTGTGTTCTGATAGTTATTAAGATTCCTCTGTTTACAAAATAAAGAGCAATGCAGATGAGAGGTCACTCACTCGCGTTGGCAGAGTGACATATCAAAAACTTAATACGTATGGGAGGAATGGGGCATATTTTGTGATAAAAAATGTACATCTTTTTACTGTCATCTCGTGTACGTTAAGTAGTTATAAACGTCGCTGTTAGTAAACACAATTAAATCGTTTGCCCTGCTTGATTTTTCATGCAGACTGCTTTTATCAGGTAAACAGCCTTATGAGGAAAAATATCTTAATTTGCAGTACGTTTCTCACTCGTTGCAAAATAGTTTGGCATGACCAATTACATATAATTTGTACTTACTGAAGATCAGAAATACTCAAGTTGGTTCATTCAGACATATATATTTAAGGTTTTTGTTACGTCTGATATGCTGCTTTGACTGTATTTAAATCCGCTGAAAACCAGTGTCATGCTCAAAGATAAAACACTTAAAGAGATGTGTATCATTTGTATCTAAGATTTGATTGCTGTAATTATTGTGTGGTTCCATTTGACCACCTCAAGTATGGTGTACTTGTTTTGTAATATATGGAAAGTCGGCTTACTCTAATGTAACAATTAGCTTGTATTTATTTGTATGTTTATATTATAGTGACTAAGGCACATATAGGAAGAAAGCGCGCGCACACACACACACACACACACACACACACACACACACACACACAGTGGTTTTAATCTTATATTATTTGATGCACTGTTTCCACTTCCTTGTATTCCATGCTTTAAGCATGGATCAAAAAGGCCGTTTTGTTTGTGTGCTCTCCCTTTTCTAGAAAGTGTTGAACCAGGCAATACCACACATCTGCTTTGATCCATAATGCCGAAATGGTGCACATAAACTACTCACAAAAATTCAGTATCAATAAAATAAGTGCTATAATAAGAATTATAGTTATTCTCATGATATCACATTTGTCACCATATTATCTAACCTAGACACTGGTCGGCGCTACAGATCAGTGTGTCACCACAACCTACATTCCAAAAAAAATTAATATAAAAGACAAAATAGCATTGTCATTTTTTGTTTCTCTCTCTCTGAATGTATATTACGTGACACACCACACCATCATTAAGACATGGGTCAAAGCCGACATCTGACATCAGTAGGTGTAATTTAGCTCTACATACTACTGTATGCACGGCAGAGGGTACCTCCATTGCACCGTTCATTAGGGCTTCTTCCTGTTCCATTCACATATAGAATGTAGGGAGAATTACTATCGCAACACCTCTGTGCGTGCTGTAATTAGTCTGCTCTAGTATTTGCAACCTCTATGAGCGCAATATGTAGTGGGTTGTCGTATATTCCTAGATTGCTCATTTTAAGCTTCTTCCGTACACATAAGTAGACTTTCATGTAATAGCTTGCGTGTGTTGTTAAGTATCTATCAATTCAGGTTTTTCAGCATTTACGTCAGGCTCCCTCATATGTCAATGAAACCTGTGATCATTGGTGCTGCCTTTTTCCTCCTTTATGCTTATTATCCACGGTTAGTCTCATTTGGTATTCATTACAGACCCAAGAGCAATAATGTAGGATGGCTCGCACATTTGTTTTGTTAGTAACCCTCTTGGTAAAATGCTTGCATTTTCTTACTATCCAACCCATGAAGTGAAGTCTTTCACCTACTTTAAATATGATTGAGCTTAAATGATCATTGCATTTCATGTCTGTACAAATTATTACTCACAGATATTTATATGAATTGGCCGAATTCCAGTTGTTGTTGTTGTGGTTTTCAGTCTGAAGAATGGCTGGGTCTAGTGTAGCAGGGGATACAACCCGTCGGCTTTGGACAATGGCGTCACAAGTCGCCAGAGAGCAGTTTACCATTTTCGCTTTTGCTGTTATGTTTCAGTTTCGTTTTTTTACTGATTGCTTAATAAAGTGGATCTGTTTATTCTATCTCGTGAGTTTTTTTTTTTAAAAGCCAAAAAACACTTATCAGCCACTGAAGGGAGCTACAACACTAAGAAGAATCGCTTCTCGATTGGCCACTTGTGACGTCATTGTCCAAAGCCGACGGGTTGTATCCCCTGCTACACTAGTCCCGAATGGCTTGATGCAGCTCTTCATGCTGCTATATCCTATGCAAGCCTCTTCATCTCTGAGTAACTACTGTAATCTACAACCTTCTGAATCTGCTTACTGAATTTCTCTTGGTCTGCCTCTAAGTCCCCCTCCCCCACACGCTTCCCTACAGTTCTAAATTGCTCATCCCTTGATGTCTCAGAATGTGTCATACCAACCGATCCCTTCTTCTAGTAAGGCTGTGCCACAAATTTCTTTTTTCCCCAATTTTGTTCACTACCTCCTCATTTGTTACATGATCTACCCATCTAATCTTCACCATTCTTTTGTAGCACCACATTCCAAAGCTTCTATTCTCTTCTTCTCTTAACTGTTTATCATTTGTGTTTCACTTCCATACATGACTATACTCAATACAAATAAGAAGGACTTCCTGACACTTAAATCTGTACTCAATGTTGACAAATTTCTCTTCTTCAGAAACACCCTTCTTGCCAGTTGTAACTCATAGATGTTTTAGTCATTTTACTGGATGTAATTATACATAAAGTGTGGTGCATAGAAACACTCAACATTTACATTAGCTTTCGAGCTCTTGCTCTTCCTTAAGCAAAAGTACACACATTCACACATCCATGCAACCACAGCAAGACTGACTTGATTGTCAATTATTGAAGGCAGTTACCTGGGTAGATGGAGGTGGAAGGAAAGGGGTGGGGAAGGAAGCACAAGGTGAGGAGGGGGTAGTGGGATGGTGAGAGACAGGTATTTTGACTGGTGAAACAGTGGCTGACAACAAGAAGAAAAGAATTCAGAAAGTAGACCATGTAAGACATAGAAGGAGTGGGGGGAGGAAGGAGACTTGCTGGGAGGTGAAGAGGGAGAATGGAAGAATAGAAGGGTGGAAAGGTGGTGGTGGGGATCTTACCAGGCAGGCTTAAAATTTTATTGAAGTTCTAATGGGTGAGCTCAGAACAGAGTAAGTTAGTGCTGGCCTGCTGTGTCAGTTGTTACGTCAACACAGCATACCACTGATGCAACAGACCTTGGAACAGCGCAGACAGAAACGCAAACACTGCTGTGTAACTTAACAAGGCACTGTGTGGTAAGACCGTGTAACTTCGCTAACTGAACACCACTATAAAAACAGAACGAACTGAGCTCAGTGACCCAGAAGCATTATTGAAATTACCAGTGATGCATGGAATACTGACAGGTCCGATAAATGGGGACAAATGTGGGGACTAGTGTAGCAGGGGATACAACCCGTCGGCTTTGGACAATGACGTCACAAGTCGCCAAACGAGAAGCGATTCTTCTCAGTGTTGTAGCTTCCTTCAGTAGCTGATAAGTATCTTTTGGCTTTTTAAAAAAAAAATCTCACGAGATAGAATAAACAGGTCCACTTTATTAAGCAATCAGTAAAAAAACGAAACTGAAACATAACAGCAAAAGCGAAAATGGTAGACTGCTCTCTGGCGACTTGTGACGTCATTGTCCAAAGCCGACGGGTTGTATCCCCTGCTACACTAGACCCCAAATGTGTTCATACAACCAGAGCCACTAAGTCACAGACACATGCTTAACTTGTTAAATAGAGAAGCTTTTGGAGCTCATGAACACATTATGTCATACTGTCATTCTGTCTGTGTTGCTAAAACCAGAGAGCATGACAGTCTTTTTGAGTTTTAGTAAAACCACTAAATGCTGATCGATGGCAATCCTGATACTTGCATGCTGACTTCAAACACCGAGGGGCAGCCAACTGATGCGTACCAGCTGTTGTGTGCCGCTGCTGTCTAATAGGACATCACGGATGGGAAGACTGGTGAGCAGCCACTGCTCCTCCACCATTGGATCTTAGCGGATGATGTGCAAGAGCAGACATCTTTGCACCATCCATGTGAGATGTGTCAACACAGCTTCCTGACCAACTTGGGAGCATCTGCTGCAGTCTTGATCAAATCTCTGTGGTGGATAACTGGGGTCTAGTCCTCATAACAATGGGCATCCTGGATCACAATTGGCAATCTCCACCTGAGCACACGACAGGCTGTATTCGAGGGCGTTAAGGTGATAGCTGCCCTGGGTCACTGCAGTACATCTGGGTGGGACACACCTTCCATGTTCTGCTACCATCGCCAGCACAGCATGTGATCATGGCACTGAACTGTGGTGGCAACACCACAACTTGTTGACAAGGCATTAGCATTCCATCATGGCATGTGTACCTGCCACTCTGAAGACATTTATATCTTTATAAACTCTGCTCCATGAAAAATTGCTATTTGAGGTAACAATGTATCACTGATGCCTCCAGACATGCATTGGACCATTCACCCTCACTCGTCATCTGACTTCGTGATCACGACATACCACTGCCGTGTGTCGCAACAACTAGTATCTAAAATGGTCCTCTCGTGTACTGATATTCTGGAACTGGTGTCAGAATTGGCTGTCACCTCAGCACTTCAGTGGTAGTGGAGCTACATCTACAGCACCATTTAGCAGTACCAGTGCAGTGTGTTATGATGAGTGGTATTTTTCTTCGTTTGAAGGCCTTTGGAGTTTGTTTCTGTGTTTTTGCTTTTGTCCATATCAGTTCGCAGAAACATCAGTAGCACACTGTTAAATCAGAAAAGCCTGTTGCTCTGCCAGTGTTTAAAGGAAGTGTTGGGAAACTTATTTAAGTTCTGTAACCTTTGTGGGCAGATGCTACCGTGTACAATGGCTGTGTTGTTTACGTGTGATGCTTGTAAGGGATTTGGACATATGCTTAAAAGGTTGTTTTGAATCTCATTGGGTGGTGATATGTTGGAAAGATTTGTGAGTTGTTATTGTTCGTGTTGGTGGTACAGTTTTTCTGTTTTGTTGTTTTTGCTGTAATCATCAGAAGAAAATTACACAAGTGCCAGACACAATTCTGTTACCAACGATGAGACTATTGCAGCTTTGATGGAGCAGGTAAGGTATTTTCAGGGTTGAATATCCAGCAACAGCAGGGAAAGGCATAATCATATTGGCAGGTAGAAGCTTTACGAGCTGCAGTTCAGCAGTTAGTCAGGGTCTGAGGAAGCAAAAACAATAGATCCCTTCTTTTGATCCTTCGGCAGCTTCATTAACAACACCGTTCAGTGAGTGGTTGGTCAAATGAGATTACTCTCCATGTAGTAATTTATGATTGGCAGCCAAAGAAAAGACATACATATTATAACGCAAAGTTCTCAGTAAGGCAGAGACATTCCAGCATTAGCTGGTGGTTACAGGGATGTTATCAAAAGCAGAAAAGCACAATGTTTATACAGGAAAAATTAAGTACATTAGCACAGAAACATAAGGTGGTGTAGAAACAGTTTGGGATAGGATCCTGAGCATTAGTGTGCAAACATAACACCTGACACAAAGTTTTGGAGGCAGAGTCATGCTGTGGGAAGCCGAAAATAGAGCATTGGACATTTCTCTAAATGGTATCCCAGCAGAGATGCCATGTAGAGTGATAATGGAAAATCCTGGGTATCTAATTGTGGCTCTTAGTGCTGCAATGCAACTAGAGGGAGTTCACATTGCGACTAGAACACATATTGACCATGACGTTTTTTCTGTAGAAGTGAAATATTATAAGTGGACATAAAGGTCACATGTTGAAGCAATCTCGGCCACCTGAATACTTTAAGTGCACAGGATTATGGGAAGAATAGGAAGGAAAAGCAGCGGCAACAGAAGCAGCTGTTAAATACTTCTACCATCGGAAAGGATTCCCAATAGGCCAGGACATTGCACAAATAGGTGTGCAGATGGAATGCTGCTTGTCAGGCTGTGTAAAAGGCAAGGGAGATAAATTTTTGGTGGACACAGACATGCACATGTTAGTTGTCGGTCAGGATCTTGTAAGCAAGAGGAGACAAGATCCTCCACACTACAAATTGCATGGAGTGGCTCATAACACTGTAGAGTCATAGGGTATGATGCAGCTCAGGGTTAGTATTGGAACTAGGGACTTCCAGGAATATATGGTTACCATACATAGGTGAAGGGTAATTTAGCAATTCTTGGGCTAGATTGTCTCAGCAGACATCATGCTAAAACTGATCTTTTGCAGTATATAGTGGAACTCGGTGTGACTTTGTTTTTGTTGGGGGATACAGCTGCAAATGAGGCAGTGTTACTAGGTGCACCCCCTTGTGAAGGTGTTGCTGACTAAACTGTGAACACGTGTCTAACTTTGGTTCTCATGGTTAAAGTACCAGCAGGCATGGTGAAGTTAACGTGGGTTTCTGTTGATACTGATTTGCCACGGGAAGCATTACTTGTGGTAGAGCCACTAAAGGAAAATCAAAAGTCAGATAAAATATGTTGCTTGGTATGAGTTTATGGTTCCTGTAAGCCTGGATAACTTCGATGTGGGGACTTGGTTAATCTGTTGAAGGGCCTAATGATGGCTACAGTGGAGGTATTAGATGAGAAGGATGTTATTAGGCCAAGTGATGGACCAGAGCTGCAAGCAAGCCATCAATGCAGCAGCATTATGAGAAAAATTAAGTCACTTTCATGGCAATGATGAGCAGGTAATGGAAGTTTTGTTACTATGGTTTGTGGATTTATTTAACGCAAAGGATCCTTCACTAACAACACCAGTTATCCAATACCATATACCTACAGGCAACAATGCGCCACTTTATAGGAAGCCGTACTGCATAGTGAGACATATTCCAACCCATAATTAACGTTTAGCGAAACGTGCTATAGAGTACAGTGATAGTCCATGGGGTGGGGCGTAGATGGTTTCATCGCGCCAAAAAGTCAACAGATGATGCCAGGAAATATAAATTTCGCAGGAGAGCTTCTGTAAAGTTTGGAAGGTAGGAGACGAGATACTGGCAGAAGTGAAGCTGTGAGTACCGGGCGTGAGTCGTGCTTCGGTAGCTCAGATGGTAGAGCACTTGCCCGCGAAAGGCAAAGGTCCCGAGTTCGAGTCTCGGTCGGGCACACAGTTTTAATCTGCCAGGAAGTTTCATATCAGCGCACACTCCGCTGCAGAGTGAAAATCTCATTCTGGAAACATCCCCCAGGCTGTGGCTAAGCCATGTCTCCGCTATATCCTTTCTTTCAGGAGTGCTAGTTCTGCAAGGTTGCGCAGGAGAGCTTCTGTAAAGTTTGGAAGGTAGGAGACGAGATACTGGCAGAAGTGAAGCTGTGAGTACCGGGCGTGAGTCGTGCTTCGGTAGCTCAGATGGTAGAGCACTTGCCCGCGAAAGGCAAAGGTCCCGAGTTCGAGTCTCGGTCGGGCACACAGTTTTAATCTGCCAGGAAGTTTCATATCAGCGCACACTCCGCTGCAGAGTGAAAATCTCATTCTCGAAACATCCCCCAGGCTGTGGCTAAGCCATGTCTCCGCTATATCCTTTCTTTCAGGAGTGCTAGTTCTGCAAGGTTCGCAGGAGAGCTTCTGTAAAGTTTGGAAGGTAGGAGACGAGATACTGGCAGAAGTGAAGCTGTGAGTACCGGGCGTGAGTCGTGCTTCGGTAGCTCAGATGGTAGAGCACTTGCCCGCGAAAGGCAAAGGTCCCGAGTTCGAGTCTCGGTCGGGCACACAGTTTTAATCTGCCAGGAAGTTTCATATCAGCGCACACTCCGCTGCAGAGTGAAAATCTCATTCTGGAAACATCCCCCAGGCTGTGGCTAAGCCATGTCTCCGCTATATCCTTTCTTTCAGGAGTGCTAGTTCTGCAAGGTTCGCAGGAGAGCTTCTGTAAAGTTTGGAAGGTAGGAGACGAGATACTGGCAGAAGTGAAGCTGTGAGTACCGGGCGTGAGTCGTGCTTCGGTAGCTCAGATGGTAGAGCACTTGCCCGCGAAAGGCAAAGGTCCCGAGTTCGAGTCTCGGTCGGGCACACAGTTTTAATCTGCCAGGAAGTTTCATATCAGCGCACACTCCGCTGCAGAGTGAAAATCTCATTCTGAATATAAATTCTGTTGCAGTTATCACTACCCAAATGCAAAGACCGTGGTGGATACAAATCTGATTCACAATTTTGCAGAAACATTACACAACCTAGGCCAGTGCCAGTATTTTAAAACAGTGGACCTCAGAAACAGGAAACACATGCTGGAGGTAGTCCCACAGGATAGACCAAAGACTGCTTTCATGATCCAATGGGGACATTACCAGTGTACACAAAAGCCTTTTGGGCTGAAAAATGTGCCAACTATATTCCAAAGATTATTGGATGAAGATCTACATGGGTTAAAGCCAAAATTTTGCATGGTATATTTGGATATTATCATCTTTTTCAAAGGGTATGCCAGAGCATGTGAAATGCTTGGAAAATATATTCAGGAGGCTGCGATCTGCACATCTGATACGTAGCATAGACAAGTGCCATTTAGCATACACACAAGTAAACTAGTGAAAAGGTGTTCAAACCAATCCCACCTAACAGAGCTAATCAGGAACTTCGCAGCGCCACAAACAACAAAACTGCAACAGTCATTCCTGGGTTTATGCAGTTATTAATGCAAATTCATGAAGAATTTTCACAGATCTTGGAACCCTTGAATTGTTGTTGAGGAAGGGCGTGAAATTCCACTGGTTGGCAGAATGTCAAACAGTGTTTGAGGCATTGAAGGCAGCATTAGTTTGTGATCTGATACTAGTCTTTCCTGATTTTGGAAAGGGATTTATCCTCTCCTGTGATGCCAGCAATAGGCGGTTGGTTGTATTTTGAGCCATAACATTAGTGGGCAGGAACAACCAGGAGGGCTAATCGTAAAGGCAACTAAACAAAGTTGAGCCTATCTACTCCACCATGGAAAATATGATGTTAGCAGAGATGTATGGGATAGTGTACTTTCATTGCTATTTATACGGATGGAAGTTTAGGCTTGGCACAAATCACGCTTCATTAAAATGGTTGTTGGCTAAAAGACCTGTCAAGTTGATTAACAAGATAGACACTGAGTTTAATTAAAAGGTGGTCCACACACCAGGCAAGAAGCACAGAAATGCGGAAAAGCTAAGCAGTAAAGTTTCAGTTCTAAATGCCCTTGGCAAAAGTTAAGTGGTTGGACTCGATATTGTAGGACCTATTAATAGGATACCCACCAGAAATAAATATGTACAGAGAAGATAATTTCTTTTAGATTCTTAAAAAAGTGACAATTTCTGATCAACAGGATAGTACAGTAGCCCAGGCTTTTGTAAAAACTGGGTACTTAAATTTGCGGTACCTGATACCTTAGTTACAGATCAGGATATAAATTTTACATCAGACTTGATGAAACGGTTATGTCATATTCATTCCATACACAAATCATGGCAGAACAGAAAAAGTGCACAAGACAATCTCAAAATGTTGAGTTTTTATGTTATCAGTAGTCATACAGACTGGGATAAATATCTGAATTACATAGTTTGTGTGTACTAAGTGCATACCGGAACAGTTTTCAACTTTTGAGGCATGTACAGTAGAAAAAAATGCTGTGCCCCTTTGATGTCATGATTCCTAAGTTACGACCAGACTGTGAATTGGTTAAGAACTCATGGACTTTGAATGTGGTCAGGTGATTGTTTGTCCTAAACATCCCTAGGTCCACTGTTTCTGATGTGATAGTGAAGTGGAAACGTGAAGGGACATGTCCAGCACAAAAGCGTACAGGCTGATGGCCACCTCTGTTGACTGACAGAGATCGCCAATGGTTAAAGAGGGTCGTAATGTGTAATAGGCAGACATCTATCTGGACCATCAAATAGGAATTCCAAACTGCATCAGGATCCACTGCTAGTACTATGACAGGCAGAAGGAGAGAGAACTTGGATTTCATGGTCGAGTGGCTGCTCATAAGCCACACATCACGCTGGTAAATGCCAAACGATACCTTGCTTGGTGTAAGGAGTGTAAACATTGGATGATTGAACAGTGGAAAAACATTGTGTGGAGTGACGAATCACAGTGCACAATGTGGCGATCCGATGGCAGGGTGTGGGTATGGCAAAAGTCCAGTGAACGTCAGCTGACAGTGTGTGTAGTGCAAACAGTAAAATTTGGAGGCGGTGGTGCTATGGTGAGGTCGTGTTTTTCATGGACAGGGTGTGAACCCCTTGTTGTTTTGTGTGGCACTATCACAGCACAGGCCTAAATTAATGTTTTAAGCACCTTCTTGCTTCCCACTGTTGAAGAGCAATACGGGGATGGCGATTGCATCTTTCAACACGATTGAGCACCTGTTCATAATGCACGGCCTGTGGTGGAGTGGTTACACAACAATAACATCCCTATAATGGACCGGCCTGCACAGAGTCCTGACCTAAATCCCATAGAACACCTTTGGGATGTTTTGGAACGCCGACTTCATGCCAGGCCTCACCAACTGACATTGGTACCTCTCCTCAGTGCAGCACTCTGTGAATAATTGGTTGCCATTCCCAAAGAAACCTCCCAGCACGTGATTGAACATATGCCTGCAAGAATGGAAGCAGTCATCAAGGCTAAGGGTGGGTCAACACCATATTGAATTCCAGCATTACCGATGAAGGGCGCCACAAACTTGTAAGTCATTTTCAGCCAGATGTCTGGATACTTTCGATCACATAGTGTACATTAATTGGATGCACTGATAGCATCTTAGCAAAACAAAATTTCCATGGGGTAAATGTTGCAACGTAGTCAACAGTACCATGAGAACCAACACCAAAATGTGGTACCTGTAAGCATTACGGCCAATAGTTTTGCCATGTTACTGTTAGAAATTTGTGTACTTTTGTCTCAAAAGTATTCATCCTCCAGACTTGCAACCCAACATGGACGATACTTGTTGAGTGGTTACCTAGCACAAATCGAGAATCATAGAGTAAGGGAATTGTAAATTAGTATAACTTGTAAGAAAAGGAAATAAGGATAAAGGAACATGATTATAAAAATGGGCTTAGCAAACAAAACTTTTAGAATGATAATACAGAATTAGGAAACAATTCCTGTGAGTCAGCTCCCACGAGCAACAAAGTTTTTCACGTTGTACATTTATGTAAGGAGATCTGTGAAGTAGTGTAGAGGATAAGCAGATGCAAAATTTTCTATGAGTTTTTTGAAATACTGGAGGAATGTTGCACAGCAGAATAATTTTATTTGGCAAGCTTAAAATTTTGTTAAATTTCTAATGGGCAAGCTCGAAACAGAGCTAAGTTAGCACTGGGCAGGTGCATCAATTGTTCTGTCAACATGACTTACCACTGACGTGCAACAGACCTCAGAACAGGGCATACAGAAACAAAAGCACCGTTGTGCTACTTAACAAGGCACTGTGAGGCAGTACCATGTAACTTCACCGATAAAGTGCCATCATGGAGCCAAACATAGACAGGAAGACCTTAGGTCAGTGATCCAGAAGTATTATTGAAATTACCATGGCGAGGCAGAGTGCTGATGAGTCCAATAAATGAGGACAAATGTGCTCATGCAACCAGAGCCCATTACGTCATGGACACAGGCCCGACCCATTAGAGAGGCTTTTGGACCTCAAGAACACATTCTGTCTACCATTCCGTCCTTCTTGCTAGAACCATGTAGAATAACAGGCTGTTGAGTTTCAGTCAAATGACATGCTGATTGATCATGGTCATCCTGGTACTTGCTTGTTGACTTTAACACCGAGGAGCAGCCAACTGATGCATACCACAGCTGTTGTCAGCCACTACTGCCTACTGGGATATCGTGGATGTGAAGATGGTGAGCAGCCAGCCCTCCTTTGCTGATAGGTCTTCAAGGATGATCTGCAAGCATCTAATTTTGCACTGACTAGGTTAGGTGTGTCTGCATAGCTTCCTGGTCAATTCTGAGCATCTGCTGCAGTCTTAGTTGATCTCTGGTGGGTGACCAGGGCCTAGGCCTCATGACAACAGCATGTGTCCG
Source organism: Schistocerca piceifrons (assembly GCF_021461385.2). Lineage (NCBI taxonomy): Eukaryota > Metazoa > Arthropoda > Insecta > Orthoptera > Acrididae > Schistocerca > Schistocerca piceifrons. Next base: position 505,314,998 of record NC_060144.1, read on the forward strand.
TGGCACTGACCAGCACTTAAGATGTCGCAACTCATTGACAGGCATCAGCAGTCCATTGTGGCGTGTGTACCTATAGTTCTGAAGACGTTTATACCATTGTAAGCTGTGCTTGAGCATTAAATTTTATTATGGATAACACTGCATGACTGACGCCTCGGGGTGTGCACTGAACCACGCACCCTCAATCTTCACTTGACTTGCTGATCACAATGTCACCCCCCTGCCCCATTTTGCTACAGTATGTCTGCCAGGGGGAAAGAGGGAGTGAAGAGTGGTAGGAAAATGCAGTACATGATTGGGATGTGGAAAGAATGGTGGGGGCAGAAGAGGGAAGGAAAAAGTTGCTATAGGAATGTGGGAAGCAGGTTAGCAGAGCTTTAGGCCAGGAGGAGTGAGAGAGTGCAGGATATACTGGAGAGACTATTCCCGTCTGTGTAGTTCAGAGAAAGTAGTGCTTCAAGAGAGTGTCCAAATGGCTCATATAGTGAAGTAACTATTGAAGTCATTTGTAGTGTGGTGTGCTGCACATTTGGCAACTGGATGGTCAAGTTTGCAGTTTGACACAGTTTGAAACTGGTCATTCATGCAAGTCCAGTTGTTTACTTGTCATACCCACCTAGAATGTTGCACAGTAATTGCAGAAGAGCTAATATATAACATGACTGCTTTCACCTATAGCATTGCCTTTTATCAGGTAGGAAATGATTATGACTGAACTGCCGTCGGAGGTGGTGGGTGGGGCAGAACTTGCACCTCGTCCACCTCAGAGAAATTGTCCGTAATGTGCAGGAGTGGGAGAAGGATTGGGATAGGGAAAAATCCCTCATCTCAGGGCAGGATGAGTGGTAATTGAAGCTCCGGTGAAGGAAATTGTTGAGCTTTTCTAGGTCAGGGTGATACGGGACAGTGTCTGTTAAACAGGTTTGCTGGTATCTGTGGAGGAGATGGCATAGATCTGCTTGTGGATGAGGTGGATAGCATACTGTCTGTCATTAAAAGCACTGGTAAGGTTATCGGTATATTGTGACAGTGCCTACTTTCCACTGCAGATACAGTGTTCACGCATGACAAGGCTGTAAGTAAGAGACTTTTTGACATGCAATGAGTGTGAGCTGTGAAAGTGGAGGTACTGTTGGTAGTTGGTGTGCTTGATATGAGCAGATGTATTTATGGAACTGTCTGAGAGGTGGAGATTGACAGGAACATGGCTCGATGAGATGAGAAAGACCAGATCTGGGACTAGGTTGTGGAAGAAAGGGCAAAGATTGTCCCTGCCTCGAGTCCAGATCATGGAAATGTCATCAATGGGCAGAACCTGACTAAGGGTTTTTGGTGTTGACTGTATATGAAGGGTTCCTTCAGATGGCCGATAAATAAGTATCCATGACAGTACCACAAATTTGTTTACAGAGTTGGTCCTTGAATGTGAAATAACTTTGGGTCAGGATGTGTTTAGCTAAGAGTGGTGATGTGGGCCGGACAATTGCCAATTGGGCAGGACATTTGTAATTGGGAATGTGCCCAAAGCCAGTTTAAATGCCCAAAAATCTGAGCATTTATAAAAAAAGTACTTTTTAATGTTTTTGCTGCTAGAATGTATAATTTACTAATTAAAATAAGGATGGGACAATAGTGTCTCTCTCTCTCTCTCTCTCTCTCTCTCTCTCTCTCTCTCTCTCTCTCACACACACACACACACACACACACACACACACACACACACACACACACACACAGTATCAGAAGAAAAATGTCCTTTGGTCATTGTTTTGTAATGTTACACACATTATAATCCGTGTCAAATCTCTGATTATTATTGAAAAAAATTACTGAATGTATTATACAGCTGGCATTTGTTTCTTGATGATAAATGTATTCTTCAATGTTAAACTGTTTTCAGTGAATATTTTTGTATTACTACCCTGCCGTGAAGATAAAATGAGAACACTAACATAAAAAAGATTTGATAACAAAGAATCAATGCTCAAGATGCTGCATTGAATCCAGTTAAGGACAAAATCCCCTAATATTGTTCCACTTGGGTGTGTAGGTCAACTATTAAACCTATTGTGCTCAGATATTTTAGGCTATCAAACAATCAAAACTTCCATGGCAAATGCAGTAGAGGTTGTCAAAACAGAAAAACACAGCCACAGTGTTCAGTGAAATCTCAGGTGCAAAAAAATTCAAAGATATGATTTCACCGAAGTTTCCAGGAAAGAGAGGGTGGGGGAGCCATACTTTTTGTTTGGAAAGTTTGCAATCAAATAAACTTGGCTTACAAACCTTAGTTGTAAACAAAAAGGTGCCATCCTACCTGCAACCTGAAATAAAGAGGAGAGTTCTGGATGATGGACGAGAGTTGAGAAAATGATACATCTTATGAACTCAATTGCTTATTTGATTACGGTTTTAGAGTTAAAGGAGTCTTAAGTTCTCAAAATAGCCACAAACATCAATAAGGTGGTAGAAGTTCTCGTTGAGAAACTGCCATCCTCTCTACTGCAATCTGCAGAAGAAAAGTCAGTCTTATCTAAATTCCAAGCTAGGAAAGAATTTGTCATCTTTTATCCATCTTTCAGCTAATCTTCATTATCCAGTGGTACAAGGTAGTAACCTGAAGACTATTGAGACATTTGATGCAACTAGGTCGGATTGTGGCACAGCAAAGAACATTTTATTTAAATGTTATTCAAGTTAGAGAGATCTTGGCTAATTATAGGGAGAAACAATGAATTTGGTCCAGACAGTTTGTGTAAGGTGTGGGCCCTCACCCTCAGGAAGATAAAAATCATCATGTATATCCTTTATTGCAGTGGTGAGGTTAAGATGAACTTGAGAATTGATAGAAGTTGCTGTAAAAATTCTGGGTGCATCAGTTACATCTACTGCTACAGTGTGTTCCTTCGGCACTTTTAGATAGATCCACAGAGAGAGAGAGAGAGAGAGAGAGAGAGAGAGAGAGAGAGAGAGCTGCAAAACTAACCCACCTCTCCTACAGCTGGAAGTTGATGAATGGAGCAAATGAAGCAGGAACATGCCCTAATCCTGCTGATGCTGAGGTAAAACCCATACTGAACGTCCAAGCAAAGACAAAATGGAAAGGAAGCCAATAATCAGTGAAGAATCAGATTCAGGAGAATCTGAGGCAGCATGAAACTGACTGAGAACAATTTTTTAATTTTTTTTTTTTGCAGAAGTATAGTATAAGTAAAAATACTACCTACAGGCCAGCTAGTTAATATATACTGTTTTTAAACGTGAGTGTTGTTTTTGACGTCATTGAAGAAGTAGAAAGTTATTTTGTTACCCAACCACTAAAGATGCCGATTTGCAAAAGATATTTTCCAATACAAAATATCAGCTTAATTTTTTTTTGTAAATGTCACTTATCGATTAATCTATAAAATGCATAAATACTTGGGCATTTATGAATTTTGGGCATTTGCCCTGGCATATATCCTGGGTGTTTTACACCACGAGCTAGCAGTATTAGGAAAGGTGGTGGATGTGGCATCAGGAGAACATTGGGAATGTTGGTGTATAAGGATGTTGCATCCACAGTGACCGTCAATGCATCTGGAGGTAACAGGACAGGAGCTGGGGAAAGACATGAGTGGTGTCTTGACTGTAGAATGGGAGCTCATGGATGGTAGTTTGATTCTGATCATTTGATCAACAAAGGCAGAGATTTGTTCCATGGTAGCATTGCAGTCAGCCACAATGAGATGACCAGTAGGAAGATATGTGGGGATGTCCTGTTGCACTTCTGGGATGAGATCACAGCTATAAGGTTTGTATGCAGGGGTGTCAGAAATTTGATGGAGACACTTGGCCTTGTAGTCACTTCAGTTCATGACCTCTGTGGTGGAGCTTTTGTCTGAAGGAAGGATGATAGTTTGGATCGATTATCAGATTATGGGTAGCTGTGTGTTCTATAGGCATGATGTGTTTGAATCACTGGGGAGGAATTTAGGAAAGGAAGGAGAGACCAGGTTCAGAGTGAGGAATTCCTGAGAGGTTATCAGGGGGCGATTGGGGAGGAGGATCACGGTTGGAGGAAGGCTGGAACTGTTTCAAAGAAGGTTATATGTGTAGCTTTGGTTGACTGTTGTCAGTGGGGCACATGGGAAAACATGTTTCCACTGGAGAGAACAAGTAAAGGAAAAGAGGACATTCACAAGTCAAGCATTGTTCAACTGAGGTTTTTGGGCTAAAGGCGAGGCCTTGAGAAAGTACTGAGACTTCTGCAGAGGTGAGAGTTTTGGCAAAAAGGTTGACAACATTGTTAGAGGATGGCTGTTCATTAGCAGTGTGTTTCATGAAGGGTGGAGCAGATTTTTGGAGGATATGGAGGGTGGAATTAGTGAGCAAGGCATGGTCCAGGAATTACGAAGGGTCGACAGGGGGAGTGGGGGTTGGAGGGTAGATTGAATGGGTGGAGGGAGGGGGGGGGGGTTGGATCAGAGTGGTTGGCTCTTTCTTGGCCCTAGGTAATTCCATGTGGCTGCCCAACTTGATGGTTAGCCAGTCGCACATTTTTACTACCGCATTGTATCATCGTGTGTGTCTATTAATCATCACGCTTGTCAATTTGTGATCAAACTTATTTATTTATGACCCACTTACTCCTGTTTTTTTGAAATATTTCCTGATTTGTGCTGTAACCTTCCCATATTGTTTTCTACATATAGTTAGTAATGAATGATGGTAGTCAAATTTAACCTCGTTCTGCACTCAATCGTGCATTCTCCGATGGATGATGAGTGTTTAGTAGTGTTTTGAGCATGCTGCTGTGAATGTCATAGCCAGTGTGGACATTAAATTTGATCATAGCAAGTTTTTGTAATGATTTTTTATTCCATTTGTTGGGAATTGTCATCGCTGATAGTGATGGTAAGCAAGTGATGTAATCTGCAGGCTGCATGCTTTCTTCCTGCTTACCCAACTGTCTCTTGGAATTGGCAACACTGCAATCCCCGTCGGTGGCTTGACCTGTGTGGGCCACCATCATTCATGGGTCACACTACAGTACCTACCATTTATTTCTGTTATAACACATCAACCATAAATTTTTACCTTCTTATTTATCAACTTTTTTAACCATTTTTTTACCTTTTGTCTGTCACTCCTTTTGCTTCCCAACCATGAATCTCTGCTCATTCTGCATCTTCCAGTTCCAGAACCCGTCCTTTGCCCTAGCAGAACTACAAATACACATCTTGTTTCTGAAATAATGTGTGACACATGTTAGCCCACCTAATTGGCTTAGCATTAAAACTGGCCTCTTGGGGTGTCATCTACCCTACTGCAAGAACCTTCCACCAGGGGATGCCACACCTGCATTGGAATGTGGAAGCTGTCGAAAATACTGAAAACCTTACCAGAGCTTTTAATGACAGGCAATATCTGACCCAACTTATTCAGAAACAGATCTCCCATGCCATCTCCTCCTGTGACACCAGTAAACCTGTTAACCAGCTGCTGACCACTATCACCCTGGCCTTTTGGCTCAGCCACTTCCTAGTGCAGGGCTTTGAGTACCCTCTTGCCCTGTCCTGAGATGAAGGATATCGTACCCACATCACCCAGTCTTCTGTTGCCCTTGCCCACCCAACCTAAAGAATATCCTTTTCCATCCCTATCCCAACCCTGCAGTTTGTGGATCACTCCCTTATGGTCGACCCAATTGCAAGACCTGTCCCATACGCGCACCCACTACCCCCTACTGCAGTCCACTCACAGCCCTGCACTGTAAGAAGCAGAGCCAAATGTTAAAGCACCTGTGTTTTGTATCAGCTCTGCTTCAATTTCTGTGCAGCATTCTATGTGGGTGTGACAAGTGACCAACTGTGTACTCACAGAATGGCCCCCACAAAACTTGAAAAACTGCAGTCTTGACCATCCAACTGCAGAGCATTTGAAAACAGAGTTGAATACCTCTGCTTTTGCTTTGCTACCCTCAATTTCTGTTCCTGTCATCTATGAGTCTCTGGACATGAACTTTGGTGCCACAGACTGTCTTTACATATGATTAATATTTGTTTGGGTTTTTTGAGAAATTTTTTGATAAGGTCCTGTTACAGTTGTAATTGAAGGCTTTGTGCACAAAACTTTTGTCAATCGAACGTGTTTCTTTTAGCATTTATCTGTCTATAGCCATGTGCTGTGTTTTAGACCTGTTGTACTGTAGTCTCTACTTAATTTGAGGTTTCTTTACAGAGACTGTATAGCATGGAAAGTCACTCCCACCATTATCTGTTCTACTAAGTACATACGCTGGTGAGCCAAAATGTTATGACCACTGCTCATTGTGAGATTGAATGCTGCGTAGTGGCTTTTTGGGCTTGTAAAGCAGTTTGGCAAATGTATAAGCAGAGCAAATAGGGAAACATTGTAGTGATGATAAGAGCCATGAATGAGGAAAGCCACTAACATGACAAATGGCAAATTGTTTTGGCCCAGCACCTAGGAACAAATGACTTTGCAATGGTAAAGTGTGTCACAGCCAGAGAGAACGAGTCACTCTCTTTTTTTAAAAAAAAGCAATTTCAATTTTTTGTGTCCTAGTTGGCAAAAAATGACACCCTGTACTCTTTGGTGGGCTGCGTCTCAAAGAAATATTGTTCTAAATAGTGGAGAATGAGTTGTACACATAATGAAGCCCTTGTTGGTGTTCTTTCTACTATTCCTCCTTTTATCATTTGGAATTACTGGTTGTTGAGTTTTCAGTCTTTAATATGTTTCACGTTCTTCTGTGTTACTATATAAAAGGGTGAAGGTTCAGATATATATATTTAATGTTGCACCAGGTGCTTCTGCTGTTGAATCAATATGATCTTCCTGGTTTTAAAGATTTTCTTTCAACTGTCACTATGGCTGTTTATTTTTAGAATTGCTGTGGTCTGCATTTTGACTCTATAGCATATTTTCTTTCTTCCTTTTAGTTTTATATCTAATTGTATCCTTCTAATTCTAAAAACTAACTGTATCATTATGCATTAAAGTGTGAAACAAAGGAAGTGGCTTAAGTTACATGTTAATGAAAATCAGGTGCATGCATACTGCTAAAAGTGTGTGTATTTAACCTGATCTGATTATAACCTATCCTTCACTGGTCTCATGAAGGACATAATAACAAACCCTTGGGATGTGTGATACTACCTTTCTCAATTGTGACTTTGTGGTGCCTGACATGACGTTTTGCTGGCGAGACATTGGGTATGAGTGAAATCATTGCACTACATTTGGCAAGAAATGGAGGCTGCTAAGTTTGGCAAGTGAACTGTTGAAGTCGTCAATAATGCCAAAGGCTTGCCTGAAGTCTAAGAAGCACATGATAGTTGCCTCTTCTGCATCCATGGAAGCTTTAGGTCATGTATTACATTTATTAAGGCAGAAGATGTGCTGTGATGTGTACAGAAACCTGATTGGTATTTGTCTAGTAGGTTGTTTGTGGTTAGTTGGTTTGTCAGCTGGTTGTGGATTTTATATTCTAAGGCTGTGTACAATGCAGGAAGAATGCAAATAGGTCAGTAATTAGAGGGTGCTGTGGTAACGTTCTTTTTAGGTAGTGGCTTAACTAGTCCCAGTTTCCAGGACTCGGGAGATACACTTGTGGTTAAGATATTCATTATAGTGGGTCAGTAATAAGATTTGTCATTTAGACATAATCCATGAGTCTCTGTTTTGTTTGTGGTTATAGATAATGAGAAATACTGGTTCAGTTCTCCATCTGGGACAATTAAGTCAGCTGCAGCGTTTACTTTGCCTATACCAAGACCATACAGATTTTTCTGTAGGGCAGCTAGTTTTTTCTGTTGACAGTTAATAATGGGCATTCTTGAGTTTTGCATTTCTCACAGCTTGACTGACTCTACCCCACTTCTGTTTTAAGCAGTATGATTTTCAGGCATGGGGCACTGTTTGTTATGCAGCATCTGAGATTCACGAGTTGTTTCAGCTCTTCAGTTAGCCAGGGTGTTTCCTTCTTACTTTTCCAGTCATTAAGGGAACATATTTGTCATAGTTGAGTAAGTTTGTTAGTAAATCCATGAAGTTTAGGATTTATGTCAGAAAGTGAATACAAGACAACTCCCAAACTATTTCTTGCTCCTCTGTTTTAAGTTCAGATAAATTAATGCATTTGAAGTCTCAGTATGTAGTCAGTTGTGATTTCTTTCTGGGACATTCAAGAGAGTATGTCATGAAAATTATGTCACGTGCAGATATTTGAGAGGTACAAATTAATCTGTAGGTTTTGTTGCTAATATATTTATGAGTCTGTGACTACTGATCGTATGATGGGTAGGAGCAAGATGAAGTAATGACACATTGGAAAGAAGCACTTGCATAAATTTTGCAGTGGAAGGACTTTTTATAGAAAATTTATGTTAGTGTCATCAGCTATAATTAATTATATGCTCATATGTCAAGACTTGAAAGAGCAGTTTCATAGAAAGCAAACCCATCTACTTTAGAAGGTTTGTAGAGGACACACATCAGGCACTTTCTGTTAAAGGAATTGACCTTTATGAACATGTGTTCCACTTGTTTACCTTCATTATTGTTGGATGTGTGTAGCACAGTGGGTGATAAATCAGAGTGTACATATGCACCTGCTCCGCTTTCTCATCTGTTACATCTGCCATGTCTCAGAAAGAGGTAGCTGTGTATATTTACTGTACTTGGAATAATACTTGGTTTGAGCCAGGTCTCAACAGAAGTACTACATGGATGTCTATGTCTTGAAATATACAATGGAACTCATTATGATGAGCAGCCAGAGATCGGACATTTGCATATGCAATGTGGAGGAAAATACTTGTTCTTTTTGGCTCTTTGAGAAGGAAGTTAAGGTTAGATAACATGGTATTTAGAACCTTTTTTTTATGGGTGTCATTTCAGTCACAACACAAATCTGTACTGTGTAGGAATGTTAGTTTTTGTGATACATTGTTTTTATTTTTATCTCAAGATTTTCTCTTGTATTCATTCGACTTAAAATAGCTGTCATCATTTGTTGACAATGAGCTTTATTAATATTTTTGTTGTTGGCTATGTAATAGTTGTTAGTGTTAAAATGGTAAGTTAAAGAGTTGTTTTATTTTCATTTTACAGAAATGGACTGTGAGGAATTCTCTCTCCCAGATATTGACATGGAGCAACCAGTACTAGATGAGTTTCCTGATTCTGCCAGTAAATGTGTAGAAGTATGGACAGAAAAGCTTGAAAAGGGCATATTGTCCTGTGCTCACTTTAAAGAACACTGGCGTATATACGTGCCGAGGATATATAGTCCAGATCCTAAGGGAAATTGTTTGGACTTCAACTACGATGAAGCAAAGGCCCAAGAAATTTTATTTCAGCCTCTAGAAAGATTCATCTGCAATGGGGACCCTCAAGAAGTTTTTAGTGCTCTAACACAGACAGCAAATCGATCAACTGTATGTGGTAGAGTCTTCAAAATAGGTGAGCCGACATACAGCTGCAGAGAGTGTGGTATGGACTCAACATGTGTTCTCTGTGTTGACTGCTTTAAACAGTCAGCTCATCGTAACCACAAATATAAGATGGGAACCTCTGGTGGTGGTGGATGCTGTGACTGTGGAGATACGGAAGCCTGGAAAAGTGAACCTTTCTGTGATATACATGCTGCCGGTTCTCAAGCAGGGCAAGAACCTGTCAAGTGCTTACAAGAGGATATGGCAGAAAGAGTACGTGCAACTTTCAGTGCTGTTCTCAAATATGCATATCAGATGTTGACTGTGGAACATCTGAGAGTGCCTTCAGATCTGAGCATTAAGGAATCAGAAGAAGGAACATTAGGTCTCTTTGATACTGACACTCACTGCACTGTTCTCTATAATGATGAGACTCACACCTTCGAACAAGTGATTACTACTTTGTCGAGAGTTATCAAATGTTCACAGAAAGATGCTATAGATTATGTGACAAATATAGACAGAGAAGGTCGTGCTGTTGTGAAGTGTTCCACTTTTCCACATTGCAAAGAACTGAAAGCAGAAATTGAGCGTTTTACTGCACGCCATGGAAACAGACCTTTGAAAGTACTTGTTGTGCATGCTCATGTAATTGCTCATCAGGTATTTGCAATGGAGCTTTTAGAGTGGTTACAAAAAATTCTTGGCTACGGGGAAGGCTTCCGTGTGGTTTTCAGTGAGGTAGCACTAGAGCTTGACCATCAGGAATCTTCAATAATAGAGGGCATTTTGGTCAGAGATTCCCATTTGTGGAAATCTGCACGCACCCACTGGCACCGTCTTATTATTTCTGGACTCCTGATGGAGTATGAGAGCAAAAAGGCATTTGCTAAACTCTTCACAAAGACATACAACGTTGTCCTCAAAGACTTCATGCGAGATGATCACGATCACGCATTTTCTATTGCCTCTATGTCAGTGCAGGTCTTTACAGTCCCTACATTGGCTCATTATCTCATAGCAGAGGAAGATGTTCTGTATATCCTGTTGAATGCTTTTATATCAGAATGCAACCGTAAATGCAATAAAGCAGGGAAACTAGAATTTGAAAGAAATTCATCAAATGGTACTTTCAAACGTGCCCAGTTCATACTTTATGACTTGCGTTATCTCCTGAGTGCAAAGCCGACTGTATGGACAGATGAGCTACGTAAGGGATTCCTTCACGGTGTTACGTACTTGCTTAATCTGTTATCAATGATGCAAGGAATGGACCAGATAACCAGGCAAGTTGGACAGCATATGGAGTATGAACCTGAATGGGAATCAGCTTTCAATCTCCACATTAAACTTGCACATGTAATAACATTGGCTCTGGAATGGTGTGGTACAGACAGAACAGTTCTGATAAAAGCATACAGAGCTACTCTAAAAAAATTGCACGATCCCTCTCAAGTTGGAGAGGTGCGGGAGTTGGCCGATCACAGTGCACCGTGTTTAATTTACGATGTATCTCAGCAGCCAGTCTCTATACATCTACCATTATCTCGTTTTTTAGCTGGCTTACATCTTCATTTGGAGAAATTTGGTTTAGAATTTAGAAGTAATGAGTTCAAGAATATACCTAAACCAACTCCAGAACTAATTATTGAACCAGTACTAAGAACACAGGTAATGATTTCTCAAGTGCATGCTGGAATGTGGCGTCGCAATGGTTACTCTCTTTTGAATCAGCTTTATTTTTACCACAATGTCAAGTGCCGATCGGAGATGTTAGACAGGGATATCATATTGTTACAGGTGGGAGCATCATTGATTGAAAGCAATGAATTCCTCATACATTTGCTCAATAAATTCAATCTCTTAAACTGGGCAAATCCTCAGTTTGAAACAAATATCCTCAGAAACCCAGAGGAGGATAGTATGAGGCAGACAATAAATTTAGTTGAAGAGTTCCTTGGTCTTCTTATAACAATTGTTAGTGAAAGGTACACACCTGGTGTTGGTAAAGTTACAGAAGATGACAAAATAAAAAAAGAAATAATCCAACAGCTGTGTATAAAACCACTGCCACATTCTGAGCTAAACAAAACTCTCCCTGAGGATGTCAACCATGAAACTGGGATGGAACGGGTAATTGATCAAGTTGCAGTGTTTAAAAAGCCTGCACAGGGAACAGGGAAAGGCGTGTATGAACTGAAACCTGAATATTATGATCAATATGATGTTTTCTTTTACCACTATACAAGAGAAGAATTGTCAAAGTCAGAAGAAGCCCAGAGGAAGAGGAGGAAAGCTCTTGGGGAGTTGGAATGCTGTCCTCCTCCTGTTCTTCCACCACTCAGTGAAGCTTTTATGATGATGGCAAATCTGTTGCAATGTGATGTAATGCTGCACATTATGAAAACTGTGTTGGAACGTAGCATTAATCTTAGAGCAAGAAGTTTTTCAGAAGCTCAGCTCCACAAGGTGCTTCACCTCATAGGTTACGCTTTGCACGAAGAAGAACAGAAGCATTACCAATATATGGTATTTGTTGAACGTGCAGAGAAGTGGGGACTTGAAAACCTAATTGAAGAGTTGTGTGGTAGTGCAAGAGTTGAGGCGCACAAAGATTTGCTGCAGTGGACACTAGGAAAGTATAGGCAAGTTGCTGCAGCTCGCAAACTTGGTCACGTACAACCTGCACCTCAACCTCAGCATCAAGAGGGGGTAGGTCAGGCAGAAGATTCTGCAAATGAGGAAAAGGAATGGAGAGCAAAAATGGCAGCTCAGAAGAGGGCAAAAATAATGGCCCAGATGACAGCAATGCAAAAGAACTTTATGAAGGAAAATGCCAAGTTATTTGAATCAGCTCTTGCAGAGAGCTCTTCACAAAAAGAAAATGTGGAAATGTTCATGGATGTTTCAGAACAGTCAGAATGTCAGCCCATTGCCCTAGGACCAAAACAGACAACACGGGCAACAACGGACCGCACACATACTTGCATTTTATGTCAGGAAGATCAGACAGTTTCTGCTGGTGGACAAGCACTTGTTGTTTCTGCTTTTGTTCAAAAATCAACAGTACTCTGTACTCACAGGGGACTGTCTGAAGAATATCTGGAAAAAATGTCTGAGCCTTTATTTCTCTCAGCTTCTATTGGGCCAGCTCCATTTACTGGCACTTGTGGTCACGTAATGCACAGTAATTGCTGGGAAAAATACTTTGAGAATGTCCTGGCCAAAGAGTCGCGACGACCGTATCGGCTCCGGCAGCCGGCAAGCTTTGACATTGAGAAACAGGAATTTCTGTGCCCGCTTTGTGAGTGTCTCAGTAATACACCGTGCCCACTTGTTCCTCCTGTTGGATCTCTAATATCAAATTCACAAACTGCTTTGACAAATTTATCATTTGAAAAATGGATCTCAGGTTTGCACCTTGCTTTAAAATACAAGAAAAAGATTAGCAAGACATTAAGAAGTATGGAGAAAAAACAAACTGATTCAGCAAGTGACAGTGGAGGTGGAACTGGTGAAGGTGGAGAGGAAGAAGAGGAGGATGTACAAGTCATGGAATCACTTTACTACACGTGCCCAATCCACCAGGTTGTTGTTGAACTTGGGGAAGATGGAGAAGCATTTGCGTCACTGTTTTCACGTAATAACCTGAGGACCGAGTTTTCGGAAAATCTGTCTACATTCATATTACTGTTTGCACAAGCCACTTTCACTAAAAGTCTGGGTTCACACCCTAAGTATGGTGATTCAAGGATTGTTCTGATGGCATGGAAATCTTGTGCATACACAGTTCATGCTATGGAATGTCTTCTCAGAGATACTGGCAAGCCATTGCTTGGTGATCTATCATCAAGACAGCAAGACTGTCTGGAAGGTCTGATTCGTCTTGTAGCAGTGCTTGGAACGACGTGGAAGTTTCCAGATATGATAAGCAGCCATGCTTTGAGATTACTTACAATAATTTTAGAAAGCCCACATGATGAACCTTGTATCCTTGACTGGGATACATTTGGTGTGCTTTTACCTTTGACGTTGTCACTATCCAGTTTGTTTTTAACTGATGGTGCTGTTCCTATTCCTACTGGGGGTTTGCAGGAGCTATATATTTTTCGACTTATGTTGTTGTGTAACATTGTAAAAGTACTGTTAACCAATGATTTTGAAAGCACTGAAATGAGTATGGAAGTAGAGGGTGAACCAGACGAAACTGAAAAGCTCATTGGTTTTATTACGGATGTCAGAAGAGCTGCTGGAATTGCACCAGAAACTAATATTCAAGTAAAGGCAGTATGCAGACTTGTGCAGGAAGCATGTATACCATTTTTGCGTTGTTGTGTCCTGTTTTACCACTTCTTGACAGGCGTTCCAGCTCCACAGGTGTTGCTGGAGGTTGGTGGAGACACTTTTGATAATATGTGCACTTATCTTGGATTGAACATTACACTTTCAGAACTGGTATGTGGAGATGTGAACAGAGACTTGGTTGTGCGATGGTGTCAACATCCGAAGGTGCAGCAGTACCTGTCTGGAGCATCAAAGTATCCATTTGTTAAAGTTCCTCAGCCGGTAAACCAACTCATTTCTTTGCCTGTTGATTACAGTGAATTAATCAACACTGTTTCACTCTTCATTTGCCCGAACAGTGACCGTGAAGATTCTCGTAATCCAACTATGTGTCTAGTGTGTGGTGACATGTTGTGCTCACAGAGTTATTGCTGTCAAACTGAACTGAATAAGACATTAGTTGGTGCATGCACTTACCATGCACACGAATGTGGTGCAGGAGTCGGTATTTTTCTTCGTGTACGTGAATGTGAAATTTTGTTACTGGCCAGTCCCAATCGAGGATGTTTCATGTCCCCACCCTATTTAGACCAGTATGGTGAGACAGATCAGGGATTGCGAAGAGGTAACCCATTGACATTGTGCCCTGAGAGGTACAAAAAATTACAATTGTTGTGGTTGAGTCATGGTATCTACGAAGAAATTACTCGACACTTGGAGTCTACAACTAATATTGTTACAACACAGTGGCAACATCTTTAGTCACTTAGATTATTATTGTTTATGGAGGTCATTGTTAAACTTCTGTCAAGTATTAATATCTCATTCACTATGAATTTTTCCACACTTCATAAACTATATTGCCATGCAACCAAAATTAGCAGAATGTCATTTTAAAAAATACTGTTCTTCTGTTTCATGAAGTTCTTTTGATGTTATTCATTATATGACTGTTTAGAACTGTAATGTATTTCTAATTTGATTTCCAGGTGTATATAATTTTGTTCTTAAAGAACAAAAAAAATCTTTGGAGGCTGTAAGAAGGAATTGTACAGAATAGTAAATAGTAATTAATTTTTTACTTAGAAGTGTCTAGTTAATGAGTTGAGTTCATTTTTTTGTTTGTTTTTCTGGATTGTTTCTTGTCTTAAAATTGTTTGTAGTGTCTGCTGTGATACTCTCTCCGTCATTAGAAATGGGTTATAACTGTTTTACAGTATTTATTAATGCACCTCTTAACAACGAACGCTGCCACATGAAGATGTGTGAATAATGAGAGACTTGTCATGGCAGTGTTAAATGGTATAGTTTTCTAGGAGATTTTAAACCCTTTTTTACATATTCTATTTATTGCAGAGATGTGAGCAGCTGCAAATAATTCTGAAATATCATTCACCAGATGCTCAGCATATCTTTTGAAGATATACCAAGTACCTCTATAGTATTTTCTAGTTACATGTACATATTGATAACGTGTACAGTACAATAATTGACAAAATGTAAATAAATATGAAACATGATCAAATATTATTGAGAAAACTATTTTGTTTGGTGGTGATGGTAAACTGAAATTTCAGTTGTATCGTCCCCAGCACATGGTGTGGATTAGTGTAACCTGAAAAGTCTTTCACATTATTTTTTAGTGGAGTTAATGTAATGAGCATTGGAAGATTGGTTACATAGCGTACAGGTGGTTTCAACTGTCTAGATTATATTGCTCATTTGTGGAATGTTTAGTTTGAAACCCAATTTCATGGTCAGCATTTGCCAGTGCAATACCCTGTTTGCTTGTTATAAACATGTACAGTGATTATTGATCTGATGGCTGCATTGAAACTAATAGTAAGTCAAACATAGGTTTTTGGTTGTACTTATTGTGCGAGTACGACTCGGTATATTTCGCTGGAAGTGTTGAACTAAAACAGATCTCAAACTGCGGTTACAACCATTCATAGAGGGCTGAAACTCAGGATTTGTTATTTTGGAATTGTACTGAATAATTGCATAATATTTAACTTTGCTGTGTGTTCGTCGAAATTATGTTATTTGTTGACAGATTGTAATATAAACATGTATTCTTTTTTGTTATGGAGCTTACAATGAGATTTTTGCCTAGTTAATGAATTCTTGTAAAAACAAACATTTCTTGGACATAGTTCACAGAGATATGGCAGAAGTTTCTGAAAGCAAATATTTTATTCTATGTTTTAAGAACTTCAGAAGTTACAAAGATAGAATACAATGCAGAACACAGGGTCAGTGGACACAATCAACTGAAGAAATGAATAAAATATTGCTAGAGAGATGGCAGCTACTGTATTTGATTGAATAGCTACAGCAAATAAAAATATATAGGGATTTTGTGTGGGTGTGGAAAGGAAGTAGATAAATCAAAAATGAGTTTGAAAGTATGACAGCAAAAGAAAAAGGCAGAAAGGGGTGGGAACAACAGAATTGGTCATGGAAGTAATGTTTTGTTGAGTGTGCAGTGAGTTCCATTGTGTTGACACCATTGTAAAATGCCTATGAGAACTTCCAAAGGAACTGCTGCACAGTGCATGTTGTTTCTTAACTAACACGCAGCATTACAGTGGATGTGGCTGCATGACTGAAAGCAGAAGACATGAGGCATTTTTTGCATAATGAATTTGCATATGTATGTGAAGTAAATGGTTCTGGAGGTACAATAATTGCAAAGAAGGGTTGTTAGGTTGTGACATGCCCTAGAAACTATTGAGAGAATCTTAGTGACATTAAACTTCCATTTTGAAGAACTTTATGAGGGAGTCTGTCATATTGAAGAGACTGGCTTGCTTATTCCATCCAAAAGTTGTGAAAAATAATGCCCTGACATTTTGAAAGGCTGCTGAGATAAAACATCCAATTTCAGGGGGCTATTTGCATTCTATTGGTGTTTATTCCCAAAATAGTTTTAGATTAGGATCTGCCACTGACTTTTCAGTTTGGAAGGGGTTGGGAGTGTATACGAAGAAGGGTGTGCAACAAGAGCTGCTTACACCCACATAGATTATTATTTTCAGTTTCATTCTCCCAGCAGAAATATTTCTGCTGCATTGCCACTGGCTATTTTTTGATTATCTTTGAATTTGTTTTGACTGCTGCATCGTGTCTGACATTACAGATTAATGCTTTTTTTTAATCACTGACTCAGAATTAGTTTACAGCTTTCTCTGACAGAGGGCATATGTATTTTATTTTACAGATACATATACTGTTAATGAGTTATTAGTAATTATTCCAAACTATTTTTCAGTCTTGAATTAGTCGATAAAGGTCCAGATAAGTAAATTTCGTTCAGCGGTGAAAATCTTCAGTTCTGTGTAAAAGCATGTAGAAATCACAAACATCAGACAACTGCACCACAGCTATGCAATCACAATATTCACATAATCAAAATATGACTCATTCTGACTTAAAACTCGTGTAAAACAACAGTTCAATAAAACCCATGTTGTGACTGCCCAAGATTATGATAAGCAGTTATTTATATCAGTTACAGCTCTGAGAAGGTATAAATGATTACTAGTGATTTCAACCATCGGAAGCCATCTTCAGATTTATAAATCATAAGAGTGGAAGACGTATTAGCTCATTTTGTATATTTCTCCCTTTACATGGATATGGGAAGCCCTGGTGGAATTTCTAAGGAAACCTAACAACTCGACAGATAGTAGAGGTACGAAGTCACCGAAAGGCACATCAAAAAGACTTTGCTGGCTGAAACAGATTTGAAGATGGCCTGTAATGGCTGAAATTAGTTATGATCATCATCATACATCCTAGCCAAAATAAAAATTTTGTGTAGACACTCTATTATCCATTCAGTCTGTTTTTGTTGTTCCATGATATCCATGAAGTTTGCCTAACACATCCTTCATACTTCTGTGGCAGTGCCCTTTACATAATGCAATTAGTTGTCTCAAGCAGTTGCCACTCAGAATAAGCAATGTTTCAAGAGAAAAAATATTCATAAAGCTGTGTATATTGTGCAACATTGTTTGAGCAAAGTTATAAGGAACACGCTACTGTTGTGTGACCACCAAAAGACTCTGTAAGAATGAGTGTGGTAGTGTATACTTCCAACACAAACTACTTTGTTAATGAATGCAGTTTTTTTTGTAGAACAGTAGAAATTGTAATGCATTTTTATAAGCATAGTTTTCATTTTCACATTGCTTTCTAAGTATTTGCTAAATGCTAGGAAGCTCACATTTATTTAAATACCTGGTGCTTAGGTAGTGCTCATATCTCTCTCTCTCTTTTTTTACGATTTCATTTATCAACTTTTGTATTCTTAGAATTCTCTATATATTGGCATTTGTTCTTTATCCTTTCCTCTTCTCTCTTCCTTTTCAATACATGTAATGCTATAGTGTGCATTACTCACGATTACTGATCTTCTGCATTGAATCATTATCTCCTCTGACATGAAATGTATCACACTTAATCGATAATACTACTGTTCATCTTGATACTCAAGCACATTAAAAATATAAAACAATCTGTTTAAAAGGTCAGTTGATGGATACAAATATAATATGATGCAAAATACTAGCTTCCAGAACCATCCACTAGAAAAGTTTGGTACAGTGGGAGTACTTAAGAATAAAAGTTGTCCACAACTCCAAATCAAGAGACAGACGAAGACAAGGTGAGAGGAAACTCCATATCCCTCTTCTCTCTCCCTTTGTAGTATTTGATGACAATACTAAACAATCTGTTTAAAAGGTCAGTTGATGGATACAAATATAATATGATGCAAAATACTAGCTTCCAGAACCATCCACTAGAAAAGTTTGGTATAGTGGGAGTACTTAAGAATAAAAGTTGTCCACAACTCCAAATCAAGAGACAGACGAAGACAAGGTGAGAGGAAACTCCATATCCCTCTTCTCTCTCCCTTTGTAGTATTTGATGACAATACTACTTATCATTGAATAATTTGATGTTCTGCAATCTTACCTATCTTTTGCTTGATGACAGAAACTGTCTGCTGCTGCCTAATAAGCAAATGCTATTTGTATCTTGTTTTTGATGTAATTTAACTTGAGGGATTCTTTTCCTTTACATTTTGTGTTCATGACATTTGAGTTTTGAGCAATCTATTTTTCAGTCTGTCATTTTTCCCTACCATTCTGCCTTCTAACAGCCCCTATAACTGTCCTTTTTTGCCCAATGCCCTCGTGACTGTCAAGTAGTTTTAAACTGATTAAGTATGAAATCAATGTGATCTTATCAGTAAAATGTTTATGGGTTTTAAGTTAAAGAAAATTTTGTTCCTGATTTATGCCATTCAACAGTAGTTTGTGTATAAAAATAGTTAACTGTGTCAGTACTGGTATTATTTGCAATTCATTATGTTTAAAAAGAAAGAAGCTATCCCTAGGAGACTTGCCATCCGAATTTTCATCTCTTTTTTTCTCATTCCAGCTGTGTCTGGTTCCACTCTAGTTACTTGTGTTCTCTTTGTGTTCCATTAATTTAACTTTTCTGTAATTTATTTAGTTGCCTGTATATAGTTGCCTGTTATTTGTTAATATAAAATATTTGTATTCTTCATTGTTGAAATTTTATTTACTGCGTGATAAATAAAAACTGTTGTAATTATTCTGAGCTATTATTTCTGTGCAACTTGACCTGCAAAAATATTTGATTTTGTTAAAAATTGCTGTACTTTAATTAACTATGGTTATTGCTCATAGCCAGTGCTTTCTACTTATTAACCATTTAATAATGTCTCATTCTTTTTATATACCTAGTACCAGAAGCTTCTTTCACAGCCTCTTGAACATACACTTATATTTCTCAATTGTCATGTAAATAATCTGGATCTTTTTTAATATTAAATAATAAGACAATTCAAGGACACACTGTTATAGTCAATGAAACTGTTATGTTGCAATGAGGAAGCAGCTAAATATAATGGGTGTCCTTTTTACAAGGGAAAATGTCAGCAATTTTATTGCAATATTTTTTTTCATTGAGGACAACTGAATTGTAGCCCATCATTATATTCCGTAATACCTTTGTGAATGTTTGTAGGGATCTGGAAACTTATCTTTCTGTAAAGAACGTTAATGCCTAGATTTTCTCTCAATTCATGTGACTGCGATGTAAATGTTAAGAAAATTTGTTAATTTTTCTCCTGAATCTGTATGTCTGTTACATGAATATGTGTGACTTTAAAGATACAAAAACACATAAACAAGTTACACAATTTCTGATGCTTTTCTTGATCTGATCAACAAACAGTGTGTTGTGGGTCTCTTCACAAGGAACATTTGTGTGCAAGGTTGCGAATACAACTTTAGTTAGGCTCATTTGAAAGTGTTGTGTTAACAATTATGACAGAAAAAAATACCAGCTGCTAATGAATCACTGTGCATCAGGGGAGTGACAAAAAATTTGTGTGCGGGAGGTGCAGAGATCAACCATCTATGGTACGTATGTATTACGCTTCACAAAATGGACAATGTTGAAAATGAACCATTAACTTGCACCATGAGCACCAAATAAAAAATGCCATGCCACAGTGATCACACAGGTTCGCACCATCAAGATTGAAGGTGAACTCCTTGGGAATTACAAATTGCACAGGATATTCACCTACATATCCGCTCATAAAGAATGCATATAGTACCATATTGGTATAACAGGGTGACGAGAACTGATGGAATTTGACACCATGTAACTGAATGCGAAAGTCTGTGCTGGAAGCTCATCGTGAAACTGGCTAACCTTTCAATGTAGCTGCAGATAGTATTATGTTTTGTGGTGCAGAAAAAACAAAAGTCCAGGTTGAATTGGTGCAGTGGCTCCATGTGGTATGGATTGACAATGTCTCACACTTTTCAGGAGGGATGGTTTGCTCTAAATGTCTTAGGTTCTTTTACACAGGCCAGGCCATTGATGTTAGTTGATTTCGATAAAATTCTCTTGGTACCTTTCATATGTATTTCCTCTTGAAATTTTGATCAGTCCGAGTTAAACGCAAATTCCTTACTGAACAATGGGATAAGCTTGTTTCTCATTTACAAATTTTTGCACTGAGTCTGCAGTATGCTCTGCATTGTAAAGTTAACATTTTGTTTGAAATTTTATCGTCTTATGCCTACCACTTCTGCAGCACTGTTTGAAGTTATGCAATCGTCCACTGCTTCCCTTGAAATCACTGTGAGCTATTTCACTTGCAATTTGGTGTGCATAACACAGTAGATCACTATCATGCACATCCTGTAAATTGTATGGAACATCTTTGAAACGCACAAACACCAGTTTTTCTACCACCACCACCTTATCCTCCCTTGAAAATCTGTAGTTTTCCTTATGCAATACATGAATCATACTGCTGTGGACTTACTCAAGACAATGAGGTCACTCAAAAATGGTGTGAAAGACTGGAATTGCCACTTTGGGTGGACTCCTGAAAATATACACTCTGTACGTGCTGAAAATATACTCTCTGTACGTGAAGTAGTTGAATCCCAGCTTGGTAATTTACACATGTAGTGAGGGAGGGAGGAAAGGACGGAATAACAGAAACAGGATTACAAGAATTGTACACATTACATTTCACCCATTTAGGGTAAAAGAGACATAATCACAAAAACATTGTTTTGAAATAAAATGATTTAAAGGTTTCATACTGAAAACTGGGTACTTTCTATAACAACAAAAAGTATATTTCATTTGTTGTTTTTCTACTATGAGTTACACAGTCTACTCACTTTGTAGACACTACTGAAATATTTTATGAAATTATGCATGTAGTTACGTTTGTCCAATTTTCATCTTAATGGCTGCAGCTGTATAACATATGGTCGTCAAACAAATATGCAGCTTTGGGTAACATTATAAGAGATTACTGCAGCTAAGTTTATAATGTCTTTATCAATACAGATTACTTGAACAAACAATGGGAATGTGTGCCATTCAGTGACTACAATAAACAAGATAACTGTTTCTCAGTATGTTTATTGTCAATTTATGAAGGAGAGTATATAAAGGCAGGTATTATTTTCACAACACACTATTGGTCCACATTAACACTGAATTGAGAGCTATAAGAAACAAGATTCTTGTAGTTTTATCTTCACAGACAAACATAGGAACATTCACAAAGCCTGACGTTATCATGAAAGGAGATAGCTGTCCTACCACAGTTTTTATATATAACATTATGCAAAAAACTTTTGATTGCTTGGATTGAATTTTACAAAGTTAAAAAATAATATCCAGTTTTGGTTCTGTATAACAACCATCTCCAGATCATTCATATCGTAAATGCAAGTGAATATGCATTGAACAGTATCAATAGCTGGTATCATGCATCAGTTATTCTTAGAATGGGAACTTCTTGCTTTTAACATCAGTATTTCCTTAGTCGGGTTGTTTTCTAATATAAATGCATGTTTTTGCATGATACTGTTCAATGCATGTTCACCTGAATTTATAATTTAAACAGTGTGAAGACACGTGTTACACACAATCGAAACACTTGTTTACTGTTTGTGAATTATGGTAATGTAATCTAAAAGTGGTTTACATGAAATAGCTAAGGCGATGAACTAGCAACAAATACAGAAGAAAAAACATGAATATTACTGTGACTCTGCCAAGTTTTCCTTAGTTCCTAACTCATTAACAATACAGAGTTTTTGATGTAGTGTGTGATGCCTATAGTCTGATTGAAATTACTTCATAGTTGGCACTTCATGCACTGGAGCTGGTTTCCTCCAACCAGAGCGCTCAACATTATGGCCGAACTCTTTGCCATTGCCAAACTGCCATAAAATTTGGTCAGTTAATTTCCAATTCCTTGTCCAGCATTCTTCCTAGACTTGTTTGGATCCTGAATCATCATGGGACTGGCACTTTTATTTCATATTTCATCACATGTGATAACACCTCTCTCTCCCTCTCTTCCCCCCCCCCCCCCCCCCCCCCCGCCCCTCCCCATCGTACACATCACTAAACAAACACCTTTGGATAGGATACTTCTGCACAAGTTGTGATTCAGCGTCGCATATACACTTCTCACAATCACAGATATCGGCTTACATTAGATAAGCTTTACATGACATTGTGTGAAGCTGAATTTCTGAAGGCTGCAATTCGTTGTTTTGACTAGACATGACACTCATAAATATGAGGGTTGAACTAAGTGTTATAGCGTGGAAGCCTACCGCATACAAGATTGGTCTGAATCTCGTCAGATCTAAAAAAAATTTTTTAAATTTCTAATCTAATCAAAAGAATTTGATTGTTACTTTTATTCAATTAACTAGTTTAAATTTAATTTTTTATTTCCAATGCTTTGCTACATCATCGTATTCACTCTCTTACTTGCTCTTATCTTTCTTCCTATCCCTCTTTTTATGTCTGGTATCTGCCTGTGCCAGCTATAATCTGCAACCAAGTGCCAATGGGGACTGCTCCTTGGTTGGTGACATGGCAGCTTGTGTAGCCAGTGTGAGGATAGTTTCAGGTAATCAGTGATAGTGAGAAATTATAGTTTGTTTTTAGCCCTGAAACTGAATTTTTCTATCTTGAGATTGCTCATAAAGGTTAGCTTTAATTGGTGCGAACAAAGCGATCGTGATTTTACTTCTGCTGCAGATTGTTGACTGCTGTTTTCTCGGACACATTGGTTAACTTGGGACACGAGTTTAAATTCAGGGCTACAAAACATGTTGTCTGCCACAGTTTAGCGATTGGTTGTATAAAATCAAATGTCGATAGAGCATCATGCATTCCAGACACCATCGCAGTGGCCACTACCAACATCTCTTTGCATTACACATTAACACCATTTGTAAAGTGAGCCGCTGTGTTTGTGGGTCTCCTATAATCGAGTGGCAGCTGATGTGACAACACTGCAGCTGCAAGTAATTTTAATCGGACTATAGGAAGTCAGAGCAAGAAGACAAGAGCAGGTAGAATTTCTTGAGATAGATAGCAACAGGTTCAAGAGAGAAGACCAGTTCAAATACTTGGGATCTTGGTTTACCACAAACAACAACATAAAAATGGACATCAAGGAAAGAATAGCGGTGGGAATGAAATGCATGCATTCCCTCAGAGAGACACTTGGCTCTAAACCTATCTCAGTGAACACTAAGGTGAAAATCTACAACACAGTGATATGCCCAGCAGTAATGTATGGTTCAGAAACATGGAGCATGACTAAATGAGAAAGGGAAAAACTATTAATATTTGAAAGAAGAGTAATGAGGAAGATATGGGGACCAGTTTTAGACAATGGAGAATGGAGGAGGAGGAGGAGGAGGAGGAGGAAAAGTAAGGAAATCTACCTTCTGATGCGACAACCAACTATCCTACAGAAGATAAAGAGCAAAAGAATACAATGGGTGGGCCATGTAGCCCTTATGCGAGATGGAAGACAGGCAAAGAAGGCACTAGCGGGGAAACCAAACACCAAACGTTCCATTGGATGACCAAGGCAGTACTGGATGGACGACCTGGCGAAGAACCTAGCAGCCCTGGGAATTGCAGACACCTGGAGGAACCGAGCACAAAACAGGAAGAAATGGAGGCAGTTTGTGGAAGCAGCGTGTGGCCTGCAGGGCCTGTGATCGCTGAATATCTACACTCCTGGAAATTGAAATAAGAACACCGTGAATTCATTGTCCCAGGAAGGGGAAACTTTATTGACACATTCCTGGGGTCAGATACATCACATGATGACACTGACAGACCCACAGGCACATAGACACAGGCAACAGAGCATGCACAATGTCGGCACTAGTACAGCGTATATCCACCTTTCGCAGCAATGCAGGCTGCTATTCTCCCATGGAGACGATCGTAGAGATGCTGGATGTAGTCATGTGGAACGGCTTGCCATGCCATTTCCACCTGGCGCCTCAGTTGGACCAGCGTTCGTGCTGGACGTGCAGACCGCGTGAGACGACGCTTCATCCAGTCCCAAACATGCTCAATGGGGGACAGATCCGGAGATCTTGCTGGCCAGGGTAGTTGACTTACACCTTCTAGAGCACGTTGGGTGGCACGGGATACATGCGGACGTGCATTGTCCTGTTGAACAGCAAGTTCCCTTGCCGGTCTAGGAATGGTAGAACGATGGGTTCGATGACGGTTTGGATGTACCGTGCACTATTCAGTGTCCCCTCGACGATCACCAGTGGTGTACGGCCAGTGTAGGAGATCGCTCCCCACACCATGATGCCGGGTGTTGGCCCTGTGTGCCTCGGTCGTATGCAGTCCTGATTGTGGCGCTCACCTGCACGGCGCCAAACACGCATACCACCATCATTGGCACCAAGGCAGAAGCGACTCTCATCGCTGAAGACGACACGTCTCCATTCGTCCCTCCATTCACACCTGTCGCGACACCACTGGAGGCGGGCTGCACGATGTTGGGGCGTGAGCGGAAGACGGCCTAACGGTGTGCGGGACCGTAGCCCAGCTTCATGGAGACGGTTGCGAATGGTCCTCGCCGATACCCCAGGAGCAACAGTGTCCCTAATTTGCTGGGAAGTGGCGGTGCGGTCCCCTACGGCACTGCGTAGGATCCTACGGTCTTGGCGTGCATCCGTGCGTCGCTGCGGTCCGGTCCCAGGTCGACGGGCATGTGCACCTTCCGCCGACCACTGGCGACAACATCGATGTACTGTGGAGACCTCACGCCCCACGTGTTGAGCAATTCGGCGGTACGTCCACCCGGCCTCCCGCATGCCCACTATACGCCCTCGCTCAAAGTCCGTCAACTGCACATACGGTTCACGTCCACGCTGTCGCGGCATGCTACCAGTGTTAAAGACTGCGATGGAGCTCCGTATGCCACGGCAAACTGGCTGACACTGACGGCGGCGGTGCACAAATGCTGCGCAGCTAGCGCCATTCGACGGCCAACACCGCGGTTCCTGGTGTGTCCGCTGTGCCGTGCGTGTGATCATTGCTTGTACAGCCCTCTCGCAGTGTCCGGAGCAAGTATGGTGGGTCTGACACACCGGTGTCAATGTGTTCTTTTTTCCATTTCCAGGAGTGTATCTATCATAGGAAGTTAGTACTCGTATTATATAAATCTATAAGATTTTTTTCTTTTCTTTATTTATGCAAGGAGGACCATCATATGCTGGGCATGGAATTTTGTCTTCAAGTTCCAAATTCAATGAATATTGTAGGTCAGGTCTTTCCTTGGTGTGCGAAATTTGGAATTCACAGTCACCATATGAAGGAATACTTGGAAAATAACATATTGGGTTGATCTTTCCAATATTACATCCAAACAATCTTAAGGCATTTTACAGTTTCTCCACTTCTTATTTCAAATTATTTTCTTACAAAGCTAGTTGCAATCTAAAATTTTGAGTATTATCCATTTCTGTCACTCTTCACTTGTTAGAGGCCTTTCTTACAATAGTATACCCAGCCAGTGGGATCAAAAGCATCCACATGTGTGAGTCTACCACCATTTGTGACTGTCCAGGCTAAAAAAAAGGGGGGGGGGGGCGAGGGGGCATTGGTTGATAGTTGGAATGTCCAGTATATTTACTGCATGCAAATACATAGTATTAATGTGGCCATTTCTGTTCTGGCCCACACACGTATCAGAAAACATGGTTACAGGTTTTTGGTTGATAATTGGAATAGCCAATATATCTGCTGCACGAAAATACATGGTATTCATGTTCACATTCCTGTTCTTGCACTCACATGTATCAGAAAATGAGGTTACCAGTTTTCTTTGTGCACGATTTCTCAAAAATTTCCACACAAATGAAGCCACCTCTATGGAACCCGTTTACCCCTTTTCGCTGTTGCCTCATGCCATATGTTGGAATCAGTTTTGTTTCCACCTACATTAAGAACTGTGATATTGTAAATAGATAGCATTCTCTTGTAGTATACCGCCTTTGCATTCACCGTAGAGCAGTAAAGCACAGCTTGCAAGTCAAATTCAGCCAGCAGAGGTTCACCTTCTGTTGCACTATCTTGCCATTTCTTTCCTCATCGTATACTCTTCCTGTTCCCTGTCAAAAACTTCATTCTACTTTCCTCAGCTGGAAGATGTGAAAATTTTAAACCAGTGGCAGATCATGGGCCAAAATTCTGGGTAGGACAGGAAATGTATTGAAAAATCTCTTTTCCTTCCCTTTTAATGTACACATTCCTAGCATTCTTGATGACGATAACCACCACCACCACCACCACCACCACCACCACTGCCCCGACTACTGCTTCTACTACTACTAGTACTAATAATAATAATAATAATAATAATAGTAATAATAATAATAATAATAATAATAATGACATGTGGCATCAGGATAAAGTTGACATTATACCAATTATACTATCAACTACAGGAGTCATACCACACAATATCCACCAGTACATCAATGCAATACAGCTACATCCAAACTTATATATACAACTACAGAAATCTGCAATTATTGACACTTGTTCAATTACCCGAAAGTTCCTAAATGCAATATAACATATACCATACAGTTAAAAGGAAGTCACGCTTGATCAAGGTCCGCGTCACCTTCCATTTTTAACCAGACATAATGTCTGAGACAAGAAAGAAATAATAATAAAAATAATAATGACGACGACATTAATTTTATTTTAAATGAGCTGGTAGACTGGGCATTTGAGCATTGCTACAAATTAGCTCAGTGATCCTTCTTCATCCCAAATCTTTAAATGACAATCTCTGGTTAAATATGTAACCATGAGCGATTGCAGGATGCATTATAATGAATGCAAAGTGTCTACAGGGAAGTGCTGAGCATATTTGGTGAACCGAGTAGCAATGCTTAATTTAAGGAAGTGGAGTTTGTCATAATGTGGAAATTTTGTTTCCAGCTATTTTACAGTATTATCCAATACCTTGAAGTACCTGTGTTAGTATTTAGACATCAATGGACTGCCAATGCATTCATCCATCATTCAGTTCTATTCACAGAAGTTTCACATTGTGAATTACTTGAGCATTTTGTGGAATTGAAAAAGTTGATAAATTTATCTTCATTGCATAACTTTTTCATGTAAGTTATGCATTCTGAAACAGCTTTGTTACAAAACTGTGCACCGTTGGTTTTTTCCTGAGGAATGTTGAAATGCTGTTCAGTCTTTAAAAACCTGCTTTGAAAAACAGAAGAAGAAAAAGTCAAAGTCTAGGAGACTATTTTTGAAACCACGGACTTCTCTTGTAGTCATTGCAGTAGAGTCAGGGCTCACAATTATTTTATTTAAAGTGCTGATAAGCCCTGGACGGTTTTCATGAATGGTAGATATTATTTTGGCGTTACAGCTCCATCTCATTCACTGTCTGAAGGAATGTGTTACCAACAATACTGTCGAGAACTGCTCTGGAGGACATGAAAGGAAGAAACAATACCTTCAAGTGTGGAGAAAAAAATCCTTACTATTATTTTAGAAGAACAGCTCTGTTGCAAAATTAATCAATGTTCAAAACAATGCGCAAAAAGAGCTTCAGAGGAGGGCAATTTTATATTATGGCAACCGAGCATTTGCAGGTGCCCTGGGATGCTCTGGCCTCCTTGCCTTATGTTATGTGCCTCTGGCTGCCCTAGGTTAGGTTCATGCTGCTGCACTTTGACTTGCTCTCTAGTGCTGATGGTTTAGAAGAAATAACACCAGCCAAAGTCTTACACTCCCACTGACAAAGTGCATAAAGTGATACAAGAATGTAGGATTCCGCGGCCGGTGTCATAGTGATTAAAATCCTTCTGGGTATTATGCTACATCATTGGAGAGCTGCCTACATAAGAGAAACAGGGAGACCTGTCAGCTTACGAGTAGCAGAACACGAACGCTATGTACGATTACAACAACATAATAAATCAGCGATAGCGGAACACCACAGTGACTGTGGACAACCTATCAGGTTCCAGGAAGCCCGAGTACTGGCGAAAGAATCGTGGATGCGAGAACGCAAAATACGGGAGGCGATCGAAATTATTAAGCAGCCTGACAACATCAACAGAGAAGATGGCTACAAACTTCTGGCGTCCTGGCTGCCGGCCATCCCAGTCCAACGGGCTGCGAACGGTCGTGGGGCAGAAGCTACACAGGACACGGACGTATCTGCACAAACAGCTGTAGAGTAACTGTCAGTCCACTTCCGCCACACCAGGAGGAAAACTTGCCGACCAGAAGCTGAACGCTGATTGGCAGACAGCTACCAATCGTTGATGACATGCACATCCACAAATAGCCTCTTTCCTTCCATCTTCCCTTACGTCATGACTAGCCAATTATATTAGAGGGCCAATTGAAAGTTTTACTACAGTGACGTCAGGCATCAATAGTCTGTAATAAATAGAAGTACCTATCCCCACGCAAAACCAGTCGTGCCCTGAGGAAGGCCATTGCAATTCGGCCGAAACGTCAGTTTTAGTTTATTATTGTTGTTAGATTTTAGCAATGATGCGGCATAATACCCAGAAGTATTTTAATCACCAAGTCCATAAAGGTTTAGTGTAAAAACAATTATTGCTTCTTCTTCTTCTACTACTACTACTACTGCTGCTGCTGCTGCTGCTGCTGCTGCTGAAACCTGGCATCCCTTCCCTCCTCTGATCAACTACCACTGCTTTAAACATTTATCAAACATGTCTTTTTGGCTCTTATGAAATTTCAGATTAAACTCTGTTGTAAATATCTACCGATACAACCATAATGTTTCAGCTGTCTTTCCTTCTTCATGGCATTGTTCCCGATGTAACTCATACAATATCTTAATACTCATAGCGACTGATAAAATAATCGTCTTCTAATGAGAAGGAAGGGTAGGAAAACTCTTAATGTGTTTCCTTACAGTTCTTTACTATTTTCTGGTCTCTTTATATTTGGCCCATGACATCCTATTCTCTCTCTCTCTCTCTCTCTCTCTCTCTCTCTATTACATGATGTTCATCTCTTTTTTTTTTTCAATAGTATTTCATGCAAAGGTTTCACAAACATCAAATGTCTTGAGAAAAAATGGCATATGTACTTGTATCTTATTTCTTGTTACTAGATACAATGTCATGCTCTTCTTCCTTTGTGAGTTATTAGATTTTGTTTTCATACTTTGTTTTTCTTCTTCCTCCACTAACTTATTTAGGTACTCCCTTCGTAGCTCAACCGATCCAAGATCACAGTAGCCTCAATGGGTATTTTGTCTGTCTCACTCAGTGAAGTTATGGTTGCAATGTTGTCAACATTTAGAGCAATGTTTCGGCTTAACATTTCTTGAAGGGTATTTGTAATTCTTTGCAGAAATATATGACCTAATCAGCATTATCATCTACAGTTTCTGTGTCCTGATTGTGATGATTTTCTTGTGTACTGTTTACATCCTCAGCAATTTTTCTGACTCTCTTTACAACAGAGGTTACATGTTCAACGCTGCTGTCTGAAACAAGGCAAGTAGTCAGAGGAAGGGAAAAGAAGATTAACTGCCGACTACAATATTCTCCTTCACCCCTTTCATGTTGCAGTTTTTCCTTAGCTATGGAGAGAAAAAATAACAACAATTAAAATGAGAGCAAGTATAATAATAATAATAATAATAATAATAATAATAATAATACCTACTACTGAAAAGTTTGCACTAAGAAACAAACACTAACACTTTCAATATTGGACTCCAAGACAATCCTAGTTGGTTGTAAACACATTCACAACTGAAAAAAATGTTAATTTTCCTTACTGGAAAATCACATTTCATTGTCGTCATGGAGCAATTGGCAATGCTTCTTTCTAAAAAGAAGTACTGGGAAAAGTGTCTTCTAACAGTTCTGTTGGGATCAGGAAATCCAAAAAAGATATGTTTCAGAAATTAGCACGACCTCCTATGGATCTTCTGGATCATCTCTTCCACCTGTTTGATCCTTATTATTTTTTTGTAATAATGTATATATATTTGCAGCTAAAACGGAAACCAGTTAAGATGAGAGTTATGCTTATTTGGTCATAAGATAGATCTTGATACCGTGTAGTAACAACTCAAAAGTGGCAAAAGTATAACCAAGTCATTCTGATTTTAAATGGGCACTATACATGTGCAGGTATGCATTTAAATTCTTTTAACCCTTTAATGCTGAATAAATTTTTATACGAATGAAAAAAATTAAAACTAATGTTGCTGTATAAATACCCAAAACACTCAGCAGATGGCTGTGCTAGCCATAAGCATTGGTAGCCTCATCTAGAATATGCATCTTCTGACACTGGTGCTCAAAAAGAGTTAAACTTCTACTTATGAGCAACACAATGGTATGACGTGAATTTGTGAAACTCGGTATTTAAGTCATTTTAATTGAACCATCTGTGGGTTCTTGGTGAACCATTGTAAAGTAACTAAACAAACATTGCTTTTGGCCTTGTTTCTCAATATTATTATTAATGTTATTGCACGACCTAGGTTTCGTGTTATAAGCCCATTTTCAAGTACATTACTGATTCTCAAAGATGATAATGCATAGATAAACATGATGACTAGGCAAAGATAATCATATCAACTTCTTAAAATATCGATCCATAGCTTAATGAACAATTACGTCAATGATTATTTTTAACAAATTGCATACATTATTACACATTCAGCAATTACACTACAATGACCGGACTAAAGTTATGCATCAGCCAAGAGCTTTTTTAACTACGAAGGACTGGGACCCAAAGTTTTGCTTGTATCCTGGGGTTGTGATCTCATCAAAAAGAGGCAAATAACTGAATTGGGTTTGCTCATTTAATAATAGGTGTGGGGATACACACATCTGTCTTTTTAATTTCTAAAATTTCTAATTGGTTGAGTTTGGCCCCCATTTCCTTTGTGCATATACATCTATTGTGTATTTGTGGTTATCGTTCAGGCAATGTTCTGCAAAGGCTGAATCAGGCGTCTTCAATCTCCAGCTTCTGTGGTGTTCTTTAAGCCTCGTACAGATTGACCTCCCAGTCTGTCCAATGTAGCAAGACTGACACTCACGGCATGTGATTTTATAAACCCCATTTTTTGTGATAGCTGGTTGTTTGTCTTTTGCATTGAGAAAGAAACTACCTATTGTCTGAGGGACATAGAAAAACACAGAGAATCCCCTTGCCTTCAAGATGTTACTTATGCTAGTTGATGTTTTCCCTATAAAAGATAACCTGCACCTTTTCTTTTCCAGTTTATCTGCATTTTTCATTGGCGACAGTAGGGACCTGACTTGCTTCTTCATCTTCTTACCTAAAATTTCATCAGTGGTGTTGGGGTCAAATTCATTATTTATGGCTATTGTTTTTATTGTGTTAAGTTCCAGATCAAAGTCTTCTTGGGACACAGGGATAGAAAGGAGACAGTGGATCTTGTGATGGAATGCTGCATGTTTGTAGGTTGTAGGATGTTAGGAGGAAGCCGGGATGAAAGTGTCAGTGAAGGAATCTTTTAGGTAAATTTTTAATCTATGGTTACCTGTCTTCTATCTATAAGGTAATGTCCAGGAAATTTATGCTGCTCCTCCCCCTCTCCCCTTACTCCATGCTGTCCTTTATGTTAGTGTGTCACTGGTTCATATTTTCCACAAATTTATGGAGTTTTCTATTAGAACCTTTCCACATACAAAGAATATCATCTACATATCTCTACCAATACACAAGAAGTGGGAGACTGATTTTCCTAAAGAGAGAACCACTGGCAAAACATGTTGTGTATTGGTACAGATATGTAGATAATATTCTTTGAATGTGGAAAGGTTCCAACAGACAACTCCATAAATTTGTGGAAAATATGAACCAGTGGCACAATTTTTTAAGTTTTTAACAGTAGCATAATGCTTTTTCTTGTAATGACCCTGACTCAAGTCTGCCAAGTGCCTTAACTAACAAACCTTTCATGACTTATGCAGATCATTTTTGTAACACTTCCATTTTTTAACTCCTTTAGGATCCTGCGCACCTTAATAAAATAATCAAAATTGTACTGAATCAGAATGTGTTATGTAGAATTGAGCTATGTGGTGCCATACTTAATAGAAACTTAGAAAATCGTGGTTCATGTCACAATCTTGCCATTGTGCTATAAGGTTTTTTGGTTTTCCTGATACTTAGATGATTTCTTCAACAAATTCAGTGCTAATTTTGTTCCCATCTGTAATGAACTGAGCTAGTACTATCTATTAAGATCTCATTTTTAATGAGACGTCAAACTCTGTCCTTTGTGACATACAGTCCTTTTAAGATTTTCCCAGTAAATCACATTCTACTATTAGCATGTCCTGCATTAGGTTCTGCAGATCTTTGTAGCTCTTCCTCTTTTTGCTTTGTCATGAATTGTTACTTCATATATATTTAAAGTATAGAGCAGATACGGCTGATTGGTAAGACATGTTTTTACCTTTTTTGCTGTGGAGTGGAGTTGGGCACGTGTTTTAGTTCCCTGAAGAAATCTACTGGTCTAAAGTAAATGAATGACTATTCTTATTATCAAAGAATTTTCTCTGATGGAAGGACAGAAATTGTAGAGTAGAAGTTGAGAAGAATTGGATGTAAGGGAACTGCCCAACCTCTCGATAACTCTTTAAATTAACCCTGTGTGACAGCATGTTATGGTGTTATGTGAACACTTGATGTGGTGTTGTGGTAAAAGTATAAAATTCATGCAGGCAACTGTTTAAGATTCTGCCATTCACTCTTAGATTCTCTCTTTTCTTGTTATAAAACATAATTCTCTCTTTTCTTGTTATAAAACATAAAGCTAGCCCCAACCCAAAAGTTGATTTGCATACTACAGTCCTTTACTACATTCTGATTAAACTTACTTTGTGACTGACAGATTGTAATGGCTGCGGGCAGTGTTTTGGCATGCAGCCAGCCACACTTCACAAGGCACTGCGCGTACCCACCAAACAGGCATCACAGTGAGCACATAACCGCAATTAGGTGGTGGCTGGCCCCTACCACTCTACTTGCTGAAATGACAATCACAAAGTAATTTTAATTGGAATATAGGAAGGGTCATATTGGAAATGGTTTGCCCTTGCCCTACTCTGACCTTTGTGCTAACTTACCACTCCTTGGCACTACAGCCCTTGTAGGCCCTTGGCCTTCTGGACAATCTCCGCCCACTCTTCTCTGCTGGCTGCCCTGGCTCTCCATCTTCTAACTCCCATTCTTCTCGGGGAAGTCCTCCTCCATGTTGTCAAGCCATCTGGTTCTCGGTCTGCCCCTTATATGGCATCCACCTGGTTTTCCTTTAAAAACTTTCTTGACTGTGCTGCTCTCCACCATTCTTTCTACATGTCCCAACCAATGTAGTCTATCACCCTTTATTTCTGTCACGATATCTGGTTTGTTGTACAACTCACTGATCTTATTATTTCTGATTCGCCAAAGCCCCTATCATTTAATGGCCCGAAGATTTTCCTAAGTATCTTCCTTCACCATCTCTGCAACAACTCCTCATCATTTTGTGTCACTGTCCATGTCTCCAAACCATAAATCATGTCTGGTCTCACTACTGTATGATACACTGTCAGCTTGAGATTCCTACTAAGGCTTCTTGCTTTAAATACTTTAATCAGTGCAATGTAGTTCCTGTTACTAGCTGTAATCATTGCATGTATTTCTTCCCATATATCATTATGCCTTCACTATGCCTTTTCCTAGATGTTAACATATATTTTGTCTTGGACTGATTAATTTTCAGACACATCTCCACTCCACATATTTCTAATTTTTCATACTTTTCTTCCAGGTCCTGTTTCCTCCTGGATAACAAATCAGTATCATCTTCATCCCCCCCATGAACCATGGACCTTGCCGTCAGTGGGGAGGGTTGCATGCCTCAACGATACAGATAGCCGTACTGTAGGTGCAACCACAATGGAGGGGTATCTATTGAGAGGCCAGACAAACGTGTGGTTCCTGAAGAGGGGCAGCAGCCTTTTCAGTAGTTGCAGGGGCAACAGTCTGGATGATTGACTGACCTGGCCTTGTAACACTAACCAAAACGGCCTTGCTGTGCTGGTACTGCAAACGGCTGAAAGCAAGGGGAAACTACAGCCGCAATTTTTCCCGAGGGCATGCAGCTTTACTGTATGATTAAATGATGATGGCGTCCTCTTGGGTAAAATATTCCGGAGCTAAAATAGTCCCCCATTCAGATCTCTGGGCGGGGACTACTCAAGAGGACATCGCTATTAGGAGAAAGAAAACTGGCGTTCTACGGATCGGAGCGTGGAATGTCAGATCCATTAATCGGGCAGCTATGTTAGAAAATTTAAAAAGGGAAATGGATAGGTTAAAGTTAGATATAGTGGGAATTAGTGAAGTTCGGTGGCAGGAGGAACAAGACTTTTGGTCAGGTGAAATACAAAATCAAATAGGGGTAATGCAGGAGTAGGTTTGATAATGAGTAAAAAAATAAAAGTGCGGGTAAGCTACTACAAACAGCATAGTGAACGCATTATTGTGGCCAAGATAGACACGAAGCCCATGCCTACTACAGTAGTACAAGTTAATATGCCAACTGGCTCTGCAGATGATGATGAAATTGATGAAATGTATGATGAGACAAAAGAAATTATTCAGGTAGTGAAGGGAGACAAAAATTTAATAGACATGGGTGACTGGAATTCAATAGTAGGAAAAGGGAGAGAAGGAAACGTCGTAGGTGAATATGCATTGGGGCTAAGAAATGCAAGAGGAAGCCGCCTGGTAGAATTTTGCACAGAGCATAACTTAATCATAGCTAACACTTGGTTCAAGAATCATGAAAGAAGGTTGTATACATGGAAGAACCCTGGAGATACTAGAAGGTTTCAGATAGATTATATAATGGTAAGACAGAGATTTAGGTACAAGATTTGAAATTGTATGACATTTCCAGGGGCAGATGTGGACTCTGACCACAATCTATTGGTTATGAACTGCAGATTAAAACTGAAGAAACTGCAAAAAAGGTGGGAATTTAAGGAGATGGGACCTGGATAAACTGAAAGAACCAGAGGTTGTACAGAGTTTCAGGGAGAGCATAAGGGAACAATTGACAGGAATGGGGGAAAGAAATACAGTAGAAGAAGAATGGGTAGCTTTGAGGAATGAAATAGTGAAGGCAGCAGAGGATCAAGTAGGTAAAAAGATGAGGGCTAGTAGAAATCCTTGGGTAACAGAAGAGATACTGAATTTAATTGATGAATGGAGAAAATACAAAAATGCAGTTAATGAAGCAGGCAAAAATGAATACAAATGTCTCAAAAATGAGATCGAAAGGAAGTGCAAAATGGCTAAGCAGGGATGGTTAGAGGACAAATGTAAGGATGTAGAGCAGGACCGGCCAAACGCTGCACAGTGTGCAGGCGTGCGGAAGTGCTGCACATGTGCGCACGTGTGCGACAGTGACATCTGTTATTAGACATGTGTCCTAAATGAACGGCGGCGGCTCCACTTCCCTGTTTATGTGGTACAAGCAAGAGCGCAACATATCCAGTCTCGTTTCCCCCTGGTAACCGTAACCTTAACAGAGAAGTACTGAGAAATGGCAGGTACTGTGAAAAAGCAAAGGACGGGAGATCTATGTTCTCAGTCGTTTAAAAATGACTGGGAACTGCAATTCTTTTTTGTAGCCGTTGGTGAAAACTCACAGTGTTTGCTATGCTGCTGAATAATAGGTGGCCAGCGTAAGTTTTCAATTGAAAGACACTACAATACATATCACAAAGACGAGTGTAGTGCACTCAAGAGTGAAGAACGGCAAGCAAAATTGAATGTCCTTAACAAAATGGATGAGACACATCAACTCGATTATCATTTCTCATGACCAGTGATAAACGTGTTTGGATTTATTCCTTTCATAAATTAAAATTATTGTTTACTAACTGTGCATTAGTGCCTCATTTGGCTCCATGTTACATTATTATCAGGAAAGTTGGTCATTAAACCGATTGTTCCAATGTATACTTACATTTAGGGTTTTTTTTTTAATGTGTGAAGGGCTACGCTCAGTTGAAGTCGATAAAATGTGGCACTCATCTAATTGTCAGTTATTATGCAGATTTCAGACGGAGTTGATGAAAGATGTAGCAATAATGGTATTGAAATAACAGGTGATCATCCAGAGGTCTGCAGTTATCATTCTGTTCAGAGGTCAGTGAGACAGAAATTATGTGGGTGTAACTGAGGGCACCACGAATTAGTAATAGCAAACCTTGCATTAGTTTAATGTTATTTGAAATCATGAATAAGGTTCGTTGGAAGTCGCTAAGTGCTCTCTTTCTTAAACACTAGATCAAAAACATTACTCATATTTACGTGCCGTCAGTCAAGGTGCCTTAATAAAAACCCACGGTTGTTAACTGTATTACTTGTCTTACTGGGTTAAACTGTTAACATAAAAGTAGACGTCTCAATGAGTAGACTGTGACAGTATTTTAAACGTTTAATGTGCGAAATACTGTCCCATGGTTAGCTTGCAAGCTGTGGAAAGAGCCTAGAATGCGCCGGTACAGAGTATCCCAGCGAGTGGATAAAGCGACATCTGTGGGTAGAAACATGCACTACATGAACGCTGATGGCTGCGGCGTGCACACTATGACCCGGAAGTTGCACATGTGCAGGAGCACCGCATGCATGCAGAATTTCTGGCCGGCCCTGATGTAGAGGCTGATCTCACGAGGGGTAAGATAGATACTGTCTACAGGAAAATTAAAGAGACCTTTGGAGAAAAGAGAACCACTTGCATGAATACCAAGAGCTCAGATGGAAACCCAGTTCTAAGCAAAGAAGGGAAAGCAGAAAGGTGGAAGGAGAATATAGAGGGTCTATACAGGGGCGATGTTCTTGAGGACAATATTATGGAAATGGAAGAAGACGTAGATGAAGATGAAATGTGAGATATGATACTGCGCGAAGAGTTTGACAGAGCACTGAAAGACCTAAGTCGAAACAAGGCCCCAGGAGTAGACAACATTCCATTAGAACTACTGACAGCCTCGGGAGAGCCAGTCCTGACAAAACTCTACCATCTGGTGAGCAAGATGTACGAGACAGGCGAAAATCCCTCAGACTTCAAGAGGAATATAATAATCACAAAGAAAGCAGGTGTTGACAGATGTGAAAATTACCGAACTATCATTTTAATAAGTCACAGCTGCAAAATACTAATGCGAATTCTTTACAGACGAATGGAAAAACTGGTAGAAGCTGACCTCGGGGAAGATCAATTTGGATTCCGTAGAAATGTTGGAATACGTGAGGCAATACTGACCCTACGACTTATCTTAGAAGAAAGATTAAGGAAAGGCAAACCTACGTTTCTAGCATTTGTAGACTTAGAGAAAGCTTTTGACAATGTTGACTGGAATACTCTCTTTCAAATTCTGAAAGTGGCAAGATTAAAATACAGGGAGCGAAAGGCTATTTACAATTTGTACAGAAAGCAGATGGCAGTTATAAGAGTCGGGGGACGTGAAAGGGAAGCAGTGGTTGGGAAGGGAGTGAGACAGGGTTGTCGCCTCTCCCGATGCTATTCAATCTGTATATTGAGCAAGCAGTAAAGTCAACAAAAGAAAAGTTCGGCGTAGGTATTAAAATCCATGGAGAAGAAATAAAAACATTGAGGTTCGCCGATGACATTGTAATTCTGTGAAGAGCAGTTGAACAGAATGGACAGTGTCTTGAAAGGAGGGTATAAGATGAACATCAACAAAATCAAAACAAGGATAATGGAATGTAGTCGAATTAAGACGGGTGATGCTGAGGGAATTATATTAGGAAATGAGACACTTAAAGTAGTAAAGGAGTTTTGCTATTTGGGGAGCAAAATAACTGATGACGGTCAAAGTAGAGAGGATATAAAATGTACACCGGCAATGGCAAGGAAAGCATTTCTGAAGAAGAGAAATTTTTTAACATCGAGTATTGATTTAAGTATCAGGAAGTCGTTTCTGAAATTATTTGTATGGAGTGTAGCCATGTATGGAAGTGAAACATGGACAAAAAATAGTTTAGACAATAAGAGAATAGAAGCTTTTGAAATGTGGTGCTACAGAAGAATGCTGAAGATTAAATGGATAGATCACATAACTAATGAGGTATTGAATAGAATTGGGGAGAAGAGGAGTTTGTGGCACAACTTGACTAGAAGAAGGGATCGGTTGGTAGGACATGTTCTGAGGCATCAAGGGATCACCAATTTAGTACTGGAGGGCAGCGTGGAGGGTAAAAATCATGGAGGGAGACCACGAGATGAATACACTAAGCAGATTCAGAAGGATGTAGGCTGCAGTAGGTACTGGGAGATGAAGAAGCTTGCACAGGATAGAGTAGCATGGAGAGCTGAATCAAACCAGTCTCAGGACTGAAGACCACAACAACAACAACAACAACATCATCTTCATATGCAAGAGCCTGCATCACTCTATTTAACAGTGTTCCCCCAGGGTTGCCACTCTGTGTTTTGAATTACCCTCCCTGATGTAACGTTAAACAGAATAGTGAAGAGCACATCACCCTGTCGCAATCCTTGGTTAACTTCAAATGCCTTTGATAAAGTGCCCTCAACCTTAACTTTATGTACTGTTCTTCTCAAAGTCATTTGGATCAGCCCAATTAGTTTTTTGGGTACTCCTGCATCTTACATTGCTTTCCAGAGTTGGTCCCTTTTGGTACTATCATAAGCTCATTTAAAATCAATGAACAGCTGGTGGACATCGATGTTATACTCATAACACTTTTAAGGATCTGTCTGATGGTAAAAATCTGATCTTTAGTGGATCTATTAGTTCTGAAATCACACTGGTAGTCTCCTAGATACTCTTCTACATATGTATTGAATCGCTTGGCCATGATTTTCTCTCAATACTTTATATACTATACACAGCAGTGCAATTCCTCTATAATTTGCACAGTCAGCTTTGTCAGGTTTCTTCTGTATAGGGTAGAGTATAGCTGTATTCCACTGTTCAGGCAGATTTTCTTTCCGCCATATTTTCACTATAATCTCATGCAAAACCCTTATTAGTTTTTCTCCACCATATTTTATCATTTCTCCTGTATTGTCTTCTCCCAGAGCTTTATTGTTTTTTAGAGTCTTGATACTAGCTTTAACTTCCTCCTGCGTAGGTTCCTCGACAGTTCCTGGTACTCTTCTTCTCTGTTTACTTCTGCTCCATCTCATCTACCATAGCAGCATCTACATCATTTTCTGATTCTGTATTCAGTAGTTCTCTAAAATACTTGACCCATCTATCTAGAAGCTGATCTTTTCCTTTAATCAGAGAATCTGATCTTTTCCTCCAATAAGATTTCCCTCCTTATCTTTACAGAAAACTGCTCTGGATTGGAATCCTCATATATATATATAATAGAGGGAAACATTTCACGTAGGAAAAATATATCTAAAAACAAAGATGATGTGACTTACCAAATGAAAGTGCTGGCAGGTCGACAGACACACAAACAAACACAAACATACACACAAAATTCAAGCTTTCACAACAAACTGTTGCCTCATCAGGAAAGAGGGAAGGAGAGGGAAAGACGAAAGGATGTGGGTTTTAAGGGAGAGGGTAAGGAGTCATTCCAATCCCGGAAGCGGAAAGACTTACCTTAGGGGGGAAAAGGGACGGGTATACACTCGCACACACACACATATCCATCCACACATATACAGACACAAGCAGACATCATATGTATATGTATATGGATATGTGTGTGTGTGCGAGTGTATACCCGTCCTTTTTTCCCCCTAAGGTAAGTCTTTCCGCTCCCGGGATTGGAATGACTCCTTACCCTCTCCCTTAAAACCCACATCCTTTCGTCTTTCCTTCTCCTTCCCTCTTTCCTGATGAGGCAACAGTTTGTTGCGAAAGCTTGAATTTTGTGTGTATGTTTGTGTTTGTTCGTGTGTCTGTCGACCTACCAGCACTTTCATTTGGTAAGTCACAACTTCTTTGTTTTTAGATATATTTTTCCTACGTGGAATGTTTCCCTCTATTATAACTCTCTCTCTCTCTCTCTCTCTCTCTCTCTCTCTCTCTCTCTCTCTCTCTATATATATATATATATATATATATATATATATATATATATATATATATATATATATATATAAAAAAACAAAGATGATTTGACTTACCAAACAAAAACGCTGACAGGTCAATAGACACACAAACAAACACACACACAAAATTCAAGCTTTCGCAACCGACGGTTGCTTCATCAGGAAAGAGGGAAGGAGAGGGAAAGACTAAAGGATGTGGGTTTTAAGGGAGAGGGTAAGGGGTCATTCCAATCCCGGGAGCGGAAAGACTTACCTTAGGGGGAAAAAAGGACAGTTATACACTCGCACACACACACATATCCATCCGCACATACACAGACACAAGCAGACATTTGTAAAGGCAAAGAGTTTGGGCAGAGATGTCAGTCGAGGCGGAAGTACAGAGGCAAAGAAGTTGTTGAAAGACAGGTGAAGTATGAGCGGCGACAACTTGAAATTAGCGGAGGTTAATTGAGTTAAATCCATTTATCCTCATATGATAAAGTTGACTTCTGTTCATACCAAAATATGAACTGGCAATCAACTTTATAATGGATGTAGAGTGACATTAAAATTTCATAATAAATAGCAATAAAAACTCTGTTGAAGGTAAAGTTGCAAAAAGCAAGATTCAAGCTGAACATGATATTGTACCTGATTTCCATTACACTGGCATCAACTCAATCCAGATATGCAGAGTAGTGCAAGAATGAGATTGGAGCCTTTAGCTGCTGGTGGGCTACTCGCAGCGTCACACAAGGTTCTGCTGCATCTGCCGGCAGCCTCATGGCAGTCAGTTTGCCAACAGGCAGACTCAACCACAATTGGTTATTTCTGCAGACTATAAAACAACAATTATAACTTGTTACTCACTATGATAATTGCTGTTGTTGTGGTCTTCAGTCTGACGACTGGTCTGATGCAGCTCTCCATGCTACTCCATCCTGTGCCAGCCTCATCATCTCTGAATAACTACTGCAACTTACACCCTTCTCAGTCTGTTTGCTATATTCATCTCTTGGTCTTCCTGTACAATTTTTACCTCCCACACTTCCATCCAATACTAAACTGGTAATCCCTTGATGGTCTCAGAATGTGTCCTATCAACCGATCCCTTCTTTTGGTCACAAATTTTTTTTGCCTTCCCAATTCTATTCAGTACCTTATCATTAGTTACGTGACACAATTTTTTTTCTCCCAATTCTATTCAGTACCTCCTCGTTGCTTATGTGGCTTACCCACCTGATCTTCAGTATTCTTCTGTAGCACCACATTTTGAAAGCTTCTACTTTCTTTTTGTCTAAATTATTTACCATCCATGTTTCACTTCCATACATGGCTACACTCCAGACAAATACCTTCAGAAAAGACTCCCAAACACTTAAATCTATATTTTCTGTTAATAAATTTTTCTTCTTCAGACATTCTGTTCTTGTCATTGCCAGCCCACATTTTATATCCTCTCTACTTCAGCCATCATCAATTATTTTGCTGTCCAAATAGCAAAACTCATCTACTATAAGTGTCTCATTTCCTAATATAATTCCCTTAGCATCTTCCATTTTAATTCGACTACATTCCATTATCCTTCTGCTTTTGTCAAAGTTTATGTTATATCCTCCTTTCAAGACACAGCTTCTCCTCCCATGTCCTTAGAGAATTACAGTGTCTTCAGCAAACCTCGAAGTTTTTATTTCTTTCCCCTGAAATTTAATTTCTACTCCAAGTTTTACATTGGTTTCCTTTACTGCTTGCCCAATGTACAGATTGAATAATATCAGGACTAGGCTACAACGCCGTCTCACTCCCTTCTCAACCAATGCTTCCCTTTCGTGCCCCTCAACTCTTGTAACTGCCATCTGGTTTCTGTAAAAGTTGTAAATAGCCTTTCGCTCCCTGTATTTTACCCCTGCTACCTTCATGGTTTCAAAGACAGTATCCCACTCAAGATTGCCAAAAGCTTCCTCTAAGCCTACAAATGCTATAAACATAGGTTTGTCCTTCTATAACCGATCTTTTAAGATAAGTCGTAGGGTCAATACTGCCTTGCATGTTCCTATACTTTTCTGGAATCCAAACTGATCTGCCCTGAGACCATCTTCTACCAGTTTTCCATTTCTTCTATAAAGAATTTGTGTTAGCATGTTGCAACCATGACTTATCAAACTGATAGTTCAGCAATCTTCACCCCTGTCAGCAACTGCTTTCTTTGGGATTAGAATCATTACATTCTTCTCGAAGTTTGAGGGTATTTCACTCATATCATACATCTTGCACACCAGATGGAAGAGTTTTGCCACAGCTAGCTCTGTGATAATTATGCAAATTAATTTTAGATTGTATTTGTTAATGTAGATGTGGCTTGTGGGCTCAATGGTAGTGTGCTAGACTACGGATCTAAATGTCCTGCATTTGATCCCCTGTCGGTCATAGGATTTTTATGTGTCAATTATCACTTCTTCCGCCTCTGGCAATGTTTGTTAATGCGAAAAATACTGAGTTGCACTGTAATTCAGAATCCACATTAACTTACCGGTCCCATTATAACTGGCTGGGTAGGTCAGTTCAAAGGTTGGAGGAACACATTGGCATATCACGTCCAATAGAACCATGCCTTGTAAGCACTATGGTGTTCAACCCAGCCTTCCGCTTGATGACAGCTTTATCTTTTTATTAGGATACACACAGCTACTTTGAAAAAAGCCACAGCTATTTCTCTTAAAAGCACTCAGCTGGTATTTTTTCTAATAATGCAAACACAATACTTACTTTCCACAGATCACTGTCACCTGTCTGTATACTGACAACATCAAGTTCCATTTAATACAAACATTAAAATTAATAATTTAAGGTGTACAAATAGTAACTCATCATACACACCATTAATACTCCAACCAACCCCAGGAACCAGCTGCAAAGCATCCCTTTTATCATTTAATATGTCCTTCACCTGGGCTTTGACTGCTTATTATCATGCCTGGAAATGAGGAATGTCAACACACAATTCTTACTTCCCCTCCCAGGGTGATATTCCACTGCCTACTAAATTTGCAAAATATCCTAGTAATCTGTATCCCATACAGATTTTTAAGTCAACCAACCTGATTTTTGTAGTCTCTTCTCTATTGCTTCTTTGGTAAAATGTCAGTGTATAGTTGCGAAGCAGAAAACCTCCCTGAGTACTGGATGGTGTTTGCTCAAAACTGTACACAACAGCACAATTCTGGTTTCACTTTTCCACTCATTTATTATCCTCAATATTCTACTGTTCTGACTATGACCAGTTTCTTAATTTTATAGGAAAAATAGCACATAAACCAGGTTGTCATTCATGAACAAATATGTTTTTGAAGCACAGTTTTTATAAACACTGTCCACAAACCAATAATAGCCCTAACAAGTCATTAAAACAAAATGATTGTTTGTGGCACAGAACACTGTTCATATTTACACCATACGTCACGGGGGCAGCAGCAAATAAGGTGTCCACAATTAAAGTTCCAGTTTCACAATGATGTAGAAAGAGAACCACTGCTCAGAATAGCATCAAATTTGAACACTGAATCGTTGACACAGGGGGAAACATCACGGAAAAAATTGAAAATTTTACCAAAAATGTCTTAATGTAAATGGGATCAGCTACAAATGACAGATGAATTGCAATATGATAGCTATGGTTTGAGCTGCACATTACACAATCTGTGTCATCTGATGTGCATGACTGCACAAGTTCGGCAATCAACATGTATGGCACTGTTAATTAGGTAAGTCCGTCCACTATGACAATGCTGTGAAGTACTGGATGGGAATAATCAGTTTTAATTGTCCTGGGGCCAACAACTGCATAAAAAGCAAAATAACATTGGTTTGTAATTGTCGTGAGACTGGCACAGTGTGTGTGCACCATATGCTATCCAACATTTTCTAACACAAGTTGAAATTGAGAAACAGCATGTTCCACAACAGATTGGAGTGTCTCAGCAGTTACATTCAGAATGCGTTGTGCAATGTATGCCTGCCTTCAATTCAACTACATTTGTAAGTGGAGCACT
Organism: Schistocerca piceifrons; assembly: GCF_021461385.2. Lineage (NCBI taxonomy): Eukaryota > Metazoa > Arthropoda > Insecta > Orthoptera > Acrididae > Schistocerca > Schistocerca piceifrons. Next base: position 505,359,823 of record NC_060144.1, read on the forward strand.
GAACACAACATCTTTCAGATACGCCCACAATCATAAGTCACACTGTATTAAGACTAGGTGATCCAGATGGCCAAGTTGTAGAGAGATGACGGTTGATAACTCTAGAATTTCCAAAATTCCTGTGCAGCAGCCTCTTCACTGACCGTGCAATGTATGGAGGAGCACCATCTTGCATAAAAATGATCCTATCCATGTTTACTGCTGTTGAAGGGTTGGAATGATGGGTGTGGAAAGACTCTCATAGTGTTTATCAGTGATGGTACAGGTAACACGACCTGCAGGACTCATCTCTTCATAAAACTGCAGCTCTACGATAAACAATGCTCTCAACCAGCACCACACACACACATTTGTAGAATGAAGTGGTACCGGTTGATGTGCATGTGGATTTTCTGTTGCCCATATTCCACAATTCTGCTTACTCACATGTCCTTGGAGATAGAAATGGACTTTGTTTGTTCATATAATTCTCCATGGCTGTTCACGGTCCACTTCCATGCGAGCAAGAGATTCCAGAAAAAACTTCTGTCTTACTGGCAGGTCAACAGGAAGCAACTCATGAACATGGGTGATTCTGTACGAATAGGAATGCAGGATGTTTCATAGGATTTTATACATCATAATCGCTGGCATGACAAATGTTTGGGTAATTCCCCATGCACTGCATGTTTGCACACCACCACTCAACTCCTGCAATGCTGTGGCCACATCTTCAACCGACATCAGATCAACCACTTTCCTCCCTCTGCAACATTGCACTTCAAAAGATCTCTCTTTTGGAAATGTGTAATCACTTTCTCCAGACCCTTAGCAGACATTTGACCAATGCCTTTTTTTTTCATACCCTTGAGCATCCAGGCGCACAGTACCCACTGTTGTAAATCAGGGTGTGATCCTCCACGGAGACAGTTATGCTGGGCACCATGGACGCAAACCGAGGCACAGCCATGTGCAGTGTATCTGTCGGTGTGCATATCCTGACGCTTTTAGCACCATCTGTTGGTCAAATTTTTGTTAGTAATTTTTTTTTTTTTTTTTTTTTTTTTTTTTTTTTTTTTTTTTTTTTTGTTCCGTGACATTTTCCACACATGATTCTGAGCAGTGGTTCTCTTTTTTCCACAGCGTACTGAAACTGGAAGTTTAATTATGTGCGTGCGTGCGCGCACACGCACGCACGCATGCACGCACACGCACGCACGCGCACGCACGCATGCACGCACACACACACACACACACACACACACACACACACACACACACGAATTCCCTCTTTGTCTTGCAGAAATTCCTTCAGTAATACGTTATCATATAATCACTTAATCATAAAAATCCCTGATTTGTTTCTTTTTCACAAAATGGCTCTAAGGAAATATCACTTTATAATAACAAATCAGTCATTTAACAATTCTCTATTAGTGATCAGACAAAATCTTGTTCTTTTCACTTCAGTTCATTATGTGAGGATATTACTTTACTTTAAAAATACTGATTTTGTTCTTATCTGGCCTTAAAGGGCTTGCTTGTGCCAAATGCTTCTCTTTTATAATCACTACTTTAGACAACACTGTAAAATTATTTACTTTAGTTTCAAGGACATGATGTTGACATATATCTATAATTATGGGCACATTATGATGACAAACTGATCCTATTTCTATTTTTAAATAACCAAAATGATGGTAAATCTACACCTACTGCTGCGCCATTAATGGCTGATTACATTCTTAGATTTATACATTAAGCTGGAAAAGAATTTGGAATTAATTACATTTATTTTTCAACATTACTACTATTACACAAGTTTCTTTACCAAATGTTGCTAACATATTCTTTGACAATGGAAAATCCAGGATGGAATGTAACAGTATTGTTAGAAGGAAAGTTGCTGCTCACCATATAGTGGAGATGCTGAGTCGCAGATAGGCACAACAACTATCACAAATAAAGCTTTTGGCCATTAAGGCCTTTGTCAACACACACACACACACACACACACACACACACACACACACACACACACATATGCATGTACAAATGCAACTCACACACACGACTGCAGTCTCAAGCAATTGAAACCATACTTGCCGAAAGCTTTATTTGTGACAGTCTTTTCGTTGTGGCTATCTGCGACCCTGCATCTCTGCTGTATGATGAGTAGCAACTTTCCTTTTCGTAATATTGTAACATATTATTTGAGTAGCATGTATAAGGGACAGACAAATGAAAACAAGTTAGATGGAAAAACTAAGTAAACTGTTTATTATTTCAAATGTATTCATCATAACAGCCGCTAACAAATTTATCCCACTTAGAGACAAGACAGTCAATGGCTTCAAGGAAAAATGTTTGCGGTTGAATACAAAATCTTGATTGTACCTTAGATGTGCACCTCTTCATCCAAAGCAAGTCAAGAGTTCAAATGTCTTCCTTCAGGACTTCAAAAATATGGAAATCACGCGGGGAGAGATTGGGACTGTATGGAGGATATGTAAGGACCTCCCAGCAAAATTTCACAGTGTAGTAAAAACAAGCATGGTTGTTTGGAATACACTGCAGAAGTTTCTTGCTGGGAAGCCTTTACACATCCTCGATATGGTCTCAATCTCTACCCATGAGATTTCCATACTTGTGGAGCCCTGGAGAAAGACATTCATGGCTGTTGATTTGCATCACAGTGGGATAAATGTATTAACAGTTACGGTGATTACTTATGAAATAATAAACAAGTTACTTTTTTCCCCATATGGCTCATTTATGTTTGACTGCCCCTTATACTTCCACCATTTGACATACTGTTAGCATTTGCTGATGTGCAAGAAGCCAATCACTGAAATACTAAACTATTATATACATAAGGATTGAGCGAAGTAGATGATAAACTATATTTCTTATAATCTGTTGATAGGATAGTTACAGAAGAATAGTAATTTATGGAATGAAGAATAGAAATCACGTACCTGGAGAGGCATTACTCATCACATAGTGTATTGACTGCAGAGCAGTGAACTCCCTACATACTCGCAGGGTCACAGTTAAAATGACTCCCTGCCCTTCCATCTAGTTTTGCAACACTGAAATTCCACATTTACTTTTCAAAACATTCACAATTCCATTGTAAAACACAACAAATTATTTGAACCTTTCAGCACCAACAAAAACAAATGCACTGAACACTACATCTACATAGAAAATTACCTTCTGCATATTTACATGGAAAATTTCTTTCTTCAGATTGCTTACATCACTGTCAAGTGTACTTGTACAGTGCTACTGCTGGTGACTTCACAACTTCATTTAAACATTACTTACAATAACTTTTACTAACTGCACTCCATTTACGTAGTACAGGTCCCACACTTTCCTTCAACAAGATCATCAACTTTGTCCACAATTCCATTTAATGCCAGCAGACATTTTGTTCGAATTTTGTTACTTATAGCAGCCTTAATTAATTGCATCTCCTACAGCAGCACTGCTAATTATTAATGACTTACTTCCCTTTCAAGACTGAAACTCATCTACATGGTCATCTACTCTGACAAAAAGTTCATTCACTAATTGCACTCATTCTGTTTCAACATCATCACATGTATCAATATTTACATCAACAATTTTCTGTCTACCCCACATTCCGAATATCAAAAGTATTTGCTTGTTTTGTGTTGGTAACAATTTTGTTACTAACACTGCCAAAACAGGTCTACACTACTTCTAATAATTCAGCCTGACAGGAATCAACAACCTCAACTTCCATCTCCTTGTTACATACTTTCTCAACTGCATCTCCACTATTCTGTAGATTTTGACTCCAAGTATCTAAGGATTATCTCAAATGTTCTCCAATCTCATCAATTTTCTTCCCTGTGCAAACTTACATTGAATCCCCGTCTGATCGTTCTATGCATGATACCTTAGACATTTCATCAGCTCTCTAATTTTATCCTGCTGCCATCAAGTTTATTTTTGATTATTACATCTTCTTCTTTACTAAATTCTAGTTCTTACTCAATATCTTCAAACATACTGTCATCACAAGGTTCACTTTTGATTTTTCCTGCCCGTCTTGTCCTTTGTCACTCACTCTGGCAAACAGTTAATCATACTCAATAGTAACAACACTTTGCCTTCAAATTATACCACCATCAACTGCTGCTGCCACCTATAGCTGCCGTCTGTTTACTGCTACTGTTTGTAGTCCCTGAATCTCCTCGTTGTGTGTTTACGTCCTGAATTTCCATCTGGCTGGTTCCTCATTGGCTGCTGCTCCGCCCAAAATGATGTCAATCTCCAAATCCAGGATTCAATGAAGTCTTCATTATATGGTAGCGTTATTTTGATCAGTTGCACAATATCAAAATTTATTTTGTTCTTGTCATTCACATTAAATATACTGACCTATTCAGACTTCTGCCACACAAGAGGTCCATGTTGTTCATTGCCACTCAGGCACCAATTGTATGTCAACCAACCTTCATAGTCTCTTCTCCATCGCCTCTTCAGTAACATGTCAGTATATAGCCACGAAGCTAAAAATCTTAATGAGGATTGGATGGTGTTTGCTCAAAAATGTACACAACACCACAATTTTGGTTTCACTTTTTCCCACATTTATTATCCTCAAGATACTGTTGTTTGGACTATGACCAGTTTCTTACGGAGAGGACCTAGTCAAGAGGCATGAAAAATGGGTCAAATTTTGTACACAACACCATAATTTTGATTCAGATTTTTCACACATTTATTATCCTCAAGACCCTATTGTACGGACTATGGCCAGTTTGTTAAGAAGAGGTTCTGGTCGAGAGGCATGAAAAATGGGTCAAGTTTAGAATTTTTTTCATACAATGATTGTTTTTATTACTTTATTATACATACACTTCACATGAAAAGAATTTTTATGTCTCATAACAAATTAAAAATGGTGGCTGCCACCTTTGTTAAAAGTATGTACCTCGTGGCTCATCTTGGTTTGTGCAAAGCATTGTACAGACTCATGGCTACTTTTGGAGGAATGAAATTTTGGAATACATTTGTCTAGGTAACATATTTGAGTGATTAACACTGCATGATCACAGGTTAATATAAGCACAAGATAAGCCATTGCAAATGTGAAATGCTGGTACAATATCAACCAGTGTAACTCCCAAAATGTTGTATGCAAGCATACAAATATACATACAGGCGCTGGATGTCAGTTTGTGGGGAGGAGTTCGATGCCTGCTGCACTTCATTGGTCATTACAGGGACGGTTAATGCTGTTTGTGGACAACACTGGAGATGTCGCCTGATGATGTCCCATATGTGCTCGATTGGGGGACAGACCAGATGATCGAACAGGCTGACGAAACATGTTGGGTTACAACAGCAGTATGTGGGTGAGCATTATCATGTTGGAAAACACCTCCTGGAATGTTGTTCACGCAAGGCAGCACAACAGGTCGGATCACCAGATCGATACGCAAATTTACTCTCAGGGTATGTCAGATAACCACGAGAGTGCTCATACTGTCATACGAAAGCGCACCCTAGACCATAACTTCAGGTGTAGGTCCAGTGTGTCTAGCATGCAGACAGGTTGGTTGCAGGCCCTCAACTGGCCTCCTCCTATCCAATATATGACCATCACAGGCACCCAAGCAGAACCAGCTTTCACCAGAAAACACAGCAAACTTCCACCCAGACCTCCAGCAAGCTCTCGCTTGACACCAACGAAGTTGCAAATGGTGGTGGTTTGGGGTCAGTGGAATGCATCCTACAGGGCATCTGGCTCAGAGCTGTCCTTGAAGTAAATGATTTTTTAACAGTTTGTTGTGTCACTGTGGTGTCAGCTGCTGCTAAAATTGTTGCTGCAGATGCAGTATGATGTGTCAGAGCCATACCCTGAACACACTGGTCCTCCTCCTCCATAGTGCTACTTGCCCATCCAGTACCGGTCTTCTTGCAACCATACATTCTCGTGAACACCGCTGTCAGCAACCACGTTCACTCGCTACATTCTTGTCAAGTCTTTCTGCAGTATCGCAGTAGCAACATCCGGCTTTTCGTTTTCCTATTACATGACATTGTTCAAAATTAACTTAGTGAGGTGTTGATAATGGTGTCTCTGTTGCCTTACAGGCATCCTTGACTAACATCAACTCACCATGTCCATTCTGAAGTGTAACTAGCGCCCATGACTGTTACAGCGTGCATTTAAAGAAAACCTGATTTGCATCCTTACGGTGGTGCTAGTAGCGCCACTCTTCTGTGACTAGTGTGACATTGGAATACGCATCATCTTTCAGATGTAGAAACGTGCCTACCGACTTTCATTTATGTTGCTCAACTGTTTCTTGGTGTTGTGATTCTTTTTCCGTCAGTGTACTTGAAGAAAAAAAAAAAAAAAGGGAAAAAAAAACATGTCAATTTCTTGGCACCTTTTCCTAAATTCAAATGTTAAATAAAAAACAGATAAAATAAAATTCAAATGGAAACAAATCTCTTGCTAAGGTACCCTTAGTTTTATCATTTTTCATTCAAAAATCAAATGAATTGGTCAATTTGTTGAGGCACTAGAGCACTTCATATGCTGAAAAATGTTGTTTCAAGAAAAACACGCTTAAATTTGGGAGTAACAGGGGGAGAAGTTGTTTCAGAACTTACAGGTAATCTGCAACCCCAGAGCCATAGAAGCATCCTTCCTCTTCCTCAAACATGCTATGGTTCTGATTTGGTGCTGTATTTTTTCAATCCAGGCTCAACTGAGACATTTCTTGCTCTGCAGTATCCTGCATTTCCTGTTAGATAACTCCTCAAAGTTTTTGCTGTTTGTCCCTATGACAATTCTTAACATGTTCATGAACTTCAGAATAGATGAATAACGTTGGCTGAATACAGCTGCAGCTATATATGCTGGTATTTCAACAGTTTCTGCTCCACAATGAAGATGTTTCGGCACCAGTTTCCAAATGCATGCACTGAAGCTCTCATTGTCTTTTTCTGTACTGGAACTGGTGCATCTTTTAAGTAAATCTTCATTGGACAGTAATTCATATACTGGTTGAATCTTTTCTTGAACTAATACACTGAGCGCCTATAGCTGCCCATATTTCGGTCAGTGCACAATTCCATTCAATGTGCAACAACTTTTGAAATACTTTCACAACCAAAAAGTCCTTTACAAGACATAATCTATATACTTCAGGGATGCAAATTATGAAAAATAAATAAATAAACTGAAAAAATAAATTTCTCACATGTCTCAAACAGAACCTCCCCATAACTTCATAGGAAAAATAGCCCATAAACCAGGTTGTCACGCACAAAGAAACAAACGGATCCAGTGGCAGAGTTCATCAAACAATCCATAATGTTCCTATAGCCCAGTTTTTATACACACTGTTCGAGAGTCAATAATAGGCCTAACAAGTCATCAAAGCAGAATAACTGCCTGTGGCACAGAACAGTGCTCATGTTTACCTCAAAGTCACAGAGCAACATTTCACTCAGAATAGACCTTATCAAAAGTCAACACACGCAACAATCAATAATTTCAGTGATAACAGTGGTCAAACCCTCCTACTGGTGATGGGACAACTCGAGTTTATGCCAAACCAACTTAATTAACAGAGTAGACAGTTTGTGTAAATCAAGTTAAATCAGTTGGGACGAAAATACTGAGATAACATTCAACCCTATTTTTTCTTTGGTGTCTGCACAGATTACAATTTAGTTCAGTTAGCCACCCCAAGATTCATGGTTTCCCAGTGGGAGATAACATATATAGTCATGAGCGTGAAGGATGCTACATTAGGTGCAATTTTTGATCTTCTGGCTTGAAATTTTGAAGATGGACTTGTGAAAAACCTGAAACATGCTGTACAGATTTTGACACTCAACAGGTTATCATAAGGTGTCCAACAGCCTGTTCACGAGCTTGATTTCATACCACGCTACACGCCGCAATTGTGGGTCTTTTGTTTTGAAATTTGGAAAATAAACTTGTGAACCATTTGAAATTTACTGTACACAGCAATCAGGCGATTTTAAGGTAGCCAAATTCCCATTCATGAGCATGACTACGTATTGTGCTACAGGCCACAGTTTTGAGTCTTTCAACATAATGTTTTGAAGGTAGTGGTATGCCTGCAATTTGCTGTAATGGTTTCTCAGTGATCTGATGACCTTAAGCGAGTCAAATGTCTTGTCATAAGCGTTAATGGATGCCACACAACAGGCTGAAATCTGAAAATACACTCATGAGAAACTTTGAATTTGCTGTAAGGTTTGGACGATGATCAGAAGATCTTAAGGTAGCCAAATGCCTTGTCATGTCCACGAATGGTTCCCATGCTATAGACTGCAACTCAGAAATACACTCATGAGACACTGGAATTTGGTGTGAGGATTTTGATGATGATCCAACTATCTTAAGGTAACCAAATATCACAGCTCGAGCATGAACGGATGATTTCATCATCATTTCCCTGAGTCACTTCATTTTCCAAATTTTGACATACATGTATTTCCGAATTGCCATGATGTTAGTGTTCTGCATAGATTGACTTGTAAATAACAGTTACTAAATGCTTCCCAATTTCGATCAAACAAAGTAAATCATAATAAGCTACTGTGCTTTTAAAGACCACAATGAGTGACGTTCCATCAGTAGGCACAGACTCAAGTTGGGTTCAATCGGTGTGACAGTGGTAAACTCAAGCCTCCCACAAAACTGTCATCGACAGTAGCAGCTGTGCACTGTGTGAACACTACGTGACTTAGTTACAATCTAACTTGGGTTGACTTGAAATGCCCTCAACCCGAGTTAACCTGGCATGGTGGCTTGAATTGACCAATCTGTACCCCTACCAACCTCAGCACAATTCAGTCAAATACTCAAAAACTTGAAGCAAGGAAAACACTCATAAAATTCTTAGACACTGAAATTAATGTGTTTTCTTGGATGCCAAAGTATATATATTTGCAGACATGTGACACATAGCTATTATGTAAATAATTACCAGGAACTGACTTGATATCGAAGTTACTTGTTTATCAACTGGGCTGACTATTTTCTGTGACGTTAGGCTATTAAAGGCCAGTGCATGAACAAATTGTTATTTCAGTAACCACACATTAATTTGAAAAACTGCTAGATCAGATTATGTTACTCATGATGGACAATAACTATTAAATATAAATTTATTCATGAAATGTGTGTTGGTCTAGAAATTAGAAGAGTTTATTAAACCATTTTATGCATCCGCATTCAGAATACCCTATTTACAAGTACAAGTACCATATTGAAAATTACAGTAAATTATACAAAAATCTTAATTAAAGGCTTGCTCAGTTACTGTCGTGTGCTACCTCGTGTATAAAAATTAGTTTACAAAAAGTATAATAGCCATATTTAGAATCTTAACAAGCACAAAGGCCGAATCTGTGATGGAAAGTGTGGCTACTTCTGAGTTTTAATGTTAATTGTTTCATAAGTTAATTTGTCCCACAGTATATTAACTATGTTAGTGAAAAACTGGAATGTCAACTTTCACAATGAGTGGTGTCTTCATTTTCAAATCTGCTCGTTAGCTCAAAATGTTTTGCCATTATGTACTGTTGTAGAATTTTTAATTAGGAATAACATGGTTTGAAAGAAAACTAATTATGTTTCTGCAGTCCAATAATCTGAGACTACAACTGTAATAATGCAATGGAATGTAATAACTAGAGCAGGTGGGAGATTCAGCTTGCTGTGTCTCATACCATTTTTAACTAAATAAATTGTAATATTTTATAATACAAGTTGACATAATGCCACTAAGAATGTTATTTAACCTAAGCTCTGTATCTGTTTTCTGTAGTGTTTTAATGATTCTAAGAAAATATGTATTTTCTTTTTCTGTATTGCCCAAAGAATTTACTGTATAAATTTTTATGTAATTATCTACTCAAATTTCTGTATATGCTATACGATTATCAGATTGTAATTGTAAAAAAGTGACTCGTTCCACAACCTTGTGAATCCAACACAGTTGGACCTATGGAACATGAAATAAATCAAATCAAATATACTACCAGCTCCTTGGCACATCATTCATTGCCCTGTGGAAGATCCAGGTGCAAGATTTGTGTGATGCATCCACCCAGCACATTCTGCTCCAGTCCTGTCCTACCCCATTAAAGTTAGACCCACCTGTGAAAGCAGCCAAGCTAGCTTCACTCTAATTTCTGCACAGCATTTTGTGTGAACATGAATACTAACCAGCTGTCAATCCAAAAGAATGATCAGTGCCGAATTGTGGCCAAGAGCACAGTTGACAACCCAGTTGCAGCACACTGCTGAGCACAAGCTCAATTTCAGTGGCTATTTAACAACCTGTGCCATCTGGATCCTTCCTTCTGAATTATGTAGAATGGAATTGTGCTTACATGAAATTCACGACCTTAATTCACTAACTCTGCCACACAACCACCTCCACTTCTCACCCATTACCCTTTCTTCATTTATCCTGCCCTCAAACCTTCTTGCAGTCTCTCTGTTCTATCTCTTTATCTTGCTTAGCAATCAACTTGTGGAAGAAATTGAGACAATCAATTTCCTTGGACAAGAACTTAAGCTACAATACACATACTGATTTCCTAGCAAATAAATTGAGCAGTTTTGCATTTGTAATGCAAATATCTGTACTAGCAAATTCTACTGATGTGAGTACATGATTTGATATAGATTAAATATAGCTGGTTGTAGGGTCACTGTACATTACATACAACGTTTCCACCCTGTAATAGTACGTTTTCATTTCCTCTGGCAACTTGAAACAAAAATTTTAATTCATTCCACTGTTCCAAAATGCGAAATACAGTTGGCTCACCCGAGCGGGGTGACGCAGTGGTTAGCACACTGGACCTGCATTCGGAAGGACAACGGTTCAAACCCGTGTCCGCCATCCTGATTTAGGTTTATTTCCCTGAACCGCTTCAAGCAAATGCTGGGCTGGTTCCTTTGAAAGCACACGGCCGATATCCTTCCCCATCCTTCACTAATCCGATGGAACCGACGACCTAGCTGTTTCGTAACCTTCCAAAATCAATCAACCAACCAACAGCTAGCTCAACGGAGATCCGTCTAATGTTACGCAGTTGAGGAAGATTCACAGGCTCTGTCTAACAAAAATCATATGTAATAAATTTTCGCTTTAATGAATGAAGACTCAATTATACCTTTCACGAATTAGACAACCAATATCCCTGGGTAACGTTTCATTCGAGGCAAGAGACACGGATAATTGTAAGGAATGGTAGACACAGCGGACTAATATTAAGTTTTCAGTACTCTGTTTCATTTTTATGTAATTAGTGAACACTGTTTGTTGCTCCTATTATGACGGAGGCATTATCTGTACCAATGCTGATAAAGTTTTTGATGTTCGGATTTAATCCGGAGAGTAATGGCTTTAAGCCATTCACCACGCTGTTGGCTGTTCCAAGCTCGAATTCAACTAATGCCGAATTGGTAGCAACGATATGCTGAAATATCTGACTAGTTCACTTAACACTTTCCTCACTGAAACATTGATCGATTCGTCAATTAATACATTTCTGATCTCCAGTGTCATCTACTAATTCTCGATAAAAATATGGTACCAATACTTTCTTCATTACATTTTCAGCTGTGACTCCGTACGTCAGCAGTTACGCTATCGCTGAATGTTAGGTCAAAATAGAAGCATGCTCACATACAAATATCACTCCTGTGCTTGCAGACTTTGGCGTGTTTAAGCTTTTTGTTTTTAGGAACTCTGTTGACCTTTTAATTTTGAAAGACGTTTTCCTAAACAGCGGGTTTTAGCCAGAATATTGCACTTGCAATACTTAAAGTATGCTCTTGTGGTGTCGGTTTCGAAGGACTGAAGCCACTTTTTAAACTCAGGCATCAACTCCCCTTCTGAACGATAATGCCGGTTATATTATGCGGTCATTATCGAAATATTACTGGTGAACTGATCACTAATCCCATCTCACCTTCGGCACGAATTATCTGCCAACGAACAACAAAATCACTACAGATTAGCCGACACATAATCTAGCTTTGACCCCGAACTTCTGGGACTCCCCTTTGCAACGACAATGGGTGATAATTACGATATTATTGACACCAGATGTCAGTCGATTGTCGATTAAGCAGTACCACAGTCTAACATAACAGTCGCGACACTTCGCCTCTATTTTGTTGCTACAGCACCAGCAAGCGCCCCAAGCGGCCGGTAGGTTGAACTGTGAGTTCGGCGCGATCGTGAAAGCGAATAGTAATTGTTTATTTTGATTTATACAATGGTTTTTACCATCGGGAGCGTTTGTAGCGCAATAAATTGCAGCAACAACATGAAGAAGACACCACAGCTGTCTTTTTTTAGGTTTCCTAAGGATCCTGGGAGGTATATACCATTATGTTACTAAACTATATCGTCAGGATTCACTTGCAAACTATATGTGTATAAATGATGAATGTTTCGTTTTAGGAGCAGAAAATGGCTAGTTAATAGCAGACGAGAAGACCTTATGAAGAAAGACCCAGTTTACCTGTATAATAATATTAGCTTTTGTTCGCTACATTTCGAACAAAACCGGTTCATGAACGCAGACAATAACAAACTCGTTTGGAATGCAGTACCCACACTGTTTGACATTCCAAATAAACCCCCTCAACTGACGATGAAGAAGAAATTGCCACAAAGATTCGACAGACAATCTAAAGCTGTAAAACAGTCCTATGACACAGAAGCAGCCAGTTCGACTCTCCATGTATCAGTCCCAGATTCGTGTGAATCACCATCACAGACCTGCTTTGACGATGAAGTGGTTAAATTAAGTGCAGCTGTTCGTGTCGTACAAAAGCGTGTGAAGTGTCAGAATGTGCAGAAGCGAAACTATTACGGGACAAGGAAAGTGCCTACAGACAGATTGTTTGAAAATTATTCAAATATTTGGTTTTTCGTGAAAAGTAATGTAATCAGCTCATTACAGTGTTTTCAGCATATGTCTCCCACTATTTGGCAGTTGCTTGTCCCACTTAGAATAATATAAAGATGAAGGTCGTACTTGTGGCAACAGGCGACAATGACAAACACAGTAAGCTTACAGAACGATAAACGAGCTGTCGATCGCTTTTGCATGTAGAGGTACGTGTCTCTGCTTCTTACATGTGAATCTGTGTGTTTATATTCTTTTGATATCAACGTGGTAAGCTGCAATTCTGTCCAATGTCACAAGTGTTTCTTCACGAATGTGTTGTAACTTGCCACTCTATTCATGGTTTTTGTCCATACTTGCGCATATTTTAGAATCATTTTTAGAAACGTATATGCCTTCTGACACTACAAAAACTCTTGGAGGCAAGAAAATAACTCGAATAAATCGGAAATTACGTAGGAAATGGATGCAAACAAACATTATGCTTACGACGCGTCTGACGTTCACCTTACCTGCCGCTTGGAGCGCTAGTGTCGCTCCATCTGTCAAACGGCAACAACTTTTACAGCAGTGAGTGTCGTGACTGTTATGTTAGACTGTGGCAGTACGGTGATGCGATGCAAACCAAAACGTTTAATTTTATTTCATTTCATCTATTTGGTCCGTTTAATTCATTACACACTTAAATACTATATTGAACACAGGACAAGTCAAATTTTAAAAAGAAAGAGAGAGAGAGACAAAATTAACTTTAAAAATAACAATTATAGGATCGTAAATTTCAAGTAACATAAACGACACTATTTGAATTTTGCCATAATTACATATTAAGTTTGCAAGTCTGCTTTTTATAGCTTAAAAATTCTTTTAATGAGTAAAAACACTGTTCCATCAGAAATGACCTAAGGTTATATTTGAACTTATTCTTATCTCATTACAGTTTTAACTCACTGGTAAGCAGCTGAATAACGGAACTCTTTCGGTGTGCAATACTGTTCTACACTGAGGAATGTGGATATTGCTGATGTTTCTTGTGTTGTGGCTACGAAGATGTTTATTTTGTTGTGGAAGTCGGTACTTTTTAAAAAATACTTATTTCCAAACAAAATAATTCATGTATGTAAACGCTTGGTAGGCTCATTATTTTAAGCTGTATGAAATGTGACCTACATGTTTTCAGTTTCTTTAGGTTGCAGATAGCCATGGCAACTCTTCTCTGCATCCTAAATATTTTTATGCTTGTGGCTGAGTTTCCCCAAAAGAACAGCCCATACCAGAGTAATGAATGGAAATATACATAAATACCTGAATGACTGTTGACCTTCTTGCACTTTGGCTTAACACACGAAGAGCATAACAAGCCTCTGAAAGCTTTTCTCCAAGTTCTTTCATATTCCATTTTAAATTTTCTTTTACCCATATACCTAGAACTTTAGTTTCAGTAGCGGATTTCAGTAATGTGTTGTCAAGATATGATATTGGTATCAAATTCTTGCACAAGTGGGGAAGAGTGGAAATTCATAAAGACAGTTTTTTCTTTGTTCATTATTCTCTTATTTTTTTGAAGCTAGTTAGTAACTAGGAATATTGAAGTACCTATTGCTATTTTCACAGAAATTTTGTCAACAGCTGTTATTAAAATGCTGGTGTCATTGGCGAATAAGATTTGTTTTTTCACTTTAATAAAGCCATTTAATCATCAGTGTAAAGGGGGAACAATAAAGCTCCAAGGATAGAGTCTGGGGGCACTCCATGCTTTATTGTTGTATAGATGTGTTGTTGTTGTAACGACATTTTCTTTCATGTTATCACGACTTAAAATCATCATTTGCTGTCTTTCTTCTATGTAGGATCCACTGATATGGCAGCCCTCTGACACCTTTTTGAGATTATTTTTGAGCAAAAAAGTCACAGCAAATTATGTCAAATGGTTTTGAGAGATCTAGGAAAATACTAGTAGCATGTTCTTTGTCATCCAGTGCTTTACAAAGCGCTCCTAAATACTCATACAAAGCTGCTAATGTAGACTTATATTTGTTGAATCCATGCTGATTTGGTGAAAGTAATGAATTGTTTGTGATGTAGCTTTGAAGCCTGTTGTGGAAAACTCTTTCAAATATTTTGAGGAAACACTGAGTTGGGAAACTGGACGATAGTTATTTACCTTTTTAGTGTCCTCTTTTTTGAATATAGGAGTTACTTTAGCTTTTTTAAGCTATTGGGGAAGGTTTCAGTTGGTAAGGATGTGTTCACCACATACATTAGTGGTTCTATTACGTAATCACGGGACTTTTTAAAAACATAATCTGGCATACTATCCAGCTCACATGAAATTTGTTTTCGAGTGACATTATTTGCTTCATCTCTGTCTCTGTGACTACTTGAAGGAACAAACACTTAAGATTAGCATTTACATAATTTGGTAGGCACGTAGGTCTGTCTTCAGGCTGATTTTGGATTAACTGATTTGCTATATTAATAAAATACACATTAAATTTAACAGCTGCCTCTTCTGGCTCTGACAGTCTGTTGTTTTCAATCTGTAGAGAGATATCCTTTGATGATGATTTTGTGCCAGTTTCTGCCCTTACAGCCTTCCAGACAGCTTTCATTTTGTTTTTTGCTCTTGAAATGTAGTTATCATTATTTCACTCCTGATTACACAATTTGGTTTTTTTAAACAAAAAACACACAATCATTGAGTTATCTGAAAAATGCTAAAATATTCTGAACTGAATTTTTCATTCTAGATCGGTTGAAATTACACTAAATTTAGCCATAAAAGCTAAATTAGCAGCGACTGCACAACAGACTTAATTTAAAAGTCAACTCTGGTCACAATCCTGCATATCCAAGTAACTTTGTCGAATTTGCTTTCGTGTAGGTACCAGTTCCAAGAAATAGAATTGTCAACAATAATGAAACGAGACTTACTCGTAGATTCACGACAGTACAGTTACAAGTCATTCATAATCACATACATATAGCAACTAGAAAACGTAATAAATGTAAAATCAAAGTGGTGGATGTACTGAGAATCGATAATGTTTGAGGGTAGTTGTTAAGGTACAAAAATCGTTCACTTAAGAGCGTGTGAGTGAGCTTTGTCTTTTATGCTATTTTTGATTATGATGTTCTTTGTTCTCACTTCTTGTTCTTGTGTGTTCTGGATCTCATATTGCTATGTGGTATGGAAATATATAATAAAGTGTTCGTATTACCAATTTTGTGCATTTAAGTGTGTAATATTTACATCCCCCCTAAAGTGATGACCCCGAACAGAATGGTGATTCTTTCTTTTCATTGTCATGCCGCACACACTACACAATGGATCCTCACACTGTGAAGATGGAACGTCGAGGTGTGCTGTCACCTGGTAGTGCTGTACCGTCAACAACTGCTGCAGTTCCCAGAGTCTGCAATATAAAAATTCCGCCCTTCTGTCCTGCAAGAGCACAACTTTGACTTACACAGATGGAAGTTATTTTCTGGCTGTATGGCATTGTCTCAGATGCTGATCAGTTTACTTTGATTATTTCTCAGCTGGAATTAAGTGTAACTGAACATCTTGACGGTGTTTTGGCTTAACAATGGTGTGAATTATTTTAAGAAACTGAGCTGCGATTCCAGCGGATTGTGGATAGTAAGTTCTGTGCCAATGATACCCCATCCAAGATTCTTCAATATCTACATGTGCTGGTGAAAAAGAACTGTTTTCAGAGCAATCAATGAAGCTACTTTGGCTCCATAGGTTGCCTCAGATTGTGTGACCTGTTATCTCGGCTTTCCCTCAACTCTCTGTGGATTTATTGGTGCATAAGGCGGATGCTGTGGCGACTGTCTGCTCAAACACTAATTTGTGTGTCACAATGAGTAAAATTTGGGTTGATGGCCCCCAACTCGCCAATGCAGGCAGTGGCAGCTATAACAAGCCCAGATTTGCACATTTCACAAGCTGCAGTGAGTGGTTCGGCGCCAGAGCCATCTATGGATACACTTAGCAACAAATTGGCCACACTTAATTCGTGGCTTGCGACGAATGGATGCAACGATGAAAATAATGAATGCGGCTCTGCTGCACACCACAGATCTTGGTGCTGGTAGCACGGGCGTTTGGCAAAGCTGTGAGACAATGAATCCACCCCTGTGCACCGCAGTGCACCCAAACACTGTTGACATGTGCCAATAGGCCATGTGCTCGTCTGTATTCTACAATTTGCCTACTATTGAAAAAGAATGCTATGGTATCAGCAGTTGATAGCTCTGCAAAATTATTTATAACAGACCCAGTATTCATTTCATAATGAATATTGGGTAGTGTAATTCCACGAAGGAAAAATGAATTTCGCTGGTTCGCCAGTGTTTCTATATTTATGGATGCTAACAATTCACACATTCCAACATTTGAAAAGAAGACTCTGAGACTGGTATTTGACGATGGGTTTTCCCCTACTTGGATTTTAGTCAAGCAGACTTGCTCAAGCATTTTTCGATGCACCATTGTCTGATAACAGTACTTCTGTCTGGCAAGCTCTCGACCGCTCTGCGCCATGCTCTGCTTGATGCCATCAGTATCGCATGAAGATGTCCAGGCTTTCTGTGGCTACTGGAACGGGTGATTTGCAATTGCTTCTATTCTCGTCTGAATGCGGAATGCACTTACGTGCGTTGTACAAGAAGCCTTCGATTCTTTGGTTGTGTGATAGTTGTGTGCTTGCCAAGTTACTTAAAGAGCACGTTATGCTTGACGCAAAAATTCGCCTGATTAACATATACACATAGGAACTGGAGAACATTAAGGTGCTATGCGAGAAAAATGTTCGTTAGAGCTTGAGTGTGGCGACCACTGAAAAACAGTGAAACACTCGAGGATTTAGGACATATGCATGATGCAGCAGCTGTGTGTAGACTGAGTTCTTCCTGTTTGTCCCCTCCAGGAGCATGCTGCTGGCGGATGGACGAACTTCGTTAATTGCTTCTGCAGGGGTTATTGGTGCTGACAGATCGCCTTGTGGTTAAGGGTAAAGTGAGACATTCTACAACTTCTCACATAAGAACTACTACTGGTCAACCTCTTACTAGTCGACTTAGATGTTTGCCTCCTGGGAAATGGCTAGTGGCTAAAGCTGCATTTAATGAAATAATTGCTGATGGGAAGGTGTCAAGATCACACAGCGTGTTGGTATCGCCACTACAGATAGCAGAAGAAAAGATAGGAGAGATGAATTTGCTGGAAATGTAGGGGCACCAGTACTCATACTATCCTTGATAGATACCCCACGCCCAGCGTGTCGTATTTCGATATCAATATGAATGATGATCATTCCTGCAGCATCACCAACTATGGTAATGCCTTCGTGTGGGTTCTGAAGGCTGCTCATGACAAACATAAGATGACTTCGAATGCACTGTTTTGGTATTTTTCAACTCACTGCTATGTATGCCTGCTGGCCTTCGAAATGCTGCCCAAACATGACATTATTTCATGGGTGAGGTTCTGCATGGGCTTCCTTTAATTTTCTGTTGTACTGATGGTGTACTGGTATTTTCTTACATGAGCAGCTGTGTGTATTTCTCACGAAATTAGACAAGTATAAGATTACAACTAACAGACAAATGTGTGTTCAATGAATAAGAGTTTAAATTCCTTAGTTATATTGTCTCACAGTCTGGCATTTCTCCCAATACTGATAAAGTAGCTGATATTGTGCAGATGCCACTGCCTGTGACTTTTAAATGCATTGGAATACTGAATTACCCTCATAGGAATCTACCCATTTAGTGGAAGAGCAAGGGCAAGTCAATGATTTGCTCAAGGTCAAGAAAACATCAGGAAGAAAGAAAGTCCTACAGAAGTCTGAGGCCACTCAAGCATGCAAGCCCTCAAAATGGCTGTAGTAAATGCTACTCTGTTGATCCATACTGTTCCCAGAGCACCCATTGCCTTGCTAATGGATGCAAGTCAGAGGCAGTGGGTGCACGGTTGAAGCAAATGATTTTGTCGACATGACACTGTTTGACATATTTCTCAAAGAATCTGTCAGAGCATCAGGAGCAATTGGAGTGCCTTCGACAGGACGTTATTGGTCTTCTTTTTGGTGGTTAAGCATTTTTGGCCATGGTGGAAGGTTAAATATTTAAAATTTACATGAACTACAAACCGCTGGTTTCTATTTTCAAACGTGTGACTAAGCTGATCTCTCCCTAGCAAGTGCACCATGCTAAATTTGTTACGCAGTTTTCTACTGATATCCGTCACATTCTGGGGCAGCTGAATGTGGTAGCTGACTGTTCATCTCGAAACTGCAGAGCAGTCTCCTTTATACACTGGGCAGTGGTGGCTACCAAGCAGGAGGCTGACCCCTACCTCCTGTGCTGCAGTTCAAAACTTTCTACAACTGGAATGGGTTTCACTGCCGGGCTCTGCGCTACAGGTCTGGTGTGACATAATGTACAACAGGGTCCATCCATTCCTCTCAGAATAGAGGCATCAAGCTGTTTCCGAGGGATCCGCAAAGTTGGTGTCAGCCATAGTTGTGTAACTGACAGGAATCACAGAACATTCATTATAGACAGGAACAGAAGATGGGATACAGTACTGGTGGATTGTGTTAAGCCTGCTTGCACTGATGATGACTAATCTAGCCCATCCTGGGGACCTAGGCGATCTTTGTATGGACATCAGGGTAGTTTGTTGTATGCTTATGGGAACCTCCTCCTATACAGCCTGCCCAAAAGTTGCCAAGTTGCAGTCCAGTATAGTAGTGACATGCAGGTTTCAATCGATTTTGAGTGCACCTGGTATTTTGCAATCAATGCAGGTGGTGAATTTCTGTGATAGTGATCAATATGAAGGTAATGTTTGGCAAGTGTGGCTGAGTTACAGCTCTCTGAAATGGGGATGAGGGTGTGAGGCTGGTGGGTCAGATGCACTGAGAATCGATAAAGATGAAGATGGTCATTAAGGTATAAAACAACCATTGACCTAAGAGAGTGAAAGTGATCTTTGTCTTTTGCACTTTTTTGATTGTGATCTTCTTTGATCTGTCTTGTTGTTTCTAATGTGTTCTGCGTCTCATATCGCTGTGTGGTGTGGAACGATATGATAAAGTGTTTGTATTAACAAGCTTGCGCTGCCCCCCTAACTCAGGTATTCAGTAACGAGTAGTGACAGTACAACGCTGCATTTACAGTTCCAAACTAAATGGCTGCTCGGTGTAATGCAGTGTAAAATATTGTTCTCAGTTTTACATTTTTTTACAATAGTAGCTGGTATGCATTTCTAGCTAATCTTAATGTTAAAGTGATTCAACAGAAATGATGAACTTTCATCGACACAACATATCAAATATTAAAACGATAACTGAAGTGTGGAATATCTTTTGTTCTATCAAGTCTGTCTTCCTGCCTGTTTTTGGTGTCTGCCATGCTGTTTATCAGTTGTATTTCTCGTGTTTCATGTATCAGAAAGTGAGTTATAATAAAATATGTTATCTCACTACTAGCCAGGCCCAGAACTGGGGGAGGGGGCAAACTGGGGTATCTGTCCCGGGTGGCTATTTCAGGGAGCGCCAAATTAAAATTCTTGAAAAAAGAAAACCTTGTTTCACAAAGCGCCTAGCTTCCAGTGCATGTTGGTCTATCAAGTATTCATATGTTATTGAAATGCATCCCAGATAGTTTTTGAACATTTTTGAACACATTATAATTTGAGTTCCGAACGAATCATAAGTTGATTTTTGAATGTGTGCCTAGTGCACGTGTGGTCTCTGACAGGGGAATCCCCATCACATCTAGAAAATAAAATCTTTCCCGCAGATAAAAGGGGATGAGGCTATACGAGCTGAGCCGAGTAAACTCAAATGGATGAACGCCAATCGCTGTTTGCTTATGTGATTGACTGGGTGTGCAAATGATCAGCATTATTACAGTTATTAGCGAAATACATAGATTCAGACTACCAGAGTGGAAATAAACGACTAAGAGGAATAAAATGTAAGAAGGATTGCATATTATCTTCTCAGTGTATTCAAGAAAATGAAATTTTGACTGGTACTTTTTGCCTGATCGCGACCCTACTAAGGAACAGTTGTACAGTCCCCTGTTAGCAATTGCTTTAAGTTCTGTTCTCGGAACAGCGAGGAAAACCCATTGTAAATGTACAAACGTGTGTGAATTCCTAAGGGACAAAACTGCTGAGGGCATCGATCCCTTGAGTTATACGTTACTTAAACTAACTTACACTGAGAACAGCACCCACACCGGTGCCCGAGGGAGGACTCGAACCCCACGCAATCCGTGACATAGCGCTTTAGACGCAAAACGCGTAGTACAAACAAGTAATAACGCCTAAGCAAAGAATAAACGCTGGATAACTGAAATAGGTTAGTGAAGTTAACCTGAGAATAAGTTTTGACAATTGCAGGAACGGTTACAGAATTACAGATGACAAGATTGTGTGTTGGAACGAGGAAGGAGAAGAAACGAGGATACCTCACGAATTATATGAAAGACTATGACGATACCAAATTTATATAAAAATGTCGTACTACTACTATTCGATCTCACGCTTGAGAAACTGGAGCATATGAATGAAATGTGAAACTATTGCTTAACATAAAACTTTTTGCTTGTAGTAGGCCTAATGGGCATCTGACATCGGTCCTTCATTAATTATATTGTCATGTTATTTATGTAAATGAGGTAGATAAAAATGACCATATGTGCCAAAGCAGTCTCGTTTTTGGCGTGTGTTATGATCTCTGCAATATTAGAAAAGCATATTTCGTTTTATCTAGCTGACAGTGACAAAATAGACGTAACCAAATTGAGAAACTACAACAGTCTTGGGTGCTATTCGTATCAAGGGCTTTTTCATTATTACACAACAAAATTTTGATTTTTCATGTAGCAAAACGTTTGACGAACTTTGATGAGGTAAGAGGTAATAGATTATTTCACAGAAAGGAAAGCACGCTGTGTAAAGCTGTAGCAAGATTGGAGAGGAAAAATGTTGGGACCTAAGGGCTGAAGAAATGTGTACAGTATCGTTTGTCTCTGTCTTTACTGCTTCATATTTCCTATATTTAATTTTATGTCATACAAAAGAGAAAGTTATTAGCTAACAGACAATATTAAGTTCAAATTTTCGGAAGAGTGCTTATTCTCCCAGTCACAAATAATACTACTCAGAATTAATTGAGAGGCATCACAGGACATTTTAATTTCTACTGTCCGGGATGTAGGTTTGATGGCTTCCATTACAAAATATCATGTTTGAATTCCACAAAGCGAAATACAATGATGTGCGGCAGAAAAATGCTGTGTGAAGTGGCATGGCGCTGCACTTTGGCACACCTAAGACCAAATAACTATATATCAAACTCTTCGGAAACATGTGTGCTGGAAAATAAACATAGTTTTGAAAAATCAATTTTTAAAGAAATTTTAACATGCTATTTCAAACGCTCGGGAGGGGGAGGGGCGCCACTATCAAGTTTTTGCCCTGGTTTGGAAATCCGTATATCCGGGGCAATTATTAATAAGTTCTCACTGCACTCATTTTGGATTGTCGTCTCCATAAGTGGTGCTCTCTACAGAAAGCCATGGATCACGAGAAACATGTCAGGTGAACATACTACTGGTTAAATGTATCACATCTTGTGCACCACATAGCAAAATAGCCATTCCGCCGTATATTCTGCGACAGTCACACCTGTGGTTGAAGCTATTGGAACTTCCGTTCACTGCCTATGGTGTGTGTGATAACAATTTATAATTTGTACTTACCATCAGTACTTTAGACACTCAAACTCTTTTGTCATTGTCAGACATTATTCGTAACACATCAGCTGTGTGCAAGTACACACACTTCAAATACCACGTGCTTTGCTGTGTTCGAAAATCAAGAGAAATATGCATTCAATAAGTGTTAAAAAGAGATGTTATTGGTGATGAATCTCCCATCAAAATTTTGGCTCAATCTACTACTGCTAACGACTGAAACCGAAATTTCAGTCACTACTTTCAGCTAAGTGTGGTTCAGTCAGCTACCTTTCGCTATTAAAAGTGCTATGATTTTGAATAACACCAAAGACTTGAGTTCTCAGCTGCACGTAGCTGATTAAGTGCATAATATTTCTTTTTAAATGACAATTCGAGTAGGAGCCCTCTAACTGATGGTGACGTAGTGGAAATAGTTGCTCCTAAGGCTGTTAGAGGGCTGCTGCTCCCACTGGTTGAACATGTATTCACACGCTTCGGGATGACTTGAGCACTCTCTGGCAGCAGATTAAAGAATCTCCAGCAGCAGTGGTGACTCACAATAGCCAATACGCCAACAGCTGACAGAACACACACCAAGATGTAAACGAATGTTGTTTACACAACTGGTCTTGGTATCATTTCCGATTCGGAGAACACCCAAGAAACGGCACTTGCTCTTGCAGTTAATCTAACGACAACAACCACAAGGTGTAGGCGCTACTGGTCGTTCTGAGATGAAGCGCCTCTCCACCAACTTTTACAAAACAAAAGTGTGCAGTTTGTCCTCTGTTAATCATAATCTAAAGACAACCTATCCTACATCAACCAAAGGAACTTTGTTCACTACCAGCATTGTCAACGTCATTATTCCAGAAACAACGAGACGACAGGTCATTTGCAGGAACCATGGTGGATCATGTCATTTGTATGTAACTGACACTTGTATTTCACGAACATATCTTACTGACTCTGGATTGGGCATCAGTGTTCTCCAGGAAACGAGCATTCTTTAGCTGACTAATGACTCACAACCGTGAACAACTTCAGAATTTCCACATTTAGTAAACGCACTATAGTGTGAACTAAAGCTTCAAAAAATCTTTACAGTGGGCTTTCCCAGTAGCTGATGTAACAGAACTCATTCTTGGGGTCGATTTATTGCACTATTTTAACACTGTCATTTCAACTCGACAAGCAGAAATCTACATGGATGGTGAAACAGATTACACCCATCCAGGTTCAACAAACAGCTGTCATACTCTAAGCTGCACCTTGCTCCTTGGTGTGCCACTATAAGACATATTGCTTAGTGCCTCTGGATTAGATGCCGCGACGATTGAGTTGGAATTTCTTGGCTCAGCCTACACCACACAAGATTTTTCGACAAAGAAACTTCGTACATTACTGTATAGTTACAGCGATTTACTTAACAAGTTATCATTCCCTAGAGAAAAGAACAAATATTACTAAGGAAAATACTGCGTTACACTCTCAAACTTGTGCAAGAGCCAATGACATGGAGAAGACCAAAGCAGAAATTTGGAGATTAAGTGAAAATATTCCTCCATCCGAGTTCTCTTCTACTACCTTGAGAGATATTAAACAGCGACCTGCGTCTATCCCCAGCGTCACACACGACTCTTGACGTCACATTCAAACTGCTCCAGGAGTCAATTTGGCCCTGAGGGCTTGCAAGTTCCTGGTTTACCTACTGTGGAGAAGCAGTGCCAGTTGCTTATATCCTAGTGGACACAATGGGGGTCTACATTTCTAACCACATGGATCTCTCGTTTTGGATGCCCCACCAAGGTCATTACTGATCAAGTATGCTACAGAAAAGAAAGTTTGATGTTTTATTAACCGTAGGTGTTATCTGCCGTTCTGACAATTCTGGGTGTCGCATGCACATCTCATAAAAAAGAAAGACAACTCCTAGAGATCTTACAGTGACTATAGCACAATGAATATGCAAATGACTCCAAACTGTATACCAGTGCGTAGCATACGGGATTTCACTAGTGTGCTAGCCAGTGTAAAGATATTCATCGTGATCCATTTTAAAAAGCTTACCACCAGATTCCTGTAGCACCTGAGGATATACCAAACACTGCTGTTATCAAGCCTTTTGGACTATTCAGACTACTTACGTATACCATTCAGTCTCAAGAATACTGCCCAAATGTGGTATCACTGCGTTGATGAAGTGCTGCGTGGATTTTCTTTCTGTTTTGGATATACGGACGACGTGTCAGTGTTTCTGCCTCTGGTGGCAGCCTCACAGGCACCTCTCATGTCCGCATCGTCCTACCAAATTAAAGTGTACAATGTCTCCTCATTTGGATTCCTGAAATGTTACAGGTGTTTGACATAGTGAAACCAAGTTTGCATGATGCTTCCATCTTAGGACTCCCTGTCCATTCCGTACCTCCTGCTACTGTATTTGACACTAGTCATTTCACCAGAAAATAGGAAGTACGTGGCAACTGCTTGATTTCTTTTCCTGGAAATCGCAAAGAAAGTGGAGCGCCTATGACAAAGAGCTGCATATGGAGCCATTCGACATTTGTGGCCACACAGAGAAGCATGATCCCCTCACGGTGTTCAGTGATCATAAACCTATTTCTTTTGCTTTAAAAACACCACCTGAATCCTTTTCACCAAGACAGTCCTGCCACTTGGATTTCGTCAGTCAAGTTACAAACAATATTCGCCGTGTGAAAAGGGCAAAAATGAGGGGCTGTCTATCTTTGTCGAATTAGTGCTGTCTCTGCAAAAACTGACTACAAGCTACTGGCAAAGGCACAGACCACTGACAGGGAATGGCAAAGACTTGTCAGAAACCAAAACATTGGACTACAATTGAAGCAGGTTCCAAAAGATGGAATCTAAAACTTATTATGGTGTAATATTTCCAAAACCTGGCCTGGCCCTATCGTTCCATCGATTTTTAGAAAACAAGTTTTCGATTCTGCCTACAGAGAGATGAATTCTGGGGCAAACTGCACAGTCCAAATTGTGGCTGACAGATTGTATGGCCATACATTAAATGTGACCATAATTTATAGGTAATAACTTGCTTAGCATGCCAAAGAGCTAAGACAGGATGCGATGTCTACAAGTCTATAGGTTCTTTCGATAGGCCTGCACAATATTTTTCTCACATCCACACTGAGTTGGTGGCACTCCTCAGGCCAGGAAATAGTTTTAGATACTTTTTTTGCAGTTTCATCGTTTACCTATTGCAGACAAGCAGTGCCAGTTACATGTATACTGGAGGAAACAATGGCGCCGACATTTCTAACCACATCTCTCGATTTGGATGTCCCACCAAGGTTACTACTGATCGAGGACGTCAGTTTGAACCAAGTCCGTTCCATGACTGGCAAATCTATGTGGTTTCAAACACCACTGAACTACCCACTGTCACCCAACCAGTAATGGGATGATGGAACGATGGCACTGCACTTTAAAATCTCCTCTAACGTATCATGGCGCTTCATGGTCTTTGTGGCTTGCACGAGACGTCTGTTGCTAGCAGTAGAATAGTTCATCAGTTTGTCGAAAATGCTGGTTCTCTAAACTTTCTCAACAGCATCTCATTAATAGAACGTCTTCCTTCCAGGCATTCCCATTTGCGTTTACGTAGCGTTTCTGTAACACTTGCGTGTTGATCGAACATGCTATTTACATATGTTGCAACTTGCCTATGAACTGTATTGATGTCTTCTTTTAAACCGACCTAGTAGGATTTCTAAACGGTCAAGCATTAAGCTATAATGGGTCACACAAGTCTTCTGTATGTGGTCTCGTTTATAGACGAACTAGCCTTTCCTAGTCTGCCAAGAAACTGAAGTAGGCGAATTACTTTCCCTACAACTGATCTTACGTGATCGTCCCATTTCATATTGCTTTGCAATGTTACTTTACAACTAGAATTTGAACAAACGTTCCAGCAAGGTGCACCAGAGCTCAGTGGCTGCTCCCATGGTCCCACACTACAAAGGTTCATGTTCCTACCTAGCCTTTAGATTATTATCTATCTAAAAAGGAGTTCTTTTAGCTTCTCACACAACATAATTTTTATGACAAACCGCCCAACCTTCTAGACACTCCAGCTGCATGTATATGGCAGACAGGTTCCCCCTGTTCTATACCTGCACAAAGGACGACTTTCTGCGCCAAACGACTTTATGACTCCCTTGTTCACTTCCCTCTCATGAGCCAGTTAAAGCCCCCCAAGGTTGCTGTTATAATAAAACTCCCTCACTGTATCAAGACTAAAGGAGAAAAAGAAATAATTAGCAATGCAGCCATTGGCAGTAATGAATATTGCCTGCAATTTTCGTGCAGCATTAATGTCTTGAATTTACTGAGTACTGGGATCTACATATCAAATTATAGAACAAGTTAAACCATGTAACAGAGTTAGTGTCCAATCATTCAAGGACGAGGAAGGGGAGTAGCAAAGCAGGAGCAGAAAAGCTTAACTCAATATCCAGAAGTATTGCCCCTATTTAATCCTTATACCAATGAAAAGATGAGTGAAACCGATATTAGTGTCTGTGGCGTTCAGAGACAGCTGAAATTGTTAACACTGTACAAACCCCAGACCCAATGGATCTCTATCAGGTACGAAGCCAATCTGTGGCTGAGGTTGAGTAATCATCTTTATAAACTATCATAGGTACCCCAAATAAAAAACCGCGCTCAGCAGTTAGAAGAAAGCGCAAGTCACACTGATGCACACCAAGGGTAACAGAAGTGATCCTTGACATTCATTTGTTTTAAAATCTTAGAATGCATTCTTTGAACAGAATGGCCTCCTGTATACCAACCATCAATGTCCATGTGAAACCGAACTCACACTTTTCTCTCATGCCAAGGATCAAGGCAACCAGGTAGATGCAGTATTTCTCGATTTCTGAAAAGAATTTGACTCAATACCACATCTACATTTACTATCAAAAGTACGATCGTAAGGGGTATCAAGCGAAATTTGTGACTAGACTGAGGATTTTTTGGTACGCGGGATGCAGAAAGTTATCTTGAATGGAGAGTCATTGACAGACATGGATGTAACTTCAGGTGTACCCTACAGAAGTGTGTTAGGTCCCTTGCTGTTCATGTTGCATATTTATGACATTGAGGACAACATTATGAGCTACAGCTGGAATCGGTAAATTCACAAAATACATGTATGTAACACTTTGTAGGGACGTGAAATGGAATGATCACATAGGCTCAGTCATGTGAAAAGCCAGTAGCAGACATCGGTTTATGGGAAGAATACTATGGAAATGCAATCAGTCTGTAAAGGAGATTCCATACAAATCACTCATGTGACACATCCTAGAATATTACTCAAGTGTGTGGGACCCTTTTCAGACAGAACTAACAGGGGATGTTGAACAAATACAGAACGAATGGTCGCAGGTTTGTTTGGCGTATGGGAGAATGTCCCAGAGATACTGAAAGAACTGCACGACAGACTTTCAAAGATAGACGGAAACTATACCGAGAAAACCTTCTAACGAAGTTTAAGAACTGTTTTTAAATGATGACTCTAGGAATATACTACAATCCTCTGCATATCGCTCCCATATGGATCGTGGGGCAAGATTAGATTAATTACAACACGCACAGAGAAATTTAAAAGTGGGACTTCCCAAACTCCATACATGAATGGGATGGGAAGAAGCCTTTGTAACTGATACAATGGGACACACCATCTGCCATGCATTTCACAGTGATTGTAGAACATAAAAGTAAATGTTATTGTAGATGTATGAGAACCAAGCCATATGCATGGACTTTTGTCAAGTGTTTGCAGTGTGGCAGTGTGTCAAACGTTTCCTGGAAATCTAGAGATATGGAGTCCGCCTGTTGCTCTTCATCAGTAGTTCACAGAACATCACATAAGTGATTTTTAAATCTGTTGATTTGCGGATAGAGTCTTTTTCCCTCTAAGGAAATTTATTATTTTAGAACTATGTTCAGGAATTATGCAGCAAGCTGACGTTATGGATATTGCCCTGTAATTTTGTGGGTCTGTTCATTTTTTAACCTTTTTATATAGGGTGTTCGGAAATTCCCATTACAAACATCTAGGACTTGTAGAGGAGAGCGAGCACATAATGTTTTGAATAGGAAGTCACGTCTGAAAACATACCATTTCCGTACTAAATCATTTGAAAGCATGTTTCCTTGGTAGGTATGCAACAGGGTAGCCATGACGAATGCTGGTTACAATGGATCAGCTGATGTCGTTTGATGTCTATCCTACTTCCCTGACATCATTTGAGTCTCATTCACATATCTCCGAGTGTTAGAGAAACGTGGCTGAGTACTTGTTTGCAGAATACACCGACATAATCCTTCTGAATGGGGATGTTCATGGGAATGGAAGAGCTAAATAGCTCTGAGCACTATGGGGCTTAACTTCTGAGGTCGTCAGTCCCATAGAACGTAGAACTACTTAAACTTAACTAACCTAAAGACATCACACACATCCATGCCCGAGGCAAGAACCGAACTCCACAATGTTCAGCTCCATCGCATACCATTTTCGGCACAATTACACAATGGCTCGAGAAACGATACCTTCATTGTAAGCAGGAGATGTCATACACTGGAAGAGGCCGTATTGCATCATATTGAAAAGAAACCGTCAATGAGTACATGATCAATTTCTTTGGCTATTAATCATAGGAACTGTAAAACAAATGATATAATGGGTTAACCCTAATCAACTAGTTGTAAAAGTGGTGACCATGTGTAGTAGAGCAAATCTGGTTCTACCCCACCCTGCATTGTAGCCAAATTTATTCAAGATGGCGGATATCGCGCTAATCCCCAAACAAAGCGTCAGGTGACTGCAACCCTTCGTGTAGTTGAGCTGATACATAACAGGTGGTAGGAAGCACTAACTTTCTGCTGCTACAAATACAGACGTGGTATCCTGCTCTGATTGCAGTGCTTCAGATTGGCGGTGGGAATAACATATCACAAAAAACCATAGCTAAAAAGACCTAAACATTCCTCACAGATCGTGAAAAACTCCCACCTAACACACATACCGCAAATAGACTCTATAAAACACTCACCTGCTAACAGCTCTGGGCAGCTGCACGGTGCCAGAAAAATAACTCCTTTACCACATTTTGCTGGGACCATCATGGCAAGACGTATGCTTCCCATGGTGCCCAGAGGCCTTGTGTCCAGGGTCTTGGACAACTAGCAAGTGATCTGAGCACTCCCTAGTGGCATTAGTGGGAACTGCTATCTGGTGATGTAGTTCATTCACGCATCTGTAGAGAGACAAAAGAAAATAAAGTAATTAAATTTCAAGAACATTCACCATATACTGAGGTCTTTATATGGGGGGTCTTTATGTAGAGATGTTTGAGAACACAAGCACACTCCTCTATGCATTACCCATAACCCACGTGATCATGAGGCAGCCAAATGCATACTGAGCAGTAGTTCACTATTCACCCACACAGGGGACGCCTCGAGTTTCGCCCTCTGGACAGTCCAACGACTGTGGAGCAGAAGCCGACGTCCTTTTGATATCTGATACCTGGGAACCACCTCCACTCTCTATCAAGTGGCTACCTCCTGTTTGTGCAAGAAACAATGTGTCCAAACACGCAGACGGAGGTTTTCATCCTTCCTCAGAATACTGCATTCGTATTGGCTAATGCTGAACCAGTGAAGGTATATAAACCCTACCTCCTCCACCCCCGTCCTCACTCTGCAATCGTCTATGGGGGGGTCAGCTTGATTGTCTTGTTCTTGCCTGCACGTGTGTCCATCTTGTATCTAAACTGAAGCGTTCAGCGGCGTGAGGCAGCAACAGAGGGAGGGCCAGAGTCGATAAACGTCCAAGACTGTCACAGGAATGAGAATTACTAGGTAAGCACATATTTAAATTCATAGCATTAGGTCGGATTTCGTAGTGTATATTTTAGTAAAAACGTTTCCTTGTATCAATCACTGTGTGTTCAGATTTCGAAGTTTATATTCGTAAAACGGTCTTATAGTATGAAATCCTTGTATGTTCAGATATCGAAATTAAAAGAAATTGTCGTAACATGTGTTCAAATTTAGGCGTTAATTTGTTTTTCTTGTAGTTTTAGCGTATATCCACCAAACCATGGATGTGTTGGAGGCAGAGAAGTAGCAGTGGCAACTGCAGCAGCAACAGCATCCTAAGTAGTATGTACAGGGTTATTACAAATGATTGAATCGATTTCACAGCTCTACAATAACTTTATTATTTGAGATATTTTCCCAATGCTTTGCACTCACATACAAAAACTCAAAAAGTTTTTTTAGGCATTCACAAATGTTCGATATGTGCCCCTTTAGTGATTCAGCAGACATCAAGCCGATAATCAAGTTCCTCCCACACTCGGCGCGGCATGTCCCCATCAATGAGTTCGAAAGCATCGTTGATGCGAGCTCGCAGTTCTGGCACGTTTCTTGGTAGAGGAGGTTTAAACACTGAACCTTTCACATAACCCCACAGAAAGAAATCGCATGGGGTTATGTCAGGAGAGCGTGGAGGCCATGACATGAATCACTGATCATGATCTCCACCACGACCGATCCATCGGTTTTCCAATCTCCTGTTTAAGAAATGCCGAACATCATGATGGAAGTGCGGTGGAGCACCATCCTGTTGAAAGATGAAGTCGGCGCTGTCGGTCTACAGTTGGGGCATGAGCCAATTTTCCAGCATGTCCAGATACACGTGTCCTGTAACGTTTTTTTTCGCAGAAGAAAAAGGGGCCGTAAAATTTAAACCGTGAGATTGCACAAAACACGTTAAATTTTGGTGAATTGCAAATTTGCTGCACGAATGCGTCAGGATTCTCTACCGCCCAGACTCACACATTGTGTCTGTTCACTTCACCATTAAGAAAAAATGTTGCTTCAAAAAAATGGTTCAAATGGCTCTGAGCACTATGGGACTTAACAGTTGTGGTCATCAGTCCCCTAGAACTTAGAACTACTTAAACCTAACTAACCTAAGGACATCACACACATCCATGCCCGAAGCAGGATTCGAACCTGCGACTGTAGCAGTCGCGCGGTTCCGGACTGCGCGCCTAGAACCGCGAGACCACCGCGGCCGGCAATGTTGCTTCATCACTGAAAACAAGTTTCGCACTGAACGCATCCTCTTCCATGAGCTGTTGCAACCGCGCCGAAAATTCAAAGCGTTTGACTTTGTCATCGGGTGTCAGGGCTTGTAGCAGTTGTAAACGGTAAGGCTTCTGCTTTAGCCTTCTCCGTAAGATTTTCCAAACTGTCGGCAGTGGTACGTTTAGCTCCCTGCTTGCTTTATTCGTCGACTTCCGCGGGAACTTGCCCGCTCGCGTTCAACCGTTTCTTCGCTCACTGCAGGCCGACCCATTGATTTCCCCTTATAGAGGCATCCAGAAGCTTTAAACTGCGCATACCATCGCCGAATGGAGTTAGCAGTTGGTGGATCTTTGTTGAACTTCGTCCTGAAATGTCGTTCCACTGTTATGACTGACTGATGTGAGTGCATTTCAAGCAAGACATACGCTTTCTCGGCTCCTGTCGCCATTTTGTCTCACTGCGCTCTCGAGCGCTCTGGCGGCAGAAGCCTGAAGTGCGGCTTCAGCCGAACAAAACTTTATGAGTTTTTCTACATATCTGTAGTGTGTCGTGACCATATGTCAATGAATGGAGCTACAGTGAATTTATGAAATCGCTTCAATCATTTGTAATAGGCCTGTATATATTCTTCTTTGTATACGTAACGTGGTGCTATTATTTGGTGGCCAGTGAATCTTTGCTGTTGTACATGATTTCGAGAATCAAAATCGATTTGTCTTGCTGCTTCAGTATATGAAGGGCTTATTTCAATAGTGGTACAAGTCCATTTGTGTTCATTCTGAGATACAGAGTCCTAAAGTCAAATGAGTGCTGAAAAATCTACAGTTGAGTTGCCAGAAATATTCCAGTATATATACTTGAATATTTATGGTATCTCAACTGCAGATTTTTCAATGCTCATTTAACTTTAGGACTCTGTATCTCAGAATGAACAAAAATGGACTTGTACCAGTATTGAAATAAGCCCTTCATATGTTCCGTGGACAGTTGATGAGCTGGCTACTGAAAGCCAGCAACAGCAGCAGCATTGTGAATAGTATATTTTTGTTCTCCATAGTACTGTGCGTATATATCATATGCTGCTGTTAGATAAAAATTTCATCATATACATATTTTGCAGACTTTGTTGTTGTATTACGAGGGTTGGAACTTTAATAGTGGCAACTATTTATTTACAGCTCGTACAAAATAGATACGTGTTTCAAAGTTTTACTGACCTTCAAAGTAGTCACCAGCATTGTGTGTAACCCGTTGCCAGAGATGTGGAAGTCGTAGGATACCCTTAGCAGTACCACTTGTGTTGACAGTTCGAGCGGCGCGGTCTATTGCCCAACGAATTTGTAGCAGTTCTGAAGCGAATGCCATGAAGTGTTTCCTTCAGTTTAGAAATCAAGTTGAATTCACGAGGGCTTAAGTCAGGGGAGTGCAGTAGGTGGTATATCACTTTTTTAGTAGCCCCATCAGTCACACAAATCAATAACAGCTTGCACTGTATGTGCTTGAGCATTGTCTTACAAAATGATGGTCAGGTCCTGCAGAAAGTGTCATCACTTCTGTCTCTAGGCCGGTTGTAGGTTGTGTTCAAAAAACGAACTGATTTGTTTGACTGATGGGGCTGCTAAGTGCTATACCACCTACTGCACTCCCCTGACTTAAAGCTCTCATGAGTTCAACTCGATTTCTAAATTGTGGCATTCGCTTCAGAACTGCTACAAATTCGTCGGACAATAGACCACGCCTCTCGAACTGTCAACACAAGTGGCACTGCTAAGAGTATTCTACGACTTCCACATCGCTGAAAAAGTCTGGAGACACTTGTGTTCCAGCTGTTTCGAACACGCGTTATTTTAAAGCAGGGCGTAAGGATGAGCATGGGATACCGCACCAATTTATTGTTTGTGCAGGCGAAACTGGAAGGGAGATAATTCGTCGGCGCTGGCAAGTGTTCAGCGCGACCTACCAAGAATAAGGAAATACGGCCAGGAAGCTCCGTGGCCGGCTGCAAAGAGTAATGTAGCATTGTGTTGTTAAAAAACAAATGGAGAGACTCGAAATAGTGACTGTTTATTAGACGTTGAACTGCTGTTGAGAGTACGTGGACTGGACGTGGATAGTCAGCCACGATAAAAGCTTGTGTATTAATTGTGTTCAAAAATGTGTAATTAACTGCCGCGCGGGATTAGCCGTGCGGTCTAAGGTGCTGGAGTCATGGACTGTGCGGCTGGTCCTGGCGGACGTTCGAGTCCTCCCTCGGGCATGGATGTGTGTGTTTGTCCTTAGGATAATTTAGGTTAAGTAGTGTGTAAGCTTAGGGACTGATGACCTTAGCGGTTAAGTCCCATAAGATTTCACACACATTTGTATTTGTAATTAACTGATTCTGGGTGCCCGGTAATGCGTGGGCTTACGTCATAAAGTTTAGTTGTTTTTTTTTGTACAAAGTGTAAATAAATATGTTCTGGTGCATTGAATGATGTTCCAAGAGTAGCGTATTTTTTAAATAAGAAGAGAGAGAGCGAGAGAGTGAAAATTTCCTCTTCCTAGCAGTGAAATCTTCGGAGAAGCGTCCAGTGCTAGCAGAAGACATTGGCTCAGCAAGAAAGCAGGACCAGCATTCTTCAACAAGTAAGTCCACGAAAACGCTTAAGCTGTATAGAGAGAGCTTAACATTACAACGGGCCACCGCAGCACCACTCCAGAAACTTGGTGAAACTCGACCTACAAAGGATATGCATATCACTCAAGGTGCATTTCCCAATGAGGAAAAGTTTCAACTCGTGACTAAGAAGGGGTTTTTCAATATGAGAATTTAGACAGTACGCCAAAACTCAATGGAGCCAGACTGCTTGACATAACTGCACTCTTCAGCAATCTTACAGACAGTGCCATAATGGATGCCGAGTATGAGCGTGCTGGGAATGACTGGCAGGAATTCAATATCTCCACTTTAGGAGAGTGTGCACAGCTTTACATCTGCACAGACGTGCACTTGGTTGTGGAAGTTTTCGAGAAATTCCGGAGTCTATGCACAACCACATATTCTCTGGATCCCGCCTTTTACTGCACAGCACTTAGGTTGTCCTTGGGCGCTATAATCACGAAAATCAAGTGCAGTGTCAAACTATTGACCGATGCTGACATGCTTTTTTTCTTTGAGCGAGGGATACAGGGGGGACTTTGCCAATGTGTCCATAGATGTGCCAAGAAAAATAACTCATATATGAGTGTCAGATTCAACACAACCCTTGTTTCGAGTTACATCATATACTTGGATGTCAATAACTTATATGGGCACACCATACAACAATCACAGCTGACTCGTGTATTTTGATGGGTGCACGAAGATAAATGCAAGGGATTAGGTGGAAAAATCAGGGTATGGTGGCTGATTGTGATGTGGGGTATGTGGTAGATGCAAAACTCACATATCCTATTAGCTTGCATGATGCACATGCCGATTTGCAGCTGTGTCCAGAGCAAATAGTTGCAGATGGAGGCTCCACCCCAAAACTGATGACAAAGCTGTGGAAAAAGCAGAGATACATTATTCACTATCATAATCTCCAGCAGTGTCTCAAATTGGGAGTGAGGTTGGTTAGAATCACCCTCGCTATCTCCTTTAGGCAGCCCATTGTTGAAGAAGTATAGTGGTTTGAATTTTAGACAGAGAGCTTCCGCTACATGTGACTTTGACATAGATTTTTATAAATTAATGAATGATTCAATTTTCGGCAAAACAATGGAGAATTTGAGGGAACTTCGTGAAATGTTGATTAGAATCCAATGGGATGAGCGCTATGGCGTAAGAAAATGGGTCGCCAGATCAAATTTTAAATGTGTCACAATATGCAGTAAGAACTCTGTTGCTGGGGAGATAGCGAATGTTGCAGCGGAGTGTGGACGTTCATAATACACCTACGCAAACCCCACATGTACTGCTTTCATTTTGCTGGTCCTAAATTACTTTATATGGGTACAGATAGCTTCGTCTACTGGGTGAAGAACTGCAATCCATATGAAGTAGTGAGATACTTCAGTAGTGAATATGATGTGTCCTGATACACAGCCGATAATCCTTATGGCATTGTTCCACATAACAAGAAGGTTATTAGCGTTGTGAAAGATGAGGCGAATAGAATGCCATTCGTGGAGTTCGTAGGTTTGTGATAAAAAATGTATGCGTATCGCATGTTGGAAGGTGCCACCCAGAGGCAGGCTAAGGGTGTGCATCATATGGCATCGAGAGCCCTCTCTGTCGAAGACTATTTGCAGTGTCTGTACAGCAGTGCTCTCCCGCAGCCACAGCACTTGGTGCAGCAAGCTAGTATTTGATCGAGAGGACACGAGGTGTACACTGTGCTGCAGTCTAAAGTTGGCCTGTCGCCTCATGACGATAAAAGGGTCATTTGTGATGATGGAATTGAACTCTCCCACACTCACACTATTCATTTGTGAGAGAAGGGATGGGGGACTGACTGAGAGGGAGTGAATGAGACTGGGTGTGTATGTGACCAAATAATATGGCGTTTTTATCATAGTAACTCTGTGTGTGAGTGTGTGTGTGTGTGTGTGTGTGTGTGTGTGTGTGTGTGTGTGTGTGTGTGTGCTTGGATAGTTTGTGTACTACGTACACACTTGTAAATATATATGCACACCATGTGTGATAAAGAATTTGTATAAATATATAGATGCACATCACCTGCAACAATGAAAAAAGTATACAACTGCACATCAAATGACAAAAGAATGTAAGTATCATATCTAACAAGTTGTATGCCATGTACATTTGTAAATAGAACTGTTTGTAAGTTTCGCTTCCTGCTAGCCATCCAAGTAAGACTAGTTTTTAAGTGTACATAGTTCACCCATCAATACTATTGTTGTTCAACCACATAACTGCTACTATCTGGGCTGTTGTAGTGTAAGAATAGTGCATCACTATTTAGTATACGTGTACAGGGTGAGTCACCTAACATTACCGCTGGATATATTTCGTAAACCACATCAAATACTGACGAATCGATTCCACAGACCGAACGTGAGGAGAGGGGCTAGTGTAACTGGTTCATACAAACCATAAAAAAATGCACGGAAGTATGTTTTTTAACACAAACCTACATTTTTTTAAATGGAACCACGTTAGTTTTGTTAGCAAATCTGAACATATAAACAAATACGTAATCAGTACCGTTTGTTGTATTGTCAAATGTTAATTACATCCAGAGATATTGTAACCTAAAGTTGACGCTTGAGTACCACTCCTCCGCTGTTTGATCGTGTGTATCGGAGAGCACCGAATTACGTAGGTATCCAAAGGGAACGGTGATGGACCTTAGGTACAGAAGAGACTGGAACAGCACATTACGTCCACATGCTAACACCTTTTTATTGGTCTTTTTCACTGACACACATGTACATTACCATGAGGGGTGAGGTACACGTACACACGTGGTTTCCGTTTTCAATTACGGAGTGGAATAGAGTGTGTCCCGATATGTCAGGCCAACAGATGTTCAATGTGGTGGCCATTATTTGCTGCACACAATTGCAATTTCTGGCGTGATGAATGTCGTACACGCCGCAGTACATCTGGTGTAATGTCACCGCAGGCTGCCACAATATGTTGTTTCATATCCTCTGGGGTTGTAGGCACATCACGGTACACATTCTCCTTTAACATACCCCACAGAAAGAAGTCCAGAGGTGTAAGATCAGGAGAAGGGGCTGGCCAATTTATGCGTCCTCCACGTCCTATGAAACGCCTGTCGAACATCCTGTCAAGGGTCAGCCTAGTGTTAATTGCGGAATGTGCAGGTGCACCATCATGCTGATACCACATACGTCGACGCGTTTCCAGTGGGACATTTTCGAGCAACGTTGGCAGATCATTCTGTAGAAACGCGATGTATGTTGCAGCTGTCTGGGCCCCTACAATGAAGTGAGGACCAATGAGGTGGTCGACAATGATTCCGCACCATACATTTACAGTCCACGGTTGCTGTCGCTCTACCTGTCTGAGCCAGCGAGGATTGTCCATGGACCAGTAATGCATGTTCCGTATATTCACTGCCCCGAGGTTTGTGAAACCCGCTTCATCGGTAAACAGGTAGAACTGCAACGCATTCTCTGTTAACGCTGATGTAGCGACACATGAAACGGGTGAAAGTGGTGACGATGCAGTATGCGGATGACACTACTTTGACTCAGGCCACCGACTCTCGCAATGTCCCGTGTACTCATGTGTGGGTTCACGGCAACAGCAGCTAACACACCAACTGCACCTGCTTCTCCTGTAACGGGCCTGTTACGGACCCATTTGCGTGCTACAACCATACCTGTTGCATACAGTTGGCGGTATATGTTTTGCAATGTGCGGCACATTGGATGCTCTCTGTCCGGGTACCGTTCTGCATACACCCTGCAGGCTTCAGCTGCATTTCGTCGACACTCGCCATAGATGAGTATCATCTCCGCCTTTTCAGAGTTCGAATACACCATGGTCACAGTTCCTACAACACTACACTATCACAGACGTCTGGTAACATGGTGTACTACAGTTGGTCTGCGTGCGGAGACGAATGCAGAATAACAATAGCAGCAAGCGCTACATGCGGACACTGCGACAGCTAGACCAAACCACAACAGATGCTGCTCGCCGACCGTGGCTCGTGTTTGTTACAACACGCAAGTGAACGTCGGAGGTTTCAAGCGTCAACTTTAGGTTACAATATCTCTGGATGTAATCAACATTTTAGAATACAACAAACGGCACTGATTACGTATTTGTTTATATGTTCAGATGTGCTAACAAAACTAACGTGGTTCCATTTAAAAAAACGTAGGTTTGTATTAAAAAACATACTTCCGTGCATTTTTGTATGGTTTGCATTTAACAATTACACTAGCCCATCTCCTCACGTTCGGTCTGTGGAATTGGT
The DNA here is from genome assembly GCF_021461385.2 of Schistocerca piceifrons. NCBI lineage: Eukaryota > Metazoa > Arthropoda > Insecta > Orthoptera > Acrididae > Schistocerca > Schistocerca piceifrons. Next base: position 505,398,627 of record NC_060144.1, read on the forward strand.
TCGTCAGTATTTGATGTGGTTTACGAAATATATCCAGTGGTAACGTTAGGTGATTCACCCTGTATATATATATATATATATATATATATATATATATATATATATATATATATATGAACATTGTAAATATTTCAACCAATGAATTTATTGTTAAAAAAACTGTAATCTCAAGAACTGTATTGTATCTCAAGAATCAAATTGTATCTCAGGAACTGAAGAAATAGAAATATTCGGTACCATATGTCTTCGTTGTTGTTATTTACAAAAGAAAATCCTAGCCCAATCGTATACATAAAGGATGTACAGGACACAAATGACATTACCTTTGAACATGAAGGTGAACGTTAACATGCTAGATAACAAAATGTATAAAATGGTTGCTTGTGATTACACCTACTGTGCAGCATGAATTGGCTTATGGGAGGAGGAGGCACATGACTGTGTCTGCTTACAAAGACATATAGCAAACATGTCTGAAATTATATCTCCAGTGCTTGAAGAAAACCACAGATATCTGCGTAATGTTGAGTACTGTATAACTATAAAAAAGTGGGAACAGGGTGAAACCAGTAAAAAAAGGTACACACATATTATGAGGTAAAGTTCGAACTTAAAAATAATTTTACGTTTTCATGAGCAGACACAACACTATTTTCACACATTTGCCTCTCATCCTGAGTTGATGGAGAGCAGGATTCCCATAAAATTTCAGATCTTGAATAGCACAGAACTTGACGATTCGACATATCCACACAATCTTCTCCTTCCCCTTCATGTAGATGATAGTATCCATCGCCATATCTTTTTATGATATTCCAGGATCACCCAGTGAAGTCCATGACAGAAACATGTTAACCACTTTGCACTCCTCTGTGTTTTAGCACTTCACATCCTTGAAAGAGTTACAGTGTTTTCTGAGAATGTCTCTATTATTCCAGCATCTTCTGTGTATGCTATGAATGCAATATCTTTAAATATGAACTGACTATGTTCATCATCATAGAAACCCTGAGCGTCTGTGGTAATGTTCACACCTTGAAATACCATTGTGGGATGCTCTGGGTATGGCGCAGCATCTGTTCATTTACACAGTTTATTGCACACCACGGATGAGTGGACAGTAGTTAATCACACGGTCATATAGAATTAGAGCATATGCTGCACTGTTTCCAGGAAATCTGCCGAAGATTGAAAATCAATTTTCACATTTATAGATCCAAATTTAATTATCTTGTACTGTTTTGAGCAGTCTATTATGATGATTAGCGCCACCTCCTTGATGAATGGCGCCACCTCCTTGAATTTCTGTGGACTGAGTAGATATCCTTCCTCTTCATAGTATGAAGCATGGAACTTTGCACACATGTCATTTGCTAGACACCTTCCACGGAAGGTGTAGATTATCATAGTATAGAATTTGGAGTTCAGGTACACTCTGGCATTAGTTAACTTGCAATTATCAAATTTGGTGGAATAATTTGCTATATTCCCTCTTCTATTGGTCTGAAACGCAAGTATGATGAACTTGGGTGTCTCCAATTGAGCGTAGGTTTTAATTGCCTATGTTGGTCCACTTATTGTCGGTGGCACAGGGTACTCGAAAACCTCCCACGAATGGAAAGATAACTGTAAAAATACACTGGCATTCACAACTTTTAAAAGCTTCAAACGCTGCTCATCCAATATAGACATGTGTGAAATTTTCCATATCATTTTATTGATGATGAGCTTGCTCTCCTCTTGAGCTCGTTGAATGTATGAGTTGTTATCCATTGTACTCTCTGCAGAGACATACGTTTTAAGAGTTGATGTTATGCCCCCACTGCATGTACGGTCAATCCCAACCACATTAAGTTCATATCGTATCTCATGAAACAGGAATGCTGAAGAACTATGTTTAAGGTTCGGTGCCACTTTAGCAGTAGCATCCCTTTCCGTAAATGGTCCATCAAGATATAAGAAACTCTTTCGTGGGAGGATTAAAGTGTCTTGGTGCTGGATGACAATCCTAATTCCATCATTCTCGTTAAATGTGGTTGTTGCATAAGGTATACCCGAGAAGTATATAATACACTCGTCATATTCCACTGGGCTAGTCTCATCGAATGACGTCATTGTGTGGCTGCAGACCTACTGATTTAAGAAACTTATAGTTTGCACATGCTGTCACCTTGCTGTTCAGTTGTGAAGTGCAGCACTGAGCGTTGTGCACTTTGGTTTTATATCGAACACCCCTCTTCTCTTCGTTGACAATATAGGGACACTGTGATCCCTGACTGGTTGAAGATCGCCGCCAACTCTTCTGGTCCAGCAAATTAAAGGTGGTCGCTTCTGCCTCCAACAGGTCCGGATAGTTGAAGGCCACCGCCGCTTCTGGGTCTCTGCACGTTCAAGGCAACTGCTGGTTCAGCTTATATGTAGCCATATAATGATTTCCTAGCCATGAAAGTAGACATGTTGGTTATCCTGGTCCACAATATGCAGCTCCAGACAGATAGTCCAAATCCGAAACTGTTGCTGGAAGGTAAATAGCGTTGGTAGGGGTCTCAACGATCTTATACCCTGTTCCCACTGGTGGGAAGAATCCGTAAACTGTATGAATCACTGTGCTGTTGAGAGAAAAGTTTGTTACAATATTACACCCGACATGGATTGTACTGAAAGGAAGTGTAAGCACTGAGTGGTAAGATCTGTAGACTTTATTAGGATCCTTCTTCGGATCCTGTCCTTTCGTGAAAGCCAGTAGCCATCCTATTGTACCTGTCTAGTTAATTTCAACCTTTGCACTCACAGTCTTTATTTTAGATTTTAGTGTAGTGACATTTGCACATAGCTCAAACCCTTTTCGAGACCGTTTTAAAACTTTGTTTAAATCGTCAATATCGTACACACCAGGTTCTGTTTCCACTATTTCTTTTCCACCATTAATTTCCAGGGGAAGTTTATTGTTAGCCTCTGTGATATTGTGAAAGCTGTTGTAAATCTCCAGTCCAATCCATATAATACTCCACTCCCCATTGCTTAAACCAATTGGTTTGAAAGTAATTCGCCCGTAATACTGACGATCGATCTTTTAAAACCAGAGTATATAACATTGCATCTGAACTTCAGGTGACAGATGGATGCTTAATGCATCTCCTTATATATGTGCTCCTGCGTAAACGTTAAGAGAAACACGATGCACAGATGCTCGAGTCAGTAAGTGTTAAAGTATTGGTAGTGAGAATTGTAGAATACACACATTCTGTTGGTGAAGCATCGTTGTAGGTCTTCTGGCGGTTGCAAGTCTCCAAATGAATCGAAATAGTAGATGGTATATTATTTTTCTTAATATACGCCACCCAGATGGTTCCTGGTCCCTCAGCAACATCCCCCAGCAATTCCAGATTCTCAAGATTTCCATATAAGTCCTCGGTAATGTATCCCGGATAAATACACCACGGAATCTTGGTATGCTGAATTTTTTTCTGATAAACTTGAACAGACTTGTATCTGTAAGCGGTCTATCCGGTAGGATAGGTAATGGGCTTTTATTTTAATTTATGAAGAGACTTAGTCCTTTCTTGTATGGTTTCAGGAATAGTCCTTTTCTGATGGCTGCTGCTTCCATCATGCTGTTATGTCTTCCTGCTTCCTCTAGCTGCTCCTGGGAGTTCTATGCGTTCTTAACTGTTCTAGCAATAGCCGCAGCGTCACCAGTCAGTGAACCTATCGCTGAGGTTCCAGCGAGGGCAGGAATGAGGAAGGGGCTAATGCCACCTGATGTCTTAGGTATCGGTAGAATTGCATATACTTCAATCGGGCCCACATGCTACAGGGCACTTTCAGCTTCATATATCGCTATCAGGATACAGTTTTGTAAACACCCCTTCTTTTTCTTCATCGCTGTCTTCTTCTTCTTCAGTGCTTGAGTGCAGCGTTCATAACTTTCTTGAAATTCACACCTAAAACCAACTTAATTTTACCACACATGGTTTTGTCAGCTACAAATGATGCAATGCTCTGTCCTAGACCAATATCCTTTCTCACACGTATTGTCTTGGCTTTATCAGCTAAAATTCGATCTGCAGCGTGACGTTTTGGGAGATCTTCATGTTTTTCATATGCAACGTCCTGTTCCAAACACGCCGTGTCAAGCAGGTTAATCCCGTTATCACCATGAGCCAAACGTTTTTGACACTTTGTACCAGGTCCGCAGTAATTATACCTTTAGAATGTGCAGTTCGACAGGAAGTTTGTTGAGAATACCACCACCTCCTATAATGTGCCTCCTATCACGCATGCTCTGCTACTGTGCTCGTTGTGCTTTGTGCATGCCATTATATACCAAATCGTCAGCATCAATCCAGTAGTTTTGTGTTGCAAGAAAATCAAGCCATTTAACTAGTGTTCTATTCTCTCGACTTTCTAAGACATGTTCTATAAGAAACACCGTGGTTCTGAGCTCTTCTGCATTTAAAACGTACATTCTGAGAATTGTTCTCTGCACTTTGGAAACTCTGAATATCTCACTTGACCAGTTTTGGAGATATGACTTCTCAAATGCTGTCTTGTATTTTGAGATACATGCCAAATCACACATGTTAAATTTCTGTTTACCTGGATCCATCATTTCAATACGATAGCACACTGTATCCATGGTCTCATTGTGTTGTCAAAAGGAAAACTCTCAATTGTCTAATATTTAAATCATTATCTTGTAATGCATGGTACTACTGACTGCCTCAAACTGCCATGGACACATTTATTTCATTACAAGATCCACTGAAATTTTAATTGAAAAACTTGCATTATTATCTCGTCTTTCTTTGGAAGATAAACTCCTGGTGAAAGAACGAAAGCCGACTCCAAATCTGTCTGTTAAGAAAAACTAATGGAAAATTTGTAAGATGTTTCCAAATACAATGTTACAATTCAAAACCGTGGTTAACTGGCAGTGTCGTAAGGAACAAACTTTTTGCTTTTACTGTGTCCTATTTGGAATGGGTAATGACGGTTTTGAATGGCGTAAATGAGGAGTAGGTGAACAATTTCCCTTCAGAATCTAAAATGCATGAACGTTACATTTCACACATCACAACACCTGTTAGATAAAAGGGACAATAAGAACTGATCATGTTCTTTTAGAAGCAACACTCCTGAAAGATTTGAAACATAATGAGGAGGTTGATCAGAACAGAAGTGTAATGGAGAGACTTTCTTCGAGTATCTGCTTTTTAGCAAAGAAACGGTTAGCTCTTCGAGGTCATGATGACTATGACGTGTCAGTAAATAAAGGAAATTATTTAGAACTTTTGGATTTCTCGTCACAAGAAGAACCTTAGATGAAAGATCATTTATCATCAGGTATTGTAATTAAAGACGCTTCCTCTCACACAAAGAATGAATTAATAGCTTATAGTACGGATGCTGTTAACAAACAAATTTTAAATGAAGTTAGAAATCGTCCTTTTAGATCAATACAAGCCTATGAAACGACGGATGTCTCAACTAGAAGTCAAAAGAGGGTAAGTTTTTGTCTTGCAAATAATGAATGAGGAGAAATACAGGAGAGATTCTGTAGAGTTTCATTACATATCCAAAGACCATTCTACACGAGGCATAGCCACTATTTTGTTGCAAGTGTCAAGCAGTTGGAATATTGATAAAAACAAATTAGTGTCGCAAACATACAACGGTTGCAGTGCAATGGTAGGGAAAAATTATGGTGTCCGTTCTGTAGTGAACAAGCATATCCTCAAGCTCTCTTTATCTACTACTACACACATCAGCTGAACCTAGTCCTCTAAGCTTATAAAAATCACGAAAATAAAATTTTTTGTTGCAAATCTGTCAGGCTTCCACGTACTTTTTAGCCATTCCAATAAAGAAGTGAACTTCTGAAGGAAACGGGATTTAAACTACCACGTCCTTGTGAAACAACGTGGAATTTTCATTTGTGCACACTACAAACCATTATTCTTCACAATACAGTCCTGAGAGCAGCATTTAATGATGTGATGAATGATGAAGGGTGTGATGATAATTCTTTACATAAGCAATTGGGCTAAATAGTATACTGGATGATCAAACTTTTCCATTTCTACTGCATCTGTACAATTCGATTTTCTAGCGTACCATGTTTGACATCATGCAAAGTAAAACTATCGACACAAGAAGTTATAAGTTCTGAATTGAAAACTGCATTAAGGCTGTTGAAAGACTGAAGTGCATAGTCGAAGCTGAGGGCCCTATAAACTAGATTCCAGGACTCACATGAAAGAAATTTTACAGAACCTGTAAATGAGAAAAAGTTTTCAGGTTATAGTAGACCAAACAATTAAATTAATCCTGATATTATCCGTGCATACCAAGTTGACACTCGCACAGTGGCTAATGGCAGAAATTGTAAAAATATTTCCCATTTACTGCCTCTCTCATCACCCATCACACCGTGTGTCAACTGGTATTTCTCTGCATATACGTGAAGTTGAAAAACTACTTAAAATATATCCTTTCTTTGACAGTGAAAAACTGAAAACAGAACTTAAACTTTTTACAGCAGTGGGGATAAACGTCTTCAGCCTAAGGATCTCCTTAAATCCATTATAAACAATGGATTAAAAAAACGTGTTCTCTGTATGTGTGACATTACTGTCACTGACTCTTGCAATTCCAGCAACTACCGCATCTTGTGAAACAAACATGACTACATTAAAACACGTTAAAACCTACCTTTGCTACACAATGACAAATGACAGACTGTCAAACTTGGCGATTTTGACTATAGGGAAAGGAACTGTGAAATCTTCAACCAAACCACAGGAGCTCATCTCTCATATTGCCGATGTTTACCCCCAGAAAAAGGATAGGAGGGTAGAACTATTTGTAAGAAGATATGATGGTGAATTACTATACATTATATTTTTATTAATGTGTAGCAGTTTCATAATTTTTGCATTTCTTTATAACAAACCCTGTAGTAGTATCAGTATAAATAGTAATACGTAATTAAGTTACTTTTGCAGTATTTCTGTTTCACAACTTTTTTTAAGTTTTTTCTTTTTTTGCAACTCGTAACTCTGCCTACCCTACAAAAATTCCACATTTTGCCACAGGATCTATTTAAGTACTTCTTTTCGACGTATTTTATAAGATCTGCCCTTCCTAAACAACAGAGAATGTTGAGCTTTTCCTGGCAAATAAAAGAGAGAGCCAACCCCTGAAAACTGAATTTTATAAATAAACAATATACAAAGTCCACCAGAAAAATGTATACACTCTTTGTCAGGCTGTATCGAGATATCGATATTGCCGTTCGATTTGAGTTACGAATGTGCTGTAGTATGGTCTTTGGCTCAACAGATGTTAGTACTTTCATCTCGGTATTGAGAAAATAAGATGGCTGGAGCACGCTTGACATTCGAGCAACGAAAATGTATTGTGAAGTCGTTTTTCAAGTTTGATAATGCCATTGAAGTGCAACGTCAGTGGAGGCGGGAGTTTGAAACAGAACTGCCAGCCCGCCGGACAATTAAATGTATCATTGACAAGTCTGAATTGCATGGAACGTTTTTTGATATTCACAAAGGAAGATCAGGAAGACAGCGTACAGCTAAAAGTCCTGCTTCGTCGGCTCTCGTGTTGGAAACGTTTGTTAATTCTCCACAGAAATCTGCTACGCAATGTGCATGTGAAGTGGGATTTAGCTGTACAAGTGTACAAAGAATTCTGAAAGCTGCAAAGTGGGAAATTTACATTGCACGATTACTGCATGAGATTAACGATGACGATCCTGATTGCTGAATGCAATTTTGTGATTGGTATCAGCAAATGGTAACTGGTGACAAGCAATTTGTGATGAAGGTAGCGTGGAGTGATGTGCACAATTTAAACTTATTGGAGCCATGAATTGGCATAACAGTGTGTACTGGATACCGCATGTTTATGCAGATAAGCGACCAGTCTATTGGGGGTTCATGTGTGGTGTGGACTACCATCTAGGGGCTTAGTAGGACCCTTTTTCTTTGATGCTACTGTCACTGGAGAAGTGTACCTGTAAATGTTATGCACATCAGTTTTGCCAGGTATACATCCGCTTTATGGAGCTGATGAAGGGGTCTTCTACCAATAGGACAGAATGCCACCACACCTAGCCATACGAGCTTCTCTGGATGACAGTTTTCTTGGGCACTGGATTGGACGAAGAGGGCCCATTGAGTTCCCTGCGCGCTTGCCAGATCTAACACCTATGGACTTTCACTTGTGGGGAACTGTGAAAGATAATGTTTATCGACGTAAGCCACGCATGCTGGAGGAACTCCACCAGGTGATTTCAGCAACATGTGGAGCGATCTCCACTGTAACATTGACTGACATAGTTGCGGCGACTGCTCGTCGTTCTGTTATGTGTACAGCTGCCAATGGTGAACATTTTGAACTTGAAGTAATCATGTGCTAAACTGAAGGTTGTACAACACGTGTGATCAATCATTAAATGTAAAATAAACACATAAATAATACTTCTCGTTCCTTAAAGTGTGTATAAATTTTTCTGGTGGACTCTGTACCATTATATTCTCTGCAAAGCAGTTGGATTTTCTGTCATAAGATCCTTCCAGTCTAACATAGACCGAGTCATTTCTCGCAAATTTCTACGTGGGAGAGGTGTAGGGAATTGGGGAAGGGGGGCTGGGGGATTTTACAGAGGGGAGGAGTTCATTAATTTATCGATTTAATTAATTAGTCAATTAATTTAACATCAAAAGTATGCTTGTATCGGCGAGAGAGAATGGGGAGGTGTTGGGGATATCCCAGAGGGATGGTAGAGGTGGACAGGGAAGGGTGGGAGGGTTTCTCAGAAGGCAGATTGTTCCATTGTGGTCATAGACCAACACCAGGGGGGTGGGGGGTCATAAATAAAGTATGGGAGCCACTTGTGTTTTTTCCCCAGTCACTCAGTACTTTCCACTGAGTGAAAGACTCACGGTAAATAAAAGTTAACTATGGAACTATTGTCAAGGAGTACAACCAAATAAGGATTCGATCTGGACCTAGCAACTTATTTGTATTTAACTCTTTTATTTGCTTTTCAGCACCAGGGATGCCTGCTTCTATGTCCTTTTCTTGAGATTTTGTGTGGCAGTCAAAAGATGGCATCTCTGTTCTATCTTTTTATCTGAATGAGTGTTTAAATGTGAGACTAAAAATTTCAATTACCGCTTCTCTGTCTACTATTGTAACACCAGACTGATCTGATGGACTCATTACAACTCATAGGAGCTAAGCTGGAGGAGTACATCTTACACCTTTTCAAACATGTGCTTACCTCGACTTACTTTTTGTTTAACGACCAGTATTTTGAGCAGACTGATGGTGTTGCTATGGGTAGCCCTCTGTCTCCCATAGTAGCTAATCTTTTTATGGAAGATTTCAAGGATAAAGCACTTCAGACGGCGGTTTTGAAACCCAAATGTTTTTGGAGATATGTAGATGATACGTTTGTGGTATGGCCGCATGGGACAGCAACGCTTCCTTCTTTCCTGGAACATCTGAACTCCCTCCATCCAAGCGTCTGTTTCACCATAGAGGTAGAAAAAGATGGTGAGCTCCCGTTTCTGGATGTTTTGGTTCGTAGAAAAGAAGACGGCTCCTTGGGTCACAGTGTGTTCCGGAAGCCTACGCACACAGACTTGTATTTACAAGCTACGAGCTGTCATCATCCCTCACAGTGCAGCGGTGTATTACGGACGCTAGTGCATAGGGCTAGAGCCATCTCAGATCAGGACAGCTTATCGGCAGAGCTTAGCCATCTCCGCTCTGTGTTTGCCCAGAACGGGTACTCCGAGAAGCAGATCCGGAATGCATTTTGACCAGCACGCTCCAAACCTCAAGAACAGCCTGAAGAAGCAGAGAACACCACGGAGTTGGTTTTTCTACCGTATGTCGGTGGCGTGTCTTTTAAGATGGGCAGAATTTTCAAGAAATACCGGATTAAATGTGTTTTCCGGCCTCCAGCACGAGTGCAATCAATGCTGGGCTCTGTTAAAGACAACCTCGGCCTGAGGAGACCAGGAATATACGAGGTGCATTCAAGTTCTAAGGCCTCCGATTTTTTTTCTAATTAACTACTCACCCGAAATCGATGAAACTGGCGTTACTTCTCGACGTAATCGCCCTGCAGACGTACACATTTTTCATAACACTGACGCCATGATTCCATGGCAGCGGCGAAGGCTTCTTTAGGAGTCTGTTTTGACCAGTGGAAAATCGCTGAGGCAATAGCAGCACGGCTGGTGAATGTGCGGCCACGGAGAGTGTCTTTCATTGTTGGAAAAAGCCAAAAGTCACCAGGAGCCAGGTCAGGTGAGTAGGGAGCATGAGGAATCACTTCAAAGTTGTTATCACTCGATGTGCAGGTGCGTTTTCTTGGTGAAACAGCACACGCGCAGCCCTTCCCGGACATTTTTGTTGCAGTGCAGGAAGGAATTTGTTCTTCAAAACATTTTCGTAGGATGCACCTGTTACCGTAGTGCTCTTTGGAACGCAATGGGTAAGGATTACGCCCTCGCTGTCCCAGAACATGGACACCATCATTTTTTCAGCACTGGCGGTTACCCGAAATTTTTTTGGTGGCGGTGAATCTGTGTGCTTCCATTGAGCTGACTGGCGCTTTGTTTCTGGATTGAAAAATGACATCCATGTCTCATCCATTGTCACAACCGACGAAAAGAAAGTCCCATTCATGCTGTCGTTGCGCGTCAACATTGCTTGGCAACATGCCACACAGGCAGCCATGTGGTCGTCCGTCAGCATTCGTGGCACCCACCTGGATGACACTTTTCGCATTTTCAGGTCGTCATGCAGGATTGTGTGCACAGAACCCACAGAAATGCCAACTCTGGAGGCGATCTGTTCAACAGTCATTCGGCGATCCCCCAAAACAATTCTCTCCACATTCTCGATCATGTCGTCAGACCGGATTGTGTGAGCCTGAGGTTGTTTCGGTTTGTTGTCACACGATGTTCTGCCTTCATTAAACTGTCGCACCCACGAACGCACTTTCGACACATCCATAACTCCATCACCACATGTCTCCTTCAACTGTCGATGAATTTCAATTGGTTTCACATCACGCAAATTCAGAAAACGAATGATTGCACGCTGTTCAAGTAAGGAAAACGTCGCCATTTTAATTATTTAAAACAGTTCTCATTCTCGCCGCTGATGGTAAAATTCCATCTGCCATACGGTGCTGCCATCTCTGGGACGTATTGACAATGAACGCGGCCTCATTTTAAAACAATGCGCATGTTTCTATCTCTTTCCAGTCCGGAGAAAAAAAATCGGAGGTCCTAGAACTTGAATGCACCTCGTATAAAATCCCGTGCCAATGTGGGAAGTCTTATATTGGCCAGACGTGTCGTACGGTCAAAGACAGATGCGACGAACATAAACGTCACACGAGGTTGGGTCAGCCAGAGAAATCTGCGGTTGCTGAATACTGCCTTGACACGGGACACGGCATGAATTATGAAGAAACCAAGATCCTCTCGCATGCTTCCACATACTGGGACTCTATCATCAAAGAGGCGGTCGAAATACGTATAAGCAGTGACCTAATAAACAGAGACACGGGGTTTCACCTGAGCAAAGCCTGGGAGCCAGCCTTGGCGGCACTAAGGAATCGTCAGCCGCAGATTAGCAACCGCACCGAGTCAACGCAGATGGGAAGCCTTAGCGCAGATGCTTAAATAGCGCGCCAACACTCGCGCGCGAACGGGGTCCGTCTCTCCCGGCCGCATTTTCCCGCGCCGCGGCGCGCTTCCGCAGACCGCGACCCGTTTCTCCAGCAGAGGGCTCTGGTATTCGACGCTGTCTACGATTGGTCTTCGATGACGTTATGCCCCGCTGGCGCCTGCGCTGTTCTAAAAAGCCAGCACATAAATTGGCGAGCTTGTCAGCGACGCAACAGTAGCACCTGAAGATGGCGGGCAGTTGTCTCGCTGAAATATTGTGCGGTTTCTACAATATTATCCGGCGTAATTCCCGGGAACCTATCAGGCTTTGTGAAAGTTGTCCTTATTTCTAGTATTTATTCCATGAACTGAGCTGTTGGTTTGAAAAAAAGGATATATTTTAATGACAAAGTTCATTAATGAATAAATATACTTGGAAGCAGTAGTTAGTATCCCCAGTTCCTTAAACAGCCCTCTAGAGAATATTCTTGAGTTCAGACCACAAATAATTCATATTGCATCTTTCTGGGTTTGAGAAACTCTAGCTTGGCTTGATGAGCTACCCCAGAAAATAATCCCATATGACATTATGGAATGAAAGTAAGCATAGTATGCTAGCTTTTTCAGTTTTATATCACCAATGTCTGACAACAGTCGCATGGCACATAGAGATTTGTTTATGTGCTCCAACAGTTCTGTGGTATGCTCCTCTGGTTAAATTCGTTATCAAGCTCTAATCCTGAGAATTTACAATTGTCAACTTCTTCTATCTGCTTGTCATCATATTTTAGGCATATACATGCATGAAACCTTTTACAAGTTCTGAACTGCATATATGTTTTTTCAAGGTTTAGTGACAAAGAATTGGTTAGGAACTATTTATTAATGTCTATGAAAGTTTCATTAGCTTATATTTCTCAGGCTCTACTTGATTTACTATTTATTGCAATGTTTGTATAATATGCAAACAAAACAAACATGGTATCTGGTAATATCACTGATGAAAGGTCATTGATATATACAATAAAAAGTAAGGGCCCTAAGATGGAACCCTGAAGGACGCCACACATTATTGGTTCCCAGTTGGATGATGCCTGATAAAAAAATTGGTACACTGGGAAAGACGATGTCGATTTTAATCCGATGACATCATATGCCACCAGGGGGATAGCAGATATACTGATAATGATTTCAACATCATCCGGCAACAGATAGCGTAGTGACATAGCTACCAGTGCACCATCTGTGTCTATTCTTTAATAGGGAATGTTCACACCCAGAAGGCTCTGTGTGGTGCAAACGTGTGAATCAAGCAGGCTACCATGCCACAGAGACGCCCTTGTGCTTACTGCAGCCAACTGAGCGAGTTTCAAGGGGGCAAATTGTGGCCTTCTGAGTGATGGGATGGTCCTTTCGGAGAACTGCCACATAGCTTGGACTAACTGCATCAGTTCTGCAACGGTGCTGGTATCAGCTGTGAGGTGTTGGCAGAAGAGCCAACACTGTGTTGCTATAGGAGGCCGAAATGCACGCGTTTACGCTCACGCAGACTGGCGTGAGGTCTGGAACAATTAAAGTAGTTGAGTCTAGTAAATAAAGAACGTAGTTGCTTGAATACTTAACTTTAATCCATAATTGGAGAACATCTCTCTTGATGATACATAATTACAATCTCAATATAAACTGGTAATGGCGCCTTGCTAGGTCGTAGCAAATGACGTAGCTGAAGGCTATGCTAACTATCGTCTCGGCAAATGAGAGCGTATTTGTCAGTGATCCATCTCTGGCAAAGTCTGCTGTACAACTGGGGCGAGTGCTAGGACGTCGCTCTAGACCTGCCGTGTGGCGGCGCTCGGTCTGCAATCACTGACAGTGGCGACACGCGGGTCCGACGTGTACTACCGGACCGCGGCCGATTTAAAGGCTACCACCTAGCAAGTGTGGTGTCTGGCGGTGACACCACAAGCTGGTCTCGTGAACATTCTCACACCCGTGCATGAGGTACTGGACTTTCACACAGCACAGACAGCCTCCACAATCGTCGTACTGTAAGGGCAGCAATGGCAGACCGTACAGCTACTACAGCACAGATAAGAGGGCTTGTGAGCCCAGACGTGTCAACATAAACTGTTGCGAATTGGCTATTAGTAGTGGGACTAAGGGCTTGCATCCTCTTGGCTGTCTTTCATTCATGTCCCACCACTGACGTCCATGGCTCGACTGCTCCCATCAGAGGATCACTTCGAAGCCGTGGACTTCAGCAATGAAAGCAGATTCTGCCTGTATGTAGTGATGGTCGTTTGTGCATACGATGTAGACCCGGGGAGCGCTGCCTCGTGGAGTGCATTCGTCCAAGACACACTGGCCCCACCCAAGTTTTGGGATGCAGTGTGATAAGCTACAACTGTCGCACCTTTGGTGATTCTCGAGGAGATGCTAACCAGGGCTCGGTCTCTTTATAGTGTTGTTAGACCCGTTCTTTTGACATTCTTGCAAACAAGAAGGTGACGTGTTCTTCCAACAGGATAATTCTTGCCCACATACTGCCAGCGAAACTCAGCTTGCACTGCAAGACATGCAGCAGCTTCTCTGACCAGCACAGTCTCCGAAGTTGTCTCCAATAGAGCATGTGTGGGATATGACAGGTGACTCATGGGACTCGTCAGCCAACAACTCTTCCATAATTACTCGAATAGGTCGAGCAGGGGTGGAATAACGTACCCCACGACAGTATTCGGTATCTGTGCCAATCCGTATTGAAAACTGTAAAAAAGTTAGTACTTTCGTGTTAGTTGTCATTTTTATCTATGCACATTGTGCCATAATTAATCAGGAGGCATCACCTCATCATTCATATTGATATGTTAATGTAAAAACCTAGTAGTAATAAAAATTTGTTTTGTTCTGCACATTATTTCTGATTTTCAGTTAAAAATTACCCGCCAGTCCCCTCAAATCGTTCATTCTTTTGGGGGATTATTTTTATGTTTTTATTAAACTCATTCTTATTATCTGTGCTGTGTGTGTCTCCTCACCTGGCATGATTCTTCAACAAGAGCAATGGTTAAAAGTCAGATATCGCGTATAGGAGTGATGCCAGGGGGATTCTTTGTAGAATTCCGAGTTGGCATGATGCACAATCTGCATACTGCCTCACGGTGAGATCAACTTGGAGGATGTCTCCCAGAGGGCCCTGCCCATAATGGTCTACATCTACATGGATAATCTGCAAATCACATTTAAGTGCCTGGCAGAGGGTTCATCGAACCACTTTCACAATTCTCTATTATTCCAATCTCGTATAGCGCGGAAAGAATGAACACCTATATCTTTCCGTACGAGCTCTGATTTCCCTTATTTTATTGTGGTGATCGTTCCTCCCTATGTAGGTCGGTGTCAACAAAATATTTTCGCATTCCGAGGAGAAAGTTGGTGATTGGAATTTCGTGAGAAGATTCCGTCGCAACGAAAAACGCCTTTCTTTTAACGATTTCCAGCCCAAATCCTGTATCATTTCTGTGACACTCTCTCCCATATTTCGCGATGGTATAAAACGTGCTGCCTTTCTTTGAACTTTTTCGATGTACTCCGTCAGTCTTATCTGGTAAGGATCTCACACCGCGCAGCAGTATTCTAAAACAGGACTGACAAGCGTAGTGTAGGCAGTCTCCTTAGTACGCCTATTACATTTTCTAAGTGTCCTATCAATAAAACGCAGTCTGTGGTTAGCCTTCCCCACAACATTTTCTATGTGTTCCTTCCAATTTAAGTTGTTCATAATTGTAATACCTAGGTATTTAGTTGAATTTACGACTTTTAGATTAGACTGATTTATCGTGTAACTGAAGTTTAACGAGTTCCTTTTAGTACCCATGTGGATGACCTCACACTTTTCGTTATTTAGGGTCAACTGCCACTTTTCACACCATTCAGATATTTTTTCTAAATCGTTTTGCAGTTTGTTTTGATCTTGTGATGACTTTATTAGTCGATAAACGACAGCGTCGTCTGCAAACAACCGAAGACGGCTGCTCAGATTGTCTCCCAAATCGTTTATGTAGATAAGGAACAGCAAAGGGCCTATAACACTACTTTGGGGAACGCCAGAATCACTTCTGTTTTACTCGATGTCTTTCCATCAATTACTACGAACTGTGACCTCTCTGACAGGAAATCACAAATCCAGTCACATAACTGAGACGATACTCCATACGCACGCAATTTCAATACGAGCCACTTGTGTGGTATGGTGTCAAAAACCTTCTGGAAATCCAGAAATACAGAATCGATCTGAAATCCCTTGTCAATAGCACTTTTCAACTGGGGAGAGATCTGGCGACATTGCTAGCAAAGGTAGGGTTTGAAAAGCACGAAGACAGACAGTTGAAACTCTCACTGTGTACAGGTGGGCATTATCTTGCTATAATGTAAACCCAGGATGAAACTTCCTGGCAGATTAAAACTGTGTGCCCGACCGAGACTCGAACTCGGTCGGGCACACAGTTTTAATCTGCCAGGAAGTTTCATATCAGCGCACACTCCGCTGCAGAGTGAAAATCTCATACTGTAAACCCAGGATGGCTTGCCATGAAGGACAACAAACGGGGCGTAGTATATCGTCGACGTACTGCTGTGCTGTAAGGGAGCAGCGGATGACAGGCAAAAGCCTCCCGCTGTGAAAAACAAAATGGCACCCCAGACCAGCACTCCTTGTTGTCGGACCGTATGGGGGGTGAAGCCGGTTTTTTATCCCGCCGCTATCCGGAACGTCTTCAGACATGTCTTCCGCCTGAAATCTCATTGACTGGAGCAGAATAGTCTTCACTGATGAGTCCCCCTTCGAACTGACCCCTGATGACCAGCGAACATGTGCATGGAGCCGTTCTGGACAGCAGTGGGATGTCAACCTGAGTGTCGTCCGCCACACGACCCGACAAACAAGAGTGAGCCGTGCTCACTCCCAACTACGCGTTTTTGTGAACTTCGCTGTCTATCTGTGTTTGGTTTCCCGCCCTTGTTGCGCTTACGTCTCGGTTCTTCTTCCTTCTACGTGTGGCAGCAGTAATGTGTATCGATATTTCCGCCATGTACCATCTTAAGTTTTGTTCATATAGTTCCCGGCTAGGGGGTCTGCAGTGAGTCGGTCAGTTGCTGTGCACCAGGGAAGTTATCTCCGCGCGGTGTGGTCAGTTGGGTCCGCTGGCGGTCCCTGCGCAGTGTCGGAGCGTGTGTGGAGCTGTCCGATCGCTACGAGCTTCGTGGTTCACCGACCCTGGACCTCAAAGTTGAGTAGTAGTTTCAACTACCCGTGCCACGTCCATTCATGTTGTGGTTCGTTTCGGTGGTTCTCTGTTGGGGAGGTTTTCCTGTGAGCCACATTGAGTGTTTCTATTGCTGAAATTTAGCCGCCGTGCGGTGCAATTAACTATATTGGTTGACTACAATTCGAGTGCATCAGCGGAATTTTCTGCCTTGGGGCCGTTAGTGTCCTGGTTACTTGATCTGGCCACTGACATAAATTTAGGCAGTGTTCTTTTGGGGTGAAGTTAACTATATCGCCATATTTCAAATTCAAGTGTACCAGCGGAATTTTCTGCCTTGTGGCCGTTAGTGTTCCGGTTACCTGCTCTGGCCACTAACGTAATTTCAGGCAGTGTGCTTTCCTCACCTGTTTTCGCTGTCCAACATGGTGTGTAATTTTGACAGCTAATACGTACTCCATTGTGGATAATCACGTTCGTAATCTTCTGTGTTTGAGTTCTCATGTACTGATTGGTGGCAAGCAAGTCGTTGTGTCGCTCGGTCCGTGGCTGTCCCCTGGTTGGGTTCCAACGGATCAAGTGTAATTGGGCTCACCACCCGTCTCACCTAAGTCAACGAGGGCAGACCAACCTCCCTGGAGGCTTCTGAGTGCCGTTATCTTTATTGTCTTTCCCACTGGTGTTTAATTATCTGTTTTCACCTACTTAAAATTTAAGGCTTATGGTAATATTTTTTTTTAATTTTGCAAATTAATTGTGGGCTTTCAGCCTTCCAACTTTATTCTTAAAATTTTCTTTCAAGCTTAAACATTGCGGCCTTCTGCCTTTAAAAGATTATGGTAGTATATTTTAAAATTTTGAAGCTTAATTGTGGCCTTCGGCCATTTGTATTGCACCTTGCTTATGTTTGTTCTATCTACTTTGCCTTGAGGCTTTCCACCTAGCTGTGATATACGATTTTTAATTATTTTATTTGCTATTTTAATTGCATTTTTATCTTGTTGATTTTTAAGAATTCTTGTTTGGAGGCCTTCAGCCGTGAAAGAGTTGCATTTGGTACAGGTTCGACTATGTGCCGCTTTGGTTGTAAATCTGTTATCGAATTACAATAAATTACAATTAGAAGGTGAAACTGACCCCAACCTTATTTGGCCCTTTCCACAATCCTAATTACCTGTTCTGCCCAGCGGGTTTAGCGGGCGTATCAAAGAGCGATGGTTTGGGGTGCCATTTCACCTCATAGCAATACTCCTTTGATGCCATCCGCCGCACCTTTGCGGCACAGCGCCAAGTCGAAGATATTGTACGCCCCGTTTGTTGCCCTTCCCGGCAAGCCATCCTGGGCTTACATTTCTGCAAGACAATGCTCGCCTGCACACGGCGAGAATTTCTACTGCTTGTCTCCTTGCTTTCGGCCGTTAAGGTCGACAGATCCCTCCCCGAATGAGAACGCTAGGAGCATTATGCGCAGGGCCCACAAGTCATCTCCGATTTTGACAGTCTGATAAGCCAAATGCACAGAATTTGGCACGATATCTCGCAGGAGGACATCCAACAATTCTGTCAATGGGTGCCAAACCGAATACCTGCTTGCATAAGTGCCAGAGTATAATTTCTTGGGAAAAAAAACGCTTGAAGTCATAAACGAATTTCGAGAGTATCGTGAAACTTCCTGGCAGATTAAAACTATGTGCCGGACCGAGACTCGAACTCGGGGCCCCTGCCTTTCGCGGGCAAGTGCTCTACCCTCTGAGCTACCCAGGCACGACTCACGCCCCGTCCTCGCAGGAGAGCTTCTGTAAAGTTTGGAAGGTAGGAGACGAGGTACTGGCAGAAGTAGAGCTGTGAGGACGGGGCGTGAGTCATGCTTGGGTATGAGCAGTCGGTAGAGCACTTGCCCGCGAAAGGCAAAGGTCCCGAGTTCGAGTCTCGGTCCGGCACATAGTTTCAATCTGCCAGGAAGTTTCATATCAGCGCACACTCCGCTGCAGAGTGAAAATCTCATTCTTGAGGGTATCGTGTTTGCCGGAAAACCAGTGCACTTGGTATGGGGAACACGAAGGGGAACAGGAATTAAATATTGTGACAACAAAGTGAAAGAGCAATCTGAATTCATTTCCCATAGTGCTTGTGAGTCAATAAAAACTGGTTGTAACAAAAACATCTTGAAAGCACCGTAGGCAACATGAATGCTAAACATTTAGAAGCTACGAGTAGAATATAATCTATGGAAACTACTGCGTTAAAGGTGAGTTCCCGTAAATATTTGATCCCAACTGGGTTGGATACTGAGATAATGCAGTCAATCTAGAACAGTAATTGCTTACAGAACACAAGACTGTTACTCCCACGCCAAAAAGGATTAACGGGAACTATTTAATGAACACAAAGAAGGACGGCGGGGCTGTTCACATGTTTGCTTGGCTCACGGGAGGCATCATATGATCACGTAAATGCTGAGAAACCTCAACTGGCAAAACACTGCAGATAGGCGTCAGCTATCCTCTGAGAGCTTACTTACAAAGTTTCAAGGAATTTAAGTGAGTGAAGACAAGATTAGACTGATTACAGCGCGCACAGAGGCGCTGAAATAGCCATTGCTTCCTCTCTCCATATGCGGATTAACGATTGAAAGAAAAGAAGCTGTGGTACGAGGTACTACGCGAAGAACCCTCTGCCATGCACTTCACAGTGCCTTGCCGAGTTTTGATGTAGAAGTAGATATTCGACAGAATGTTGAAGCATCGGATAACAGTTGTGGTGCAAAATTCGTCTGAGAAGCCTTTTCAGCTGGTGAGAGGGAACAGGAGTCTAATTCACAAGTTTAAAGTTCGGCAGTTGGCAGAAGTGTGGCTGGTGTCACATCCCAGCTAGCGGCGCCGTAACTGACGCCAGTGCAGCGTGGCGTGACACAGCAACATATGTTGTCCGCCCTGCCCCCACAGCTTTCCTGCAGATGTTATAGTCGCCTGCAGTATGCACGCCCATTAAAAAGGTTTTCCGATACTTTTGGGTGTGGTGACCCAGTCTATGAAGCTCATGGACACCTTCGCTCCACACACTAGCGTACTCTGTGTTGAACCACATGTTACGGTTTCTGCAGAAGGATTCTTCCCTTACCATTCGCGTATCGAGAGTGGGAAGAATGAATGTGTGCTGTAATTAGCTTAATCTCGTCTTCCAGTTCCCGACTGGAGTGACGCGTAGGGGTTAGCAGTATATTCCTAGAAATTGCCACTTGAAACTTTGTGGAACTTTCACAGATAATTGGCGTCTGCCTTCAAATGTCTGCCATTGCAGGTTTTTCAGCATTTCAATGCCTTGGGTCTATACAGGGTGTATTTAATCAATGGCATAAAGGCGCACAGTTGAAAGTACACGATACTAGACGCAAAAAAGTCTCACAGGGAACCTATTGAGTGCGAGGTCGCAAATTCAGTCTTTAGTAAGGTCCATTTGAACATGTTGTGTTAACCATAACGACAGGAAAAATATCAACTGCTTCTCACTCACCGTGTGCATCAGGAGGGCGATAGAAAATATGAGCGTCCGGGACGCGCTGAGGTCAAAGTTCTGTTGGATGTATCTAGTACGTTTCACAAAATGGACATCTCCGACATTCAAGCAATGCTAAAAAAAAAAACTATTAATGTGCACCGTGAACACCGAATGAAAAATGGCGCGCCACAGTGATCACAAAGGTTCGCGCCATCAATATCGAAGGCGAACTCCTTCGAAGTTACTAACTATGCAGGACGTTCATCGAGGTATCCACTCTCAAAGAATGCACACAGAATCATATTGGTGTAACGGGGTGGTGAGAACTGATGGGATGTGATGGCATGCAGGGCATACGAAAGTCTTGTGGAGCTTATCGTCAGACTGGCTGTCCCTTAAGGCGTAGCTGCAGATAGTGCGATAATATGTTTAATAGGTACGGAAAAATTTTCAGAGGCTGAAATTGTCCAGTGGTAGTACGAATTGCAATGTCACACACGTTTCAGGAGGGATAGTCTGCTCTAAAGGAGTATGATTTTCATAAGCAGACGAGGAATGGATCTAACGTAAGCTACTTCGACCACTTATTGGGCAAAGACAGTGCTCATACTATAGTCGTAGTTCTCTTATGCCCATTTTCTCACTCATGCTTGCTGTGACGTATATATTCGCTACAGCTCTTGCAAGATCACGCTCATGAGAAATACTCGTAGGGGCAGAGGACCTCCTGCTTCTCGCAGCTATAAATACCTCTCTTACCATCCAGATTAACAGTCGGCATAATTGTATACGAATGCATTAAGTTAGTTGATCTTAACTCTCTTCGTAACTCTAATTTCCAGGGTGTCTTTCATATGCATTTCCTCTTCAAATCCCGTTGGTCGGAGTTGAAAGCAAATTCCTTACTGAACCATTTGAGATAACTTTGTTCATCTCGTTTACAAATTTGCAGGCCGATTCCACAGATTGTTGTGCATCGTCAAGTTGATGCCTTGTTTGAAATTTCGTTATCGGAAACACCAGCTTTTGTAACAAGTATGCTTTGTCCTGCGTTGAATGTCCGTAGTTTTCCTGATCCACTACACGGTCAAGTTGTGACAGACTTATTCTAAAGATGTTCATAATTGTTTTTTACTATGCTGCGGATGATCTTCCATGTATGTTCATAATTGTTTTTTACTAAACTGCGGATGATCTTCCTTGTACATAATTAGCTCCTTGGACGACGACTGTCCTTTATTAAGTTCCACTGGAGACGGGATATGTGGCTCCCTGTCCCACAAGGGTGATGAACTACATGGTTTGACACCTGTTTCAGTATCACTTTCACTTGTTAAGTACGTATCGTCATCATTGTACTCCTCACGTACATCGTCGGGACAGTCGAGCGTATACAACACCACACTGACTCATCTTGCAAAAACGTTCTGCGAAATTCCTTAGGGGCCTTTCTGATGAAATGTCAACTTCGGCAGTTCTTCTCGTAGACGTAATGTGATGTTTACGTTGTTTGTCGTTGAAATTACTCTGCTTCGTGTCAACACCACCAGCACTGTAGCACCGTTCTGAGTTATTCGTCGACTAAGCATTTCAACTACGCTCCGTAGCCTCACCGTTGTACACTCCTGGAAATTGAAATAAGAACACCGTGAATTCATTGTCCCAGGAAGGGGAAACTTTATTGACACATTCCTGGGGTCAGATACATCACATGATCACACTGACAGAACCACAGGCACATAGACACAGGCAACAGAGCATGCACAATGTCGGCACTAGTACAGTGTATATCCACCTTTCGCAGCAATGCAGGCTGCTATTCTCCCATGGAGACGATCGTAGAGATGCTGGATGTAGTCCTGTGGAACGGCTTGCCATGCCATTTCCACCTGGCGCCTCAGTTGGACCAGCGTTCGTGCTGGACGTGCAGACCGCGTGAGACGACGCTTCATCCAGTCCCAAACATGCTCAATGGGGGACAGATCCGGAGATCTTGCTGGCCAGGGTAGTTGACTTACACCTTCTAGAGCATGTTGGGTGGCACGGGATACATGCGGACGTGCATTGTCCTGTTGGAACAGCAAGTTCCCTTGCCGGTCTAGGAATGGTAGAACGATGGGTTCGATGACGGTTTGGATGTACCGTGCACTATTCAATGTCCCCTCGACGATCACCAGTGGTGTACGGCCAGTGTAAGAGATCGCTCCCCACACCATGATGCCGGGTGTTGGCCCTGTGTGCCTCGGTCGTATGCAGTCCTGATTGTGGCGCTCACCTGCACGGCGCCAAACACGCATACGACCATCATTGGCACCTAGGCAGAAGCGACTCTCATCGCTGAAGACGACACGTCTCCATTCGTCCCTCCATTCACGCCTGTCGCGACACCACTGGAGGCGGGCTGCACGATGTTGGGGCGTGAGCGGAAGACGGCCTAACGGTGTGCGGGACCGTAGCCCAGCTTCATGGAGACGGTTGCGAATGGTCCTCGCCGATAACCCAGGAACAACAGTGTCCCTAATTTGCTGGGAAGTGGCGGTGCGGTCCCCTACGGCACTGCGTAGGATCCTACGGTCTTGGCGTGCATCCGTGCGTCGCTGCGGTCCGGTCCCAGGTCGACGGGCACGTGCACCTTCCGCCGACCACTGGCGACAACATCGATGTACTGTGGAGACCTCACGCCCCACGTGTTGAGCAATTCGGCGGTACGTCCACCCGGCCTCCCGCATGCCCACTATACGCCCTCGCTCAAAGTCCGTCAACTGCACATACGGTTCACGTCCACGCTGTCGCGGCATGCTACCAGTGTTAAAGACTGCGATGGAGCTCCGTATGCCACGGCAAACTGGCTGACACTGACGGCGGCGGTGCACAAATGCTGCGCAGCTAGCGCCATTCGACGGCCAACACCGCGGTTCCTGGTGTGTCCGCTGTGCCGTGCGTGTGATCATTGCTTGTACAGCCCTCTCGCAGTGTCCGGAGCAAGTATGGTGGGTCTGACACACCGGTGTCAATGTGTTCTTTTTTCCATTTCCAGGAGTGTATATCTCCTGTCCCGCCTCCCTGTTACTATTAGCAGCTAATATGGTTGCATGGTAAACAATATGTGTGGTGTCGAATGCCGTAAACATCATTGGCCTTTTGCGACCTTACAAAAAAATGGCTCTGAGCACTATGGGACTTAACTTCTGAGGTCATCAGTCCCCTAGAACTTAGAACTACTTAAACCTAACTAACCTAAGGACATCACACACATCCATGCCCGAGGCAGGATTCGAACCTGCGACCGTAGCGGTCGCGCGGTTCCGGACTGTAGCGCCTAGAACCGCTCGGCCACTCCGGCCGGCTGCGACCTTACATTCAAGGGGTTTTCTGGAAGTAGACATGTGCTCAAACGGAAACCTTAAAAGAGCTACAAGCACTTTTTCATCTTAGATGCTCTGAAACAAATCTTTTCTGCTACAAGCTCTCTGCTTTCTGTATTTTGAGAGGTACTAGTATGGACAAAAAAAAAGTGTAGTAAATGTGGGCTCTAAAGTGCACATCTTAAAAGAGCTATGAGCACCTCCTCATCTTCACTACTGTCAAACACATCTCTTCTACTGAACAAGTGCACATAGCTCTCAAAGTATGTACTTTAGAACCCATGTTCACTGGACATCTATTCTTGTTCTGGTCCGTACTGCCTACCGCCAAAACATGGACAGGAAAGAGCTTGTAGTAGAAGAGATTTGTTTCACAGTATCGAAGGCGAAGTGTTCATATCTCTTTTTAAGGTAAGGGATTTAGAGCCCGTGTTTGCTGAGACTTTTTTGCTTCTAGTAACGTGTACTTTCAAGTCCATGCGTTTAAACAATTAGTTGTGACACACCCTGTATATGCAACTATACTCCGCAAGCCAGCTTACGCTGTGTGGTATACGGGTCAAACAAACCTGTGACCATTCATACTACCCTACTTCGCTTAGTTCTATATCCCTAGTTAGTCCCATTTCTAATGCGCCCAACTCATGTGAACAGTATTCTAGCACAGATCGCACGAGTATCTGGTAAGCAATCTCTTATATAGATTGCCTACGTCCTACCAAAGATTTTTAAGTGTGCCACCTTTTTCTACCTTCAAGTGACCCTGTTTCATAATCCCATGAAATGTTACAGCAAGGTGTTTGTACAAGATTTATATACTTTTCAAAAACAATATATAGTATTTTTACAGAGAAATTATGTTTAAGCATCGTAACTTCTAAATCTAAATACAGGGTGACAGTTATTGAACAACATGAAATAAAATCGTCATAACTTCTGAACGGATTGCGTTAGGACGATCAAACTGCTCGGATGGCCACGGAGCATGATGGGAATTACCTGTAGTAAGCGCATGCACTTCGGGTTAGCAACGAAGCCCTCTTTCATTTGTATGGGTTTGTAAATAAGCAAAATTGATGTATTTGGGGGACTGAGCATCCGCATTTCGCGATCCAGAAGTCTCTTCACTATCAGTGTGTGGCTGTGTGATGCGCAGTGTTCAGTCACAGAATAATCAGCGCGATATTCCTTGATGGCGCCGTGACTACCGAACGGCGCGTCAAGGTTTTGGAAGATGATTTCATCCCCATTATTCAAAGTGACCCTGATTTCTACTAGATGTAGTTCATGCAAGACGGAGCTCGACCCCATCGAAGCAGGAGAGTGTTTGATGTCCCGGAGGAGCACTTTGGGGACCGCATTCTGCCTCTGGGATACCTAGAGGCCACTGGCATGGGTATTGACTGGCCGCCATATTCTCCGGATCAGAACACATGCAACTCATTTTTGTGGGGCTATGTTAAAGATAAGGTGTACAGCAGTAATCCCAAAACCATTGCCGAGCTGAAAACAACCATTTAGGAGTTCATCGACAGCATCGATATTCTGACAGTTCAGAGGGTCATGCAGAATTTTTTTATTCGTCTGCGCCACATCACCGCCAATGATGGCAGGCATATCGAACATGTCATAACCTACAGCCGTATATCTGTAGTGACGTTTATATGTTGAATAAAGTGTGTGCACGTTGCAGTTTGTAACTAATTTACTTTTTTTTCATATAGTTCAGTAATTGTCACCCTGTATATACTCCACAAGCCTCTGTATGAGCTAGAATCGGGTTATGGCACATGCCGTGTTCTCCTCGTGAGTGTGAAGGTTTCAGTACAAAGAGAGACTGGGTAAAAGGATTTAGAACGTTGCGTGTTAAGAGCGTGAATATGTTCGCATGCCAAAATGTTTGCTAAGGGAGGTGGAATGAGAATTGCGACAGCTGATTCCCCACTTTTCTGTCAGAGTCTTATGAAAAGAGTCATATTGGCTTTTTCTGTGTTCCGTCAGGACTATTTTATCCCCTGGTTCAAGTACTGGTCGAACAAGGATTTTGTAGGCTCATTCCTTCGCGTGTGTATTGCACTTCCTGAGTATTCTTCTGCTTCCAGTGTCTATTCTGCAATCGTGTAATCATACGAGGGTAATCCCAAAAGTAAGGTCTCCTATTTTTTTATAAGTACATACACCTGTTTATTTCTACAATGGTTTACGTCAGTTAACGACTTGAACATTTAGCTATTTTTCGACATTATCACCATTTTTGCCGATGCATTTTTGTAGACGCTGTGGCAGTTTTTGTATGCCCATGTCATACCAGCTCGCCGCCATGCTGTTCAGAAAGTTATGAACCTCTTCTTTCACCTCGTCGTCGGAGCTGAATCCCTGGGACCACAATTAACGCTGACAGGTGAGACTGAAAAAGCTCAAACGCGCAATTCAGAACCGGAGAAGAGGAATGTTGAGCAAGGGCGTACACATTCTCCATGACAACGCTCGCCCACACATCGATCGGCAAACCGTATCTCTCCAGCAACAGTTCCAGTGGAACATAATCACCCGTCCACCCTATAGTCCTGACTTGGCGTCCAGTGACTATCACCTGTTCCCTAGGATAAAAGAATATTTGGCCGGAAAGCCATTCAGTTCCAACGACGAGGTGAAAGAAGAAGTTCATAACTTTCTGAACAGTATGGCGAAGAGCTGGTATATGGGAATACAAAAACTGCCACAGCGTCTACAAAAATGCATCGGCAGAAATGGTGATTATGTCGAAAAATAACTAAATGCTCAAGCTGTAAACTGATGTAAACCATTGTAGAAATAAACAGGTCTATGTACGTATAAAAAAATAGGAGACCTTACTTTTGGGATTACCCTCGTATAATAATAGATCTTTCTGCTTTATACGCCGTACGTTGCATTTGTTAATATAGAGGGTCAACCGCCAATTCCTTCGACCAGCAACGATCCTCTGTAGGTATTCCTGCATTTCGTTACAGCCTGCTGAATTCTCTGTATATAACAGCACAATACGCGAAAAGCTACTTCGTTCATATTGAAAGGAGTCTACTGGGTACACTTGTATGCGGCACCGAATATGATAATAATATTAATGTATAAAATGAAAACAGTATCCTGTA
Source organism: Schistocerca piceifrons (assembly GCF_021461385.2). Classification (NCBI taxonomy): domain Eukaryota; kingdom Metazoa; phylum Arthropoda; class Insecta; order Orthoptera; family Acrididae; genus Schistocerca; species Schistocerca piceifrons. The sequence goes on from NC_060144.1 coordinate 505,425,602, forward strand.
AACGATGTATGTCTCTGATAGACTTTGTAAAGCAGATCGCTGACTGTGCACGACCACAGGGGCAAAGATACTGCTTCTGGTATGAGATTGTAGTGCTGGAGTAAGTGAGCGCTTGGAGCACAGTTGTTGTATGTAGCTGTCTGTGAGCGAAATAGGATGAAGTAGGAAGTTTTGTGGAGCTTTCTGTGAAGCCACGAAGTGTTGGATTAATGTAGAAGTAACGATAAGAGATGTAAACTTGCAATGTTTTCGTAGCAGTAAAACAGATCGTTGAGATGTGGAATTTGGTGATTATTTCATGGCCGTCTCTCTAAGCACAGCACTGTAAAAGCATCCGGTTGTTCGCTCAGAGTCTTTACAAACCGTGTCCAGTAGTTTTGGAGTTGCGGATAACGTCAAGCTACAAAAGCATACTGATAAGTGGTGCCCTTGAACGGCGCTAGGCGAAGTAGCTCGGACTAAGTCTAGAGTCAGCGAACTATTTCTCGCTAATTCATGTGACAAGTTCATAAACAAAATCCCTACTTTTCGCTTCTGTAGTATCAGATTTGCCTAGAAAAACACGGCACAGTTATTTGGCAGCCTTTTGCTGTCTCTTGAGTGCTAATTAATCAATGTTTCCTGACGGGTATAACCCTTTTCCCCGCTGCAAATGATCTTCACAAATGTTACATAGACTTATGTTTATCATGTCTGGTTCCTGAAAGACAAGTTACATCCAGCGCGGCTAGTTTCTGCCGAAATAACTGATTAATATCTTTTATTTTTAATTCTTTAATATGTGGCTTAGCGGCAGGAAGGGAGTATGGCCAAGGGGCCACTTTCTACAACGCTTTTCAACCTGATAACTCCAAGTGCCTGATTCTATAGCTACAAAGTGAAGGGGCGTGTGGCGATGAAGTAGTAACTGTCAGCAAACCAAGAGACTCACTGCAGAAGATAGTAAGCTAGCTGAAGAAAGCCACACACCATTGAGGCCTTACCCTCAATGGAAAGTCCAAGTACATGATGCTCACCAGGAAGGAAAATAACAAACTAGATAAATTATTAGCAGCAGGCTTCGGTTTTGAACATGAGCAGAACGTTGAATATCTGGGAACTATTGTTACTAGATCCAATTGCATATCAAATTAAACGCAACCACGGACCTTAAGCGGTAACAGATGCTTCCATACGTTTAAGAAGTTACTGGACTCCATGGTGTCAATGAAACAGCACAATATTTGAAAACAAGGTGCTAGGAAATATCTATAGGACACTACAAGATAATAATGGTGCACTGAGACTACAAAGAGCTGGCTGTAAGATCGATAAAAAATGGCAGAATAGTCTGGCTTGCACATATTCTTAGGATGGGTGCTGGAAGAACGCAAACAAGATTTATGAATGTACGTCATCTGGAGGAGGCCAAAGAGGAAGATCACGAAAGCGACTTGGAAGAGGTTATAAAAACTCTTTAGAGTCAGAAGATGGAGAAGAACTGCAGTGAAAAGGGCAAAATCGAATAAACATGTTGAAGAATCTAAGAGACACACGCGATTATTACAACACGAGAAGAAGAAGACTTCTGTGGTTTCGTATAGTGAGGAACGCCTACACGGATTTCTTCGTGCGTTCTTGCCCGCTTAAGGCATCTACATGAAAAACATAAAAAACTTGCCATTCCTGAAAGCAACTCTCTCCAATGCGCTATATGCTACAGGCGTTCAAGAGGACCAGTTCGCTTTCTAGACATTGTTCAATGGACTCATACGACTGTCACCAGCGTACACTGGAAGCATAAGGAACTTTTCGTTTGCTAGAAATTGCCAAGGAGCTGGATTCCAGAACGCTCGCGCGTGCGAGGTCGCTCAACTTTTTAGTTACTGACGATGGAGGCTCAGATCGATAGAGGTATGCTGAATCGATTCTATGGCAAGCAGTCAGTAGAAAGCGGTCGCAATAGATGACGTTTATGATCTCACCTTCAAACTTTGAAAGGCAATAGATCACATAAAGGGGACTTCTTTTGTTAAGAAAGACGTCCTTTTTAACACGTCGTTTATGAGATAACCGCATAGTCGGGCGCATTTGTTACTGTGTGTAACATTCGATATCCAACTCATTGTCGGTTGTTCAACTCAGATGCCTTCTGTGCGCCTTACGAGTTGTTATACGTGAGGTCCTGGATCAAACGTGGTTCACAGATCGTATGAGCTCTCCAAGGTCATTATGTAGGAGGGCTTCTCGAGAGACAACGAACGAGCCACTCGTATCTGCGAGCGTAGCTTCCATAACGTAAGACATCCAGTCCACAGTATCTTGCTGCACTTTTCGACCTCTTTGAAAAACAATGTTTCTTCGTCCTGATCATTTTGGCAGTAGAAGGTGATATGTGAGATCAGCACATTTCACTCGTCATATGGAATTTGTACAGTAGTTTCTTCATAAAATGCTAACGCTGTTGCCTTCAACATACACTTTACTTATGGATGTGTCCTATTTTACACTTAACGTTTATTTTATCACTTAGAGTAATCACATCTAGGACTTAGAGAATCTACTCTCTATTCCTGTTAGACTGAGCCAACAAAGATTTTCCCTATGCATTTGGGCTAGAATAGTTGGTAATTATTACGAGCAGGCCTTGTCTTATTTAAAAAGGCAAACCAATAAACTTGCAAAATACAACAGAGGTCCGTGGATTGTCTTGGCTTCCGGAAGCGCAGAGTGCGAAGGATATTCCATGAGCAGTCAAGTTCGAAGCACGAGATGTCAACGTTGAAACTCTTGCCGAGTCCAAGGCTGTAGTTCATAACACAAGTTACAGCCAGGTGGTGAACCAGTACTGCCAAAGAAGGGAACGCTGAGTGGTGGGAGGAATATGTAGAAGGAATATGCAAGGAGAATGATATTTAACCCGTTATTGTAGAAAAACAAGAAGAAGTAAATGAAGATGAGGTAGGAGATACGATGCTGCGAGAAAAATTTCACACAACACTAAAAGACCTAACTCGAAACAAGGCCCCTGAAATAGACGATATTCGTTCAGATTTACTGAGACCCTAAGTGCTTCGTGACTGACAGCCACATGTGTTGTCAACTAAATGGATATTTCTGTAGAGTCAAGGGTCGCAGCACAGGAGAAAGTCGGTCCCAGTTCCTTAGTTGCGTTCAGAGCGAGAGACTTGCGATGTGGCCATATATCTGAAGAATCAGTCTCCTCTTTGTCCTTTACCCCACATCAGATTCCTTCAACCTTGTTGCCATGGTTGGTTTGACAATGTATGTACTTAATAATCTGTTGAAAGAATTTAGTAGTGCAATTACCATGCTAGGCATAATATAAGTTCATCCTGAAGGCTCTCTTGCGGAACACTATAATTATGATAGCAAATTATCCATTTTTTTAGAACTTCTGCATAGCAGTGAGAATAGACGAAGACTCATGTTTAGAAGCAATGATGCTGCCAACACTGTTTCATAAAACCCAAAATTATTCTTACATATAAAATATGGAGCTTTCCATGTTTTCATATCCAGTCTCATTTTTGAAGTATTCTCTTCGAAAATCCTTCTTTTTTTTTTTTGGTCTTGCCTCATATGATATCTGGTATTTAGGGCGATTTTTGGGATTTAACAATGTCTATTACGTCCTTTATTAAGAACGAGCTGGGGTACGAGTTGATACGAGATTGTGTGGTAGTTATAATGAAAGGATAATATTTAAAGTACAAGAGATAAAAAAAATTTGATTGAAAACATATTCTAACTATTTACAATACTTGTTTATGAATAACGTTTTTGATATTGTAATCTGGGTCATACATGAATAAATTTTATGAATTTCCTATTCAAGAGCAAGCTACATATAGCTGACCACGAGAGAAGCAGGAGTCTTTGAGATTGATGCCGCAATATTTTAAAGTTTGTCCTTGCGCTTTGTTAATTGTAAAACTGTAGGCTAATTGGCTAGGATAATTGATTGGAAAATGCAGTCTTTAAATTGGAATAGTAGCTCAGTAGAGATCGATGATGTTATTCGATAGCTGTTTGACGATCATCCTTATTCTATTGCATAGTTTTGGTGAGTTGAGATTTCTGAGTGGTATGATCGGAAACCCAGCTTCAAGTCGAAGGCAGTGTAGTGATATTCCTGGTACTTGCAAAGAGTTTAGAAGTTCTGTAGGGGAGTTCACACTTATTCAACGTTTACCATTGTGTCGATCGATTGGTATTTACTCTCTTAGCCGGGAATTTTCTTCTGAATATTAAAGTTGAAATATTATTTTTAGTGGCCAAAATTGCCCTTTCAAATAGCCAGTCCGGTTTGGTATACTTGTGAACAACGTTTGGAGCAGTGGCTAAGTTGCAGAAATCACTGTTGAGCTTAATGAGGCCGGTGGTCTGGCCAGTAGGACATGCGTCGTCACCCATTTGTAAAAGTTGTTGAACAAAATGTGCTGTTGTTGTGTCTTCGATAGTTTAACTCTCATACGAGGGTAAATCAGTTATTATAAAATTTTATTGTAATCAAATAGGAAACTTACAAGAACATAATTTTTCGACATAGTCTCCTTGCGTTTCAACGCACTTGGTCCATCGTACCTCATAAAAGAAGGTTCTCGGTTGAGCTGCGAGCCAGGAATGCACCGCTTCTTTCACTGCTTCGTCCGACGCAAATCGACGACCCCTTAATGCCTGTTTGAGTTGACCATACAAGTGATACTCAGAAGGGGCAATATTGGGACTATATGGAGGATGATCCAGTACTTTGAATTTCTGGAGCGTTTCAGCAGTGTGGGCAGCAGTATGCGTACGGCCATTGTCGTGCAACAGCACAACATCTTTTGACAGCAATCCTCGGCGTTTGCTTCGTATTGCAGGCTTTAGTCTGGCAGTAAGCGTCACACTGTAACGTACACTGCTTATTGTTGTGCCCCTTTCCCCATAATGCTCCAGTACCGGACCTTGTGCAGCCCAAAAAACCGTAAGCATCAGTTTTCCTTCGAACGGTTGGATCTTGAACTTTTTCTTGCACGGCGAATTTGAATGTTTCCATTCGATACTCCGCCGCTTACTCTCCGACTCATAATGATGGATCCGTGTTTCGTCACCAGAAATGATCCTGTCTAAGACATTGTTCTCTTCGTTACCATAGCGATCCAAATGTTTTTTGCAGATGTCCAAGCGCGTTTGTTTATGCAACTGTGTGAGTTGTTTTGGGACCCATCTTGCACAAACTTTATGAAACCCAAGTCTTGTGGATGATTTCGTAGGCAGACCCGTGACTAATTTGCAGACGTGCCACTTCGTCAATAGTTAATCGTCTGTCTAAGAGAATCATTTCACGTGAACGCTCAATGGTTTCTTCATTTGTGGCCGTAAATGGTCATCCGGCTCCTTCATCGTGCATAAAACTTGTGCGACCATTTCGGAATTTTTCAGTCCTTTCGTAGACACTCTATTGTGGCAAAACACTGTTCCCGCACTGTACCGAAAGTCTTCGATGAATTTCGGACCCTGATACGCCTTCCGACCACAAAAAACGGATCACTGAACGTTGCTCTTCTTTGGAGCAAACAGACAGCGGAACAAAATAAACAAGAATATAACTAAAGTGTGGATAATTATTGACTTACCCTCGTAGTTTTTGTTAGTCGCAGTATTTGTATGTGTGGCCAGGGATGCGATTTTTTTAAGCATGCATTGCGCTCGTCTGCTGGTGTAGATTTGGGGATAACTGGAAGCGTTTGTCGAAAGTCTCCTCAGCATATGAGTAGAGGTCCTCCCACCACTTCAGTTTCCTCACGAGTCTTGTAATGTTCCGTCCATGGATTCGAGTGATATTTTTATGTGCCATTGCAAAATCGTGCCAAAAGATAATTTTAGCTTGTTTTAGAAGTTCATCCCGTCCAGATGCTCTTGGGATTTTACATACTGGGAATTGTTCTTCGGCTATATTCAACGGTAGTTGTAGGCGGAACAGGCAGTTCGTCCTCCTTCCGTAAGAGTGGCTGCAATGCTGGATGACGCAAATGCAAGAGCTATGTGTTGTTTAGCACGTACTCCCGCCAGCAATAGATTTATTAAAAACATTTTCCCAACAGCAATAGATTGATTAGAAACGTTTTAGCGGGGGCGCCTGGTGCATCTAAGTAAATAATTCCGCCAATGCATGTCGATCCGGTCCATGATAACTGATATGGTTGGGAGCAGGATACAGGGGCTGCTGGAGTGGAAGGTTGAGCAACAAACTGAGGATAGAATATAAAATTTAATTTATTACGCAAGAACATTCATGCAAGGTACTGGTAACAACATATTGACATATAACTTGTTCAATTTAAATGTACACAGTTGATTTAACATTATCATCAACAAGTTATCTAACATCAAACAATCTGCAAATATGACATCTAAACCTTTCCCAAAATTTTAATGCTTGTAAAATGTTATTACGAAACAAAGAAAATTACCAAACTGGTCACTGTATTTAAGCCTTACATAACCTAATGGGCACAATGGCTTACAGGAAATAATATCACAGACGTATAGCAATATCTGCCCACTACATCACTGTCTTGCGTGACCTTGTGTGCCACAATGATACACAGAACCAATTCATATAGTTAAATGGTAAATATTACCCACAATGGCGCTTGCGCTATAGTCTTACGTAGCACACCGATTTACCAAGACAGTGCAATTAATGCCAAGTACAGTCTGGTCCAGAATAATGAGTGTCCTACCACTGATTAAACTACTCAGAATCAGTAATACAGCCGGCCAGAGTGGCCGAGCGGTTCTAGGCGCTACAGTCTGGAACCGCACGACCGCTGCCTCGGGCATGGATGTGTGTGATGTCCTTAGGTTAGTTAGGTTTAAGTAGCTCTAAGTTCTAGGGGACTGATCACCTCAGAAGTTAAGTCCCATAGTGTTCAGAGCCATTTTTTGAACCAATCAGTAATGAACTGTTTTACGAGGCAAGCACATTTACTTCAGACAAGTTAACAAGACAGTGCCCTCATTTGAATTTTACCACACAAATCCATTAATAGTCGTAGGCGAGACGGTGATTCGAAAAGGATTGATAACAAGTTACCGCACTGTTGGCGGTTGGCACTAAACCCCCGGCGTGCGATAGATGTGTGGGCCAGAAACCGCGTTGCAACAGGAGCCGTTAACAACAGTACCCACAGAACTCTTCCTAAAACCACACCGTGAAATGACCTCAAAGGGGTTTCCAAAACAGTTTAACACTCAACAGTAGTGAGTAAGAGAAAAGGACAAAAAAACAAACACACACGGCACTTACAATTAGCCTTGAATTATTCCTAGCTGTGGTTAAGATTGAGTCAGTTTTAACCCAACAGGTAAACAGTGGTGTCACAGTAGACTTAAACTTTACTTGACTAGCGTGACAATTTGAGCGTCCCTTAACTGACAAAAGTTCAGTAACAAACTGAAATGCAATTTAAAGACTCTCAAGTAAGGGTACTGTGAAACACTTCATCAGTAATTTAAGCAAACACGCCCACATAGGCACTCCACTTCAGACGTAAATCAAGCAGGGCACAAGTCAGTATTTCGACAGACGACGTGGGAACACTCACTGCTCAGCAGCGCAAGCCAGAGTACGACAGAAAGAAGTCTCGCTGTAACTCCACCAGATGAAGATGCACCAAACTAACAGCTCACCTTTAACAATATTAATCCAAATGCCGCTAATAAGGTAATGGCTAGAATAACACCAGCCCGTAGCCACAGTGTGAGGAAGGTTGAACTCGCAAACAGAACGAACGACAGCGAGTCACTGCAGCACTTCCAGTCCCACTGCTCTGCCGGCCCCAATGCAACTGCCACACTCACCCACTTGCCGACGCGACATCCGCGATCTTCCAGCGTCGCTCCGCCCAGCCCCGCTCGTCTCTCTCTGCCCGAGACTCCCTTTCCGCTTCCCGCACGTAATCCTAGAGGGCGTACCAACCCGCGCACCGCAAACCGAATCGAAAGAGATCGAACACACTACACTGGAACAATCAAATCGCAGGAGCACACGGCACAATAATGTTGTAAATTTCCTTTTGATGGTCGTTGAGGAGTGTTTTGTTGTGAGCAATATATTGAAGTACTGTAGTTCCTTGACGTTGTAGCTTTTTTCCTTTGTAATTTCGAAAGTTTAGCAGACTGATAGCTCATTTCGTGGTGCTTGCATCCCAAGTTATACTAAGGTCTGGTTGTTTATTCCTAAACATTTATCTTCTAGGCGAATGAGTGTTTCATTGAAGATGCCGCCGTTGATGCGATGGTCAGTTCAGGACGAGCTTGTCGCATCTGGTGCAGTATGTCATCATTCATGCTCTCTTTGAGGGAGTCCCATAGGTATCTTGGATTCGATAGGTTACATGTTGTTCGAATTATGGCGAATAAGTCTCTCATTTATTCAGCTGAGCATGTGAGCGAGGCTTCTTGTAGTGTTAATTCTCAGTTTTTTCGCTGTCCTTTTTGTTTTCGCCGTTTTGCTTCAGAATTGGCAAGATCTCTTCCTCTTTTACGCTTGGGCATTGCCTAAAATATAAATCAACTTTCTATTAACAAATATCAAGATTTTAAACATGGCTGCAACAGCAACTGTTGAAATTCGTCACGATAAAGGATGCAAGCCAAAACAGTTGCAGGATAAAAATTTTATTAAAATTCATGACCAAGGTTTCGGTACATATAAATATACCTTCATCAGAAGTAAAAAATCTAAAATTACAACATGCAATGGAGATTAATAAATCAGTTGTGCCGTAGGCGTCGTAGGCGAAGTACTGGTACTAAACTGTTCGCATTGACCCTGTGCCCATAGTCATGTTGTACAAATGGAGAAGATGTCTTAATTATTGACGACGCCTTTGGCACAATTGATTTATTAATCTCCATTGCATGATGTAGTTTTAGATTTTTTACTTCTGATGAAGGTATATTTATATGTACCGAAACCTTGGTCAAGAATTTTAATAAAATTTTTATCCTGCAACTGTTTTGGCTGTCATCCTTTATCGTGTATTAACAAATACGCTAAGTACACTTTTACACACATTTCACACTTTATTTTCGGTTTATATTCAGTCACTGTATCACGTTGACTACTCACACTTCACTATTTGTTTTCATTCATTCTCTGCAGTACTTTTTCGGTTCCTCTCTTCGTCACTGACAGCAAACTGACGTTTGAACCCACGACGGTCTTTACCAATGAGTAGCCCCACCAGTGGCTAATTTCAGAACATGTTAAAAAAAGGCTTAAAATGGTCCACGATGTTCCAGAGCAGTCCACACACATTCGAGAGTGTTCTGGAATGTTCTACAATGATCCGAAATGTTCCGGAATGTTCCCAAACATTCTGGAATCTTCCCGAATGTTCCAGACTATTCTAGGACATTCCAGAACATCCCGGATCATTGTGGAACATTCTGTAATGTTGTGGAATGCTCTAGAATATTCTCGAATGTTCTGGACTGTTCTCGAATACTGTCGAATGTTCTGGAATGTTCTAGAGATTTCTAGAGACCGAAACTTCACAGCTCTTATATCTTCAAAACCACACTCTCCAGGTAAAAACGGGAACCCTCTTCATGGATGGGGGATAGAGGGCTACCATACCATGTAACTCCCTTGATTGTACCGAGACTCGTTTCTGAATTTTAGCGGCACGCACATCGTACACTTACTTTTATAATATAGATTGAGAGTTGCCGCAGACAATATTTTAGTCAGTATGGTCTCACTATTTACATGGTACCACTATTTACAAAAGTTCCTGTGGAGGACACACTGAAACTGTTGGCAGAGCATTTTCCTCCTGAAACGATAAAGTTGTTCCGCCGTGTTATGACGACCACCTACTTCTTTACGGGGGGTAAATTTTACGAAATGTCGGACGGATTAGATATGGGTTCTCTGTCGTCTCCGTTGTCTCTGCTGTCACCGTTGTCCGAGAAAAGGAAACGGGGAAAAGTAGAACATTCACTTAATGATCCAGCGATTGCATTCCTTCCCTTCTGCGGCACTACACCCAGCAAAATACGCAGAGTTCTGGGAAGACGAGGTATCAGATCTGTTTTCCGACCTCCTAATAAGATAAAGCAGATGCTACCCCTATTAAGGACAGTCTCGGCCTCAGGATTCCTGGGATTTACAACATCCCATATGAGTACGGAAGCAATTGTATCGGCCAGTCTATTCGCACCGTTTCCGACCGCTATGCAGAACGTCAACGGCATATTACAAGGTGTACAACTTTGCTTCCGCCATTTTTTCCCAACATTTGAGGCTTTAATGAAACAAATTGGTTACACGTGTATCATTCAAAGTATTTTCCATTGCTGGCCACTACTTTCTCCCATCTTTCGGGCAATGTACGAATCCCTCGTGGAAAAAAATGTTCATCTTTTGAAGCGACCCATGAATCGATCCAATTTGTGACTTCTTCATGAGATCGGAAGTGTTGGTCAGCAAGGCCACGCGCCATTGATCTCAACAGGTGAGAGTCAGAGGGAGCAATGCCTGGAGAATACGGCGGGTTGGGTAGGACTTCCCATTTTAACGTTTCCAAGTACGTTTTGACCTCTTTTGCAACGTGGGGTCGAGCGTTGTCGTGCTGCAAAATCACTTTATCGTGCTTCTCGCTGTAGTGCGGCCGTTTGTCTTTTAATGCTCTGCTCAGACGCATTAATTGCGTTCGATAACGAGCACCTGTGATTGTTTCACTTGGTTTTAACACCTCATAGTACACGACGGCGAGCTGGTCCCACCAAATGCAGAGCATGATCTTGGAGCCGTGAATATTCGGTTTGGCCGTCGACGTGGAAGCATGGCCGGGATATCTCCATGATTTTTTGCTTTTAGGGTTATCGTAAAGAACCCATTTTTCGTCCCTGGTCACCATGCAATGCAGAAATACCTTCCGTTTTTGCCTCTGAAGCAACTTTTCCCGAACGCACAAACGCCGTTCAACGTCTCTTAGTTTCAGCTCTCACGGGACCTAAGTTCTTCTTTCTGAATCATGCCCATAGCCTTGAGAGGTTTTGAAATGGTTTGCTGTGTCACTCCCACTAATCGTGCCAATTAGTCTTGAGTTTGACGTGAGTCTTCACTCAGCAATGTCTCCAATTTTGCATCTTCGAAAACATTCTCTCTTCCATCACTATGCCAGTCTACGACGTTAAAATCACCGTTCTTGAAGAGTTGAAACCACTCACGACACGTTATTTCACTAATAGTGTCCTTACCATACGCACTTGAAAGCATTCGATGAGACTAGGCCACTGTTTTCTTCATACTGAAAAAAACAGTAACACCTTCCGTAAATGACGAGAATTAGGCACATAAATTGACATTTTTAATCAAGAACAACTTTATGAGGCAGACACAAATCGACTAATGTTTGAATGAGGTTATGTTGACCGAGATCCAAGCTAACTGCCTGACGTCTGCGATCTGTTTCTTTCGACCGTTACTTATCGTTGTCGCCACCTAAAGGCAAATGCGGAAGCAAAGTTGTACACCTTATAAAAAATCGAGAACTGGAGAAATCTGCAGTTACTGAGCACAGCCTCACAAAAAAACATAAAAACTGTTTGACGAACAAAAGTTTTGTCCCAGGCTCCCACATACTGAGACTCTATAATTAAAGAGGCTGTAGATATAAGAATGTGTGGGAAAACTTTCAACCTTGATGGCGGATATAATTTTAGCGGTGCATGGAAGCGAGCTCACGACGAAGAGAAGAGCCAGATATACTCGTCGCTATGTTTACGCTTCGGCGGAAGCGGTAGCGCCACCAATGCAGACGTTGACACAATATGCGACAGCGCGACGTAACTACTGACCAATCAGAAGACGTCTTTGGGCTATATGAGGCTACGACAGCAGCAATTTTGACAGTCAGTTGCTCCTGTCGAAGACGATGGTGGAAATCGGCGAAAAGCTCGAGGTTTCACCCTGAACTGACGCGGCAAGAAGTTCGAGAATGTTTTATACGTATCTTGAGACAGATGATGATCACTCTTCGCTATACAGATTGACATCAACAAAATATTTTCATGCTCTGACGACGAAGTTGATGTCTGAAATTTCATGAGAAGGTCCTGCCGCAGCAAAAAACGCCTTTGTTTTAATGACTGCACCCCAATTCTCATACCATAGACGTCGTACTCTCTCCCGTATTTCGCGATATTACAAAACGAGCTGCTCTTCTTTGAACATTTTGGATGCCCTCCGTCAATCCTATCTGATGTAGATCCCACATCGCACAGCAAGACTCCAGAAGAGAATGGACAAGCGTTGTGTAAGCAGTCTCTTTAGTAGACATGTTACATTTTCTAAGTATTCAGCTTTAAATTGCAGTCTTTCCCGACAACATTATCTGTATGATCGTTCCAATTTAAATTATTCATAATTGTAGTCCCTAGGTATTTAGGTGAGTTTACAGCCTTTTGATCTGTGTGATTTATCGTGTAACTGAAATTTAGTGGATTTCTTTTAGAACTGTTGTGGAAGACTTCACGCTTTTCATGATTTAAAGTCAAATACTACTTTTGACACCATACAGGTATCTTGTTTAAATTATTTTGCAATTCGTTTTGATCGTGACGTTAAATGACAGCATCATCTACAAACAATCTAAGAGGATTGTTCAGATTGTTTCCTAAATCGTTTGTGTAAATGACGAACAAAAGAGGGCTTATGACACTTACTTGAAGCAAAAGTAACTGAAAAATTTTCCGTATTTTTTAGTTCCTTACCGTAGTTATGAAACACACACAAACAGTCCATTAATTTATAATCAGTGGCGGGTTAACATATAAGCCCAATAGACACGGGCCTAGGGGCGGCACCTTAAGGGGGCGGCATTTTTTGCTCTGTACTCATTTTAACCTTTTACGTTTTAAAATAACTGCGCTTACAAACGACAAAAATTTTTAATACTGTTAAACAACTTGCTAGTTTAAATAAGCCCTAAGAACGAAACTCGACAATACAAGCTTGGAAATATACATAGCTTACTTGGAGACTGGTCTGGTATCATCTTCATGATTGTTCAAAATATTTCGAAGTAAGCTGTCAGGACGGCAATCGACAATACAATGTTTGAAACGTTATTATTCCGAGAATATTGTCGGCTTCTACTTAACCCTACCGTATTTTCCCCGTGAAAATACCGGGACCCCTGAAAAGCTGTGATAAACTAATCAGCAGTTTCGTTAATACTGTAACGTGTGTGGGCCTCAGTATCTAAAACCCGACTCTACTTAAATTTCTTGTAGAAGTTACGGGGTACTATCAAGTCAGCCCTCCAGTACTGTAATTAATGTGAAAGCTCTGTGGTCTTCAGTATCTGAGCTTTGATTTAATGACACCCGTTTAACAAAACATGTTGATACTGGGAATGTTTTACATTTTTAAACACATGTTTATACGAAAAAACATAAGCAGAACATCTAATAATGTGTGAAATACACTTCACAACAGTCTAAAAATTTTATTTAGTTATTTACTTAGTTACCGTTTTCGGCGAAAAAAGAAGAAGAAACCAACATTCGTTTGTCTTATTTATTGTGCTGCAGCCTGCACGATGTCAAAGTTCCCACTCTGTGTAATCGGATAGTACATGGCATTGCAAATTTTGTATTAAGCTTCTTAACTAAGCTTTTTTTTCGAGGAAAGGTTATTTTTATTTTATGTTGAAACAAAAGGTGCATTTGCATGTAGACATAACAGCAGTATTCACAAAAATGACAACACCACATCAACTGCCAACAGGACTACTTAAAACTTTGTAATCTCTCTGCTCTGCCCCCAGAAACCTCTAAAATGTTATAAGAATAAATGGGATAAGAGTCGATCCAGCACATCTCACTGCAAGAAATTGCAAAAATTATTTGCTTTTTAAATTAGAAAGGCAGTGTTAATAATATTCAGAACATATCTGCGTCCCAGCTAAAATTCCGGCGACACGGGAAACACAAGCCAAAACAGGGACTGTCCCACTTTCTTAACGAAACGAATTCCAGCCGGCAGGTGTGCTTCTACTGTTCACTGACAACAGAGAAACAGGCGACAACGAAATTAAATTATTCTGCATTGTCGTTCTTTCATACCACAGTTACGTCGAGTAATCCGAGTTGGTCATTTCATAGACCCGTGTTTAAAGGAAAAATCTTTGTGCTCGTGTGCCGTGTTTAAAGTAAAAAGCTTTGTGCTCATGTGCGGTGTAGTACAATTGGAACTGGATACAGTCTTTCTTTCTTTCCTTTTACAATTTTTTTCTTTTGTTTTGACTGTTGGTTGACAATTTTGTAATTGCCTTAACATGAACAACAGCGAAAAAAGCAAACGTGCAGAATTAAGTGGGGCGGCATTTCGGAAATTTTTAAAGGAAGGGCGAGAATGAGAATCCAATGTTCTAAAAACACTTGGCAGAGTGGATAAATTTTTCGCATGAAATGTTGCTGGTTCGACTTCGAGTTCAAGTAGTACGGATGATATTTTTGGCACTGCAGCTCTGTGAAAAGAAATAAATACAGACGAAACAAAAATTTAAAATTAAGAAAAGCAAATTTTTCCTGAATTCGAGTTTCACGAAAAACTAAGTGTCGATCAGACATTACAAAAAGAAATAACCTCGTTAGTGATGATCCTGCAGAATGGTGTGTCAGTGAATCAACAATCGACATTCTCTTACAACGTGGCATTAATCAAAATTGTAATGGGGATTTTCCTAATTCAAGAAGATCGATAGGCGATAAAACCAGATATTTCCACAAAAATGTATTTTCCCGTAAACTTTTAAATGGTGAATCAACTTTGCATGATTTTTCTAGTATACTCATGTAGCAGCGGTGCTGTGTTTTGTGCACCATGTAAATCGTTTGGAGGTAAGGCCACATTTGCTATTAACAGTACTGCAGATTGGAAAAATATTTCTGATATTTTATCTCATCATGAGAATTCACTTGAACACAAAAGTTCTGAGTTATCACTCTTAACAAGAAAAAGTCATGTGGAACAATAGATAACCATTTCGAATCATATGTTGAGACAGAAAAAATGTACTGGCGGAGGTGTTGAATAGGGTGTTTGCAGTAGTGAAGAAGCTAACAAGTCGTGGACTTCATCTACGTGGCCACGTTGAAAGATCCCATTCATTACATAATGGTCAATTTATGATGTCTTTTGAACTTATAGCCGAGTTTGATTCTTTCCTCGCAGAGCACATTGAAAGACATGGACATTCAGTGCAGGGACATGCAAGTTATCTTTCTTCAACAATCTGTGATGAAATATAGAGCTTCTCTCTGAACGAATAAAAAGAATTATCATAAGAGAAATAAAACATGCCAAATATTTCTCTATAATAGTATATTCTACTACGGACTTATCACATATTAATCAATTGTCTTTCATATCAAGATATGTGAACGAGAATGGTGAACCTGTTGAACGTTTCCTTCTGTTTTTAACAAACCCGGGACACAAGTCCGAAAACTTACCTGAGGCCGTACTGAAAGTACCGTCTACAAATTCCATTGATATTACTGACTGTAGAGGCCAGTCATACGACAACGCAAGCAGGAACCAATACTGGTTTGCAGGCACGCATTAAAGAACGAAATCCGAAAGCGCATTACGTGCCTTGTGCAGCACATTCTTTGAATTTAGCCGGCACTAGTGCTGCAAGCTGTTGTCGGGAAGCACGTTCATTTTTCTGTTTAGTGCAAAACCTTCATAACCGTTTCTCTGCTTCTACACAGCGCTGGGATAAACTTCTTTCTTTCATGAAACCACGAAGCAAAACGGTAAAAAGTTTATCAAAAACACGTTGGTCAGCAAGAGAGGAAGCGTGTATAAGTCTATATGAAAACTGGGAGGGCGTTATCAATGCCCTCACACATATTGCCAATAATACGTTTGAAAAACCACTTCTGCGAAATGAGGTTTCAGCTTTATTAAATCAACTCAGCAGACTAGAAACAGTATTCATGATGGCAGTTTGGAAGGACATACTCCAGAGATTTAATAGTGTAAATCGGAAACTGCAAAGTGCAAATATTGATACTAAAATAGTGCATGAATAATATGAATCACTTGTAGGATTTATTTCATCTATTCGTGGCGTGTTCGACTGTTATGAAAATAAATCCATGGAGATTGTGACTGATATAGACTATGAATGCACCTATAAAAGATCACAAAAACGCAAACTTCATGATGACGAAGAAGGAGACTCTGAAGAAGTTTTTCTAACTGGGAAAAATTTAAGAGTCAAAACATTTCTCCCAGTACTCGACAACTTATACGCCGAATTAGTGAGGAGGAAGGAAAGCTGTAAAACAAACACTGTTTGACTCCTTCACAGTTTCCAGTAACATTACGAACAGTTCACCTAACGATATTGCTGAACGTGCAGTAAAACTACAAGCGTCATATGACACAGATTTAGAGCTTTCCTTCCCTAGTAAATGTGACATTCCGCGGAACTTTTGAAATCTTCTGAGATTAGTGATATATCAGTAGAAATAAGTAAATTTTTACGAAAAGAGGAGCTACAGCCTGTATTTCCGAATGTTGACATTGCTCTCAGAATATTTCTATACATGGCACTTAACAAATTGTTTAGCAGAACGCTCTTTTTCGGCTCTTAAAAGACTGAAATCGTACCTACGTTCTAGGTTGTCTGAGGAGAGATTGAACACCTTGTCCATTCTTCTCATTGAACCCGATCTCCTAACTGATAACCGTCTGTACTATGAAGATACGATCAACGAGTTTTCTTCCGTCAAAGCCAGACGCAAACTCTGCTCACTGATGAGTTTGTTTGTTTAGTCATATTAGTTTTAAAAATTTAAGATTATATTGTGATTTTTATTATAACTTAGAGCACAGTCGTTGGGTTTACAGACTACGTATTACCTGTTTATTTTACAACTGCCGAAGGCAGATCGAGGAAATGAACCTCGTTTACGTGCAGACGTGACCGAAGGCGCCAGACAATACTAAACAATACCCGAATGACCCAGGCCGCTCGGGGCTGTACAGTCAAGTCATACTGATACTGTAGTATATTACAACTGATGCGTATTCTTGGCGTCTGCTGAAATGCATAGTTATCGCGGAAATACACATTATCGGAGAGTAAGCTCAGATGAAAAAGTGTTAATAAATAACGTAGTTCAGTTTTGGTTATAAATACGTAAAGGCTTTGCTAATACCGTTAGAAAGAGCTATGGTGAGAGCAGTAGCTGCAGTACAAAACTGTTCAGCCCGTACATGGATTAAAGGTATTGTGTACACTTATTATACGGCAGCTACACAGACCCTAACAAATTATAAACAAATTTGATTTTTCCACACTAGTCTGCAAAACTACGTAATAGCAAACCCAGTCCTGTGTTTGTGCGTCTGTATTTAGTTATTAGTTCGAACACCGAACTCTCTATTTCATTATCATTTCTTACGCTTTCCTTTAGATTCACGTGTTAATACCGAATATGGTTTTTTTATCTGCTACACATTCAGGTTATTAGATCGTAAAACCAGAATTTAATTTTAGTTTTGAACGCACCCCTGTAAAAGTACGTATTAATTTCTACGCTTCAATTCTGAGATCACAACACAACTTTTTTACTTTCTTTTTCAACGGTTTCGTGTTAAAGACCACATTAAAAGCGAATGTATAGCAAAAATCCATTGTCTCCTGCACGCTCTGCTGAATTTTTAGGCCATAAAAGAAAAGTTATTTTCTTTGTGTTCGTTTCTGTTGTCTTTCGACAGAATAATGTGTTAACACAACGCAGTTTTGTTTTATCTGCTGCCGTACACCAAGTACAGGTAAGGAAACATATTACATTTTGATTGAGAGCGACTAGACCGCTGACGCGTCCTTCAGAACAACGAATAGCAGAGCACAGAAACAGCTCACAGTGCTCCCACCCAAAACGGCAATTGTGAAGTGATCGGTGTGGGGGAGGGGGGGGGGGCGCAAAATTTTTAAATCAACCACTGTTTATAATACATAAAATATAATACCAGGTATATAATACCATGTACCGTTGGAGTACATGAAATTGAAAACTATAAACAGTTTCACCATTATTAATCTTCTGAAATGACATTTTGCAAAATTTTCGATCAAACTATAAATTGTTTTCGCTCAGTTTTCGTTTATAAGTTACAGCTGTCCCTTCCCTAGCAACGAACCAACAGTGGTCTGCCAAAATAGCAGGAAGCTGCTTCTCTACATGACTCTTCTCCATGACTGCAATACCTTGATGATATCGCTAGTAGTGGGACAAAGAGGGCATCACCCCACTCTACATTGTTGCAAAATTTATTCAAGATGGCAGATCCTAGATGGCGACCATGGATGTGACGACATCGCATTGATGTCATGGTGAGGAGATAAAATTTTTGCAGGAAAATAGGTCATTTGTGCTACCTCCAATAATCGAAGAACCCAATCTCACCCATCAGGAAGTTGGTAGGAAAAGGATTCAATCTGGATGTAAGTCTTTATTCTGTATGCATTGTGGTATACTGTTTATTTAAACAATTTGAGTTATCATAGACAGTACCTCCATCCAGTGTGTTCACGTCAAGGTCCAGAGTCTAACTCACCTAGTTCACAACACCACCACCAGAGGGCGCTGGTAACCTCCACCCTCCTACCCCCCTCTCCCATGACATAATCCGAGATGGCGATCCTGAGAAAACAGCGGGAAATTCTCTCACTCTGTGATGAGCCTCTCAAGAGGACAGACTTAATTGTTTACTGTCAACTCTGTTTTCAGTACATGAGATGTCTGTGCTCCAGAAGGAGAAGCTTAACGGGAATATTACCTGAATCACACAGGTGAGGACTGTGTCGATAGTCACCTGCACAATGCTTGGAAAACAATCATATTTGGTAAACATATGAGGAAGATGAATAAGCTTCATCAAATAATGAAGATGCAGCAGGATGGGGCTAAGTTATACTTCACAACTCAATCTGATACATGCATGAGCTATAATTGTAGATCAGTCGATAAAAGTCCAGTCAGTCTTCTGAACCGCAAAATCCAAAACGGTCACTCACTCTGGTACGCAAACTCCCTACCCCAGACTCTCCGCAGCTGCTGGAAGGGGCCACTCGTTGGGCTCACAGTGCAGGCATGCAGTAGCTGCAGGGTGGCCATATGCCAAGTACCTCCTGTCACATCGGAAATACACACAGCCTTCCTTCTTCCTATCCCCAGTGCAAGGACGCCCCTTGTTGCTGAACACAAAATGTTTCAGGAGTTATTAGATCTGGTGCCTAAGCAATGTGTGGAATATTGCCACATACATAACTTGAGGATTTCACAAGTACTGGATGTACCACTGCACAGAGACACAGAGAGGAGAGAAAGCTTTGCAGATGACACAAGAATATTTAAACAATTTGTTATGTAATTACACTTTTTATTCCGAGGAATACCACCACCACACTAGAACACAGACTCTAAAAAAAAAGAAATGCGGAACACTTGTGAAACCTCATTGAGACAATTCGCCAATTACTGCGTCTTTGGTCATGAGATGCTTCACAAGTTACTAAATCCAATTGAATATGTCTCTAAATACGGTTTCAAAAAGATCGTTGCACATCAGGTTGCCTCAGTTTTGCGGTTTATACCGCCACTCTTGTGCACAGACTCTAAAAATAGAGTGTGGCACACTTGTGAAACCTCCATGAGACACTTGACACACTTTTGTGGGAAATAGATCCTGATACCAATATCAGCTGCAATATTCGATTTTACACACCAAAATGACGATATTTGGAAATCGAAATAATTATCTTCGTAACTCGAAACAGGACGCTCGCCACTTTTCGATTTTTAGCTGCTTGTTTGAAGGCACTGCCAGTGAGAAAAAATTTCCTGAGTCGTAAAGCTGCTGTGGTGTTCATCATTTTTCTGATATTGAGAGTGGTCTTAGTTTATATTTGCTGCAGGGGCCAGGGATATTAGGCACTTTTTTTTCCTCACTTCTCAAAGCACACTGGTGTCTAAGCACAGAAGGGAAAATCAGAACCATTACACAAACAGTGTCCTACACATGAGAAAAATGGCTGGAATTTTCGGTGTCCTACAACTGCTGATCAGGAGATGATCTATAGCCGCAATGGTGGTCCAAACCAGAGGAGGATCGTCTGCTTGGATTTGTATCTGAACACTTGAACATAGAAGACATCACGTGACTCTCAGACATCACACAACTTTCTGCAAATCCTTTTGTCCTGTCTTGTTCGAACCATCTGTAGAGGCTCCCACGCTCCACACAAAGGATGCCTTATGACTCTCTGACGTCATGGAACTTCCTGTGAATGGAGCATTCTGATTGGTTCTCATAGAATTTACTCTCCAAACTGCCGCTGCTGCCGGTGTGGGAGCACTGTCCGCCATCTTCTGCAGACAGACAAATCACTAGAATTGCAGTGGCAAACTTTTTTGTACAGATCGAAAAAAATGTACAGCAGTTATATTGCGGTGACAGTTAAGCCCTGCAAAAGTGGTCTGCTCATGATGAGATATGGAAACGACCTCCAGAGGCACTTCCTCAATTATACTGCTTGCTATTGTCATTGGAAGCTTGAAATTTTTCAGTGTGAAGGAAATCTCCAACCAGGCTACAGGACCAGAAACGATTGTTCCACCATAAGTGACCGATGTGGGAAACACAGTTTGTATCCTGCACCATACAAAGTCATTACTTCTGCATTCTGCATATAGCTATCGACCACTAGACGCTCGTACATATACTGCAAAGACAGACAGATGCGGAAAAACATAAGCACATGCACCTTATATACTTGCATCAGCACTAGTATTTCCCACGAAGTCAGTTAGTAATCTACTGCGGCCAATGGTCAACAGTCAGCTGCCCACTCCACACACTAGCCTGATGCGCGATCAGTGCACACTTTCCTAGAGAAAAGAGAACCATCTGCATCTATAGTGACTTGCATCTGCGTTAAAGGATGACAGAAAGTGGATGGAGTGATGGGTTGAGAGGAGCTTGTAACGAGGCATGATTTAATGGTAGACTGATGATGCATTCTAGAGAGAGGAAGGTGTTGTTGCGGGTCGTTTATCGCGCATTTAACCATTTTCCCCCTTTATCTATCGGTTTTATCAGTTGTATGGTAGAACCTGTGTCCAACTCGTATACAATTGCGTGTTCTGTGTGTGTGTCTTAGAGCACTGTCTACCTGCGATCGTTAACAGCAAACCTCTCAGTCATCAGAGGACTTCCAACTCATGTGTGATGATGAAACCTGTCTATCCTCATTCTGCACCCACCTTTAACGACCAAACATTTATGCAACATATTCCATACCCTTGCTGCATCATGGGACACAAAATCAAGTCTTCAGTTTCATAACTACGGTGATTCTAAGTTAGTGATAGGTGTTTGTGAGGTACTGCAATCCCTGTGTATACACCTGCTTGACAACTGTCTGTTTTATGGAACTAGTGACCGCAAGGTATGTTAGTTCACATGTCAAGCATCGCTGCTCTACATTGTCTTTTTCCTGGTAAGAGGCATTCTATGCCGATAATCATTTTATAGGACTGATGCAAGCATAGTATGATTTCTGAACCATGATCAGATGTGAACAGTGGGCGCTATACACCTCCAGAAAGCTATATTGTGCATGTATGACAAAGGCTCTTACTGTTTCTTTGTTTGGTGTAAAAGGAAGTAGTTTTATCTTCTTAAAGTTTGTCACCATTGTGAGTGGGATAGAAAACTTGCAGGATGGTTGTATGTCAGATGTTGAACGTTTATGTCCTGCTTTAGAGTGCATGTATTCATGTTGTATGATCATTTATCTCTTATAATACATTCTTGGTACTGACCCCAGACACTAGAACAATACTTTAGAATTAATAGCGCAGTCGATTTATGTAAAATACTTCAAACTCTGGAGCTCATCATCCATAGAACTACACGTTTTCTTCTTAACCATCTGTTATACCATCACAACACTCTCATATATACTGCACTGCGATAAGGGACGCTAACCTCCTTGGCATGCACGCAACTGGAGAGGTTTTGTGCACTTGGATGGGTGCTAGAAATATGTAGATTGCTGTCTGGTGTATATATATCATCAAGAATTACCAATGAATGGTCGTATTGCTCAATCTATCTACATTCGCAAATCTAGTACATGGTACTTGCAAAGTAGTGGAGGGGTGGTTCAAATGGTTCAAATGGCTCTGAGCACTATGGGACTTAACTTCTGAGGTCATCAGTCCCCTAGAACTTAGAACTACTTAAACCTAACTAACCTAAGGACATCACACACATCCATGCCCGAGAGAGGATTCGAACCTGCGACCGTAGCGGTCGCGTGGTTCCAGACTGTAGCGCCTAGAACCGTTCGGCCACTCCGGCCAGCGTGGAGGGGTGGACTAGCTGTGATATAGAAATTGGGAAGCATTGGTCAGTGTTGAAATTACAGAAGGTGACTGTTAACATTGCTAAAATTGATCGGACTATCAACTGTGATGCTTATTACAGTACATCGGTGGTGTCATTTCTGTCCTATCCATGTCCACCCCCGGTAGCTGAGAGGTCAGCGCGACAGAATGTCAATCCTAAGGGCCCGGGTTCGATTCCCGCCTGGGTCGGAGATTTTCTCCGCTCAGGGACTGAGTGTTGTGTTGTCCTAATCATCATCATTTCATCACCATCGACGCACAAGTCGCCGAAGTGGCGTCAAATCGATAGACTTGCACCAGGCGAACGGTCTACCTGACGGGAGACCCTAGTCACACGACATTATATATGTCCTATCCATCCACTAGTATGCTGTTGAATACTACATAATGATTGACTGACATCACTTGTTTGAGATGGGGAGAGAGTCTTGGTGAAGGGCAATACCTTCTGAGGATGGCCAACACTGAAATAGTGATCGTGAACATGATTGCGTTATGAGGAATCAGTCGAAATGGAACATTGAGACATCTGCTATGCCATCACTGTGTGAGATGAGTTTAAATGTAGAGGTCATCAATCACCTTTGGACATCTGTCTGGAAACGCTCCACAATGCCACAAAACTCTTCCAGTCTCCATATGTTGTGATGTCTTCTGCATTTTTTTTACTGATAAGGAACATCACATCTGCCTTTTTTTTCAGTCATGCTATGTGTTGTGGGAGCAGCAGCAGCATAATTTACACCATGTGTAATCCAGTTTTCTGTGAGAGCCAATGGATCGAAATGTATTAATGTCAGTTTAGAACGTGACGCAGACCTCAAAGTCATTGTGAAGAAAGCAAAATGTATGATGACGTACAAAGCTGTAGTCATACACTGCTTGGACATGCTACAGCTGAAGAACAATGTATCAGACAATTACAAAGGGACCCTCTCTCGCAACTGATCTGTGGAATGTGGTCCTTCTACAGTACAGGCAATGAAACCTTACACTGGTTTGTACAGGTGACTTTAATCATTGGCCACCTGCTCCAATGGATAAGTACCTGTATATTTAACAGGATGGCCACATGTGCTCAGCATCGGCACACACAGTATGTATTGCCCGATATATCGGAAGAGAGAGATACTGTAAAGATCTTATTGAGTTCTCTACCAGATGGTGTTAGTGGAGTTTTTATATTTCATAGCTTTTCTCTGCTGGATGGCAGAGAGACTGTTTGGGTGACAATCTTGAATGCACCATGAGGGATGCAGATCTTCTTCAGACTGCACTGCTAGTATGTAGTTTGGAGCTGCCCCACAATGCAGTAACTAAATACTCACCCCTCTTCCAGTTCCCATAACTGCTCGTATTGTGTTTTCTACTACCTCGTGTTGCAGGAGAAAGCTCTGTTTGGCCTTAGCCTTACACATTATACACAGTTAGCAGAGCTACGACAACATGTTCCTATTTGTGCCGAGTTGTCAAACCACAGTTCTGTTGCATTAACTCAGCTCACCCTGTTTCTCCATGCGTTGCAGAAGGTGGTAGCTAGATATAGCACTCTCCGACTTCTGCTCAGTTCTGACTGAAATTGGGACGAACACATTGTCAAAGCTGCAGGGACTGAGGAACAGTTACAAATTGCCGAGGGACTGTCTAAAATAAGTTGGAGTTTCTCTGTATGAGGTCCTTAGCAGATGGGTTTGAAAAGGGTGATTCATTTTGAGATATGAGAGAGTGCCATGAATATGATTCACTAGTGGCTGTAGTTACTAAAAGACATCGCCATAGGATCCAATGCAGGTATGTGGTTGAACGGAAAGACTTGGTTCCAAATCGCAGGCAGTAGCATTGCATTTTTTTAAGTGGTTCGTTACATAGCACACCATCTATTGTATGAACTAATTCTCAATTAACCACCATCCTCCCTCGCCTATAACCCAGTGGATATATTGCGGAACATCTGACATAGTACCGAGGTGGAATGCACTACAAATAGTGTTTGTTAGCAAGAGAAACATCTAGTGCCAGCATGAGGGAGTTGTAAATATCGGCTTAATACCATTTTCCTTAGCCAAATCACTTTCTAAATTCGGTGAGAAGAATGTTTTTCTACAAGCTTACACTGCCAGCGACGTGCACCTGCGCTTTAGGTCTGTTAATACACACTCCAGCAATTACCGTCTATACATAATGCCGCATTATTTGTGGGGAAGACCACTTCATTTGGCAGCAATATCATATCTCGATTTATAAAGCTTGCATGGTCTTTAACATGGATATTATTAACGAAACTTGTGTGCACATGTAGAAACAAGATCGCTTTTTATGTACAGTGACATCAATATAGTTGTTGCGATCGTGTTTTTAATAGCTGGCTGCTTATAAGACGTTTACATCTCTCTTCCTAAAAAACACTGTTACCACTCGCAGGGAAAACTAATGAGGCATGTGCATCCATCGCAGATTTTCGCTCAATTTGTTTAGTGCTTCAAATGGCTCTAAGCACTATGGGACTTAACATCTGAGGTCATCAGTCCCCTAGATTTGGAACTAATTAAACCTAACTAACCTAAGGACATCACACACATCCATGTCCGAGGCAGGATTCGAACCTGCGACCGTAGCAGCAGCGCGGTTCCGGACTGAAATACCTAGAACCGCTCGGCCACAGCAGCCGACATTGCTTAGTGTCACCAGCATGCAGTTATTGTCGAAGTATTATATTTAGTAGGGGATGTGCGGTAGATTTGCTGTGACCAGCAGGGTCATAAGTATGTATTGGGATGTGAAATTGCTGTGGTCAGTGTTCTGATACGTGCAAAGAAAATGACTACATCCTGTCGTAAGGAAGTTATGAATTTGAAGTGGAAAATTGAAATTTCAGTGCGTCGATAACTGGGAGGGGAATGAAAGAATTTTTTATGTGGAAAAATATGTAGAATCATAAGGAGGATATAGATATTTATATTTCCAAATGACTCTGAGCACTATGGGACGTAACATCTATGGTCATCAGTCCCCTAGAACTTAGAACTACTTAAACCTACCTAACCTAAGGACATCACACAACACCCAGTCATCACGAGGCAGAGAAAATCCCTGACCCCGCCGGGAATCGAACCCGGGAACCCGGGCGCGGAAAGCGAGAACGCTACCGCACGATTATATTTCCAAAGCCACAGCTGCCAGGTACAGTTATTTCCGATACTTTTCTCATTGTTGAATGTCATAAGATTGAGGCTGCAATCGTAATATTTAACTGTAAGTACAGTGGTGAATATGTCACTGATTTTCTAGGACTATTCTGCCTGCTATGCGGAGAGCGCGTGACTGAGGTAGCCTGTGGCTGGAACGAATGTCATTTCTGCTTATGGTCGTGTGCTTGCATTGGACTATTATTCCCTCAGATGTAAATTCACCGGTTGACTGCTTGTACTGCCATTTTACACATTTCCTGTCTTTATTTTGTTGAGAGAAAAGCGATTGTGATGTATTTTGTGTGCATCTAGATGCATCTGGATTCAGGTGGAAGAGACGTTTTCTGGTTCTCTAGACATTAAAAACGCCTTAGTTGACTTTGTAAAGTAGAAGGATGATTTGGAATCTGTCATATGATTGACATCGTTATTTGTTAAAAAGTACGAGTCGAACTATTAGTATTTTCAGTTCTTATGTAAAGATCTTCGCAGACAAGATTATTTTCTTGTTACCTAGTGGTTTGCACGATGTCCACATAATGACCTCGCCAAGTGTTGGGATTCTAGAGATGTAATAACCACTCTTTATCTTCGGAATTACACTGTGCAAACGATTGGTAGCATACTGCTGTGTGGCTGATATCGAGCACTATCGCGTAAACGGTATGATATTCTGGCAATCCGTGTGAAAATACATATTTTCTAGTAACCCCAGAGTCTGGAGATGGATGTAGAAAGCTAGCATGAAGGAAGCAAGCAGGTAAGGGTCAGAAACAGTAGCACCTTTGTGCCGGGAGAACCATACCACCTTTTTGTACACCACTTTGGAGAGTGGCCACACTCCACACAGTGCACTCTGATCGTGCATCAGGCCAGTGTGTGTGGTGGGCACGTGACTCATGACCATTGGTCACACGTGACGACCTACTCAACTCGTGAGAAGTATCTCATGCTGCGACTATATATGATGTTTTTCCGCATCTGTCTGTCTTTGCGGTATATGTACAAGCGTCTGGTGTTCGATAGCTATATGCAGAATGCAGAAGTGATGATTTTGTATGGTGCAGGATACAAACTGTTTTTCCCACATCGGTAACTTATGGAGGAACAATCGATTCTGGTGCTGAAGCCTGGTTGGAGGTTTCCTTCACACTGAAAAAATTCAAGCTTCCAATGACAATAGCAAGCAGTATAATTGAGTAAGTGCCTCTGGAGGTCGTTTCCATATCTCATCATGAGCAGACCACTTTTGCAGGGCTTAACTGTCACCGCAATATAACTGCTGTACATTTTATTCGATATGAACAAAAAAGTTTGCCACTGCAGTTCTAGTAATTTGTCTGTCTGCAGAAGATGGCGGACAGTGTTTCCACACTTGCAGCAGCAGCGGTTTGGAGGGTAAATTCTATGAGAACCAATCAGAATGCTCCATTCACAGGAAGTTCCATGGCATTAGAGAGTCATAAGGCTGCTTTGTGTGGAGCGTGGGAGCCTCTACAGATGGCTCGAACAAGACAGGAGCAAAGGATCTGCAGAAAGTTGTGTGATGTCTGAGAGTCACGTGATGAATTCTTTGTTCGAGTGTTCAGATACAAGTCCAAGCAGACGATCCTCCTCTGGTTTGGACCACCATTGTGGCTTTAGACCATCTCCTGACCAGCAGTTGCAGGACACCAAAAATTCCAGCCATTTTTCTCGTCTGTAGGACAGTGCTTCGAATTCTGTTTGTGTAATGGTTCTGATTTTCCCTTCTGTGCTTAGACACCAGTGTGGTTTGAGAAGTGAGGAAAATAAAAAATCAAGAGCCTAATATCCCTGTCCCCTGCAGCAAATATAAACTAAGCCCACTCTCAATTTCAGAAAAATGATGAACACCACAGCAGCTGTATGACTCAGAAATTTTTTTCTCACTGGCAGTGCCTTCAAACAAACAGTAAAACTCGAAAAGTGGTGAGCGTCCTGTTTAGATTTACAAAGATAATTATTTCGAGTTCCAAATATCGTCATGTTTGTGTGTATAATCGAATATTGCAGCTGATAGTGGTATCAGGATCTATTTCCCACACACCGAGCGAGGTGGCGCAGTGGTTAGACACTGGACTCGCATTCGGGAGGACGACGGTTCAATCCCGCGTCCGGCCATCCTGATTTAGGTTTTCCGTGATTTCCCAAAATCGCTCCAGGTAAATGCCGGGATGGTTCCTTTCAAAAGGGCACGGCCGACTTCCTTCCCCGTCCTTCCCTCATCCGATGAGACCGATGACCTCGCTGTCTGGTCTCCTTCCACAAACCGACAACCAATATTTCCCACAAAAGTGTGTGAAGTGTCTCATGGAGGTTTCACAAGTGTGCCACACTCTATTTTTAGAGTCTGTGCACAAGAGTAGCGGTATAAACCGCAAAACTGAGGCAACCTGATGTGCAACGATCTTTTTGAAACCGTATTTAGAGACATGTTCGGTTGGATTTAGTAACTTGTGAAGCATCTCATGACCAAACACCAAAGTACGCGAAGTACCTCAACGAGGTTTCACAAGTGTTCCGGATTTCTTTTTTTTAGAGTCTGTGTTCTAGTGGAATACCTCGGAATAAAAAGTGTAATTACATAACAAATTGTTTAAATATTCTTGTGTCATTTGCAAAGCTCTCTCCTCTCTCTCTTTCTCTCTCTCTCTCTCTCTCAATATTCCACACATTGATTAAGCACCAGATCTAATAACTCCTGATACAGTTTGTGATCAACGACAAGAGACATCTGTATTCTGGGGCTGGGAAAGAGGAAGGCTTTGCGTATTTCCGATGTGACAGGAAGTACTTAGCACATGGCCACCCTGTGGCTACTGCATGCGCTGTGAGCCCAGCGAGAGGCCTCTTCCAGCAGCTGCAGAGAGTCTGGGGCAGGGATTGTGTGCACCAGAGTGGGTCATCATCTTGCCTCTTGTGCTTTGGAACATTGACTAGGCTTTTATTGAATGATCTACAGTTACAACACCTACATTTATGAGCATGTGTTGAGAAGTGTAACTTTGCCTCATCCTGCTGCATCTTCATTATTTGATGAAGCGTATTCGTTTTCGTTATACATTCACCAAATGTGATTGTTTTCCAACCATCGTGCAGGTGGCTGTATCCAGGTAATACACTTATTAAACTCCTTCTTCTCCAGAACAGACATCTAATCCACTGAATACATAGTACACAATAAACAATTAAGTCTGTCCTCTTGAGAAGCTCATCACAGACTGAGAGAACTTCCCGCCGTTTTCCCTGGACTGCCATATTCGGTTATGTCACAGGAGGGGAGGGGAGAAGAGTGGAGGCTAACAACACCCTCTTGTGGTGGAGTTGGACTCTTGACCTCAAATTGAACACACTGGATGGAGGTACTGTCTATGACAACTCAAACTGTTTAAATAAACAGTATACCACAAGGCATACAAAATAGAGACTTGAGTTTGACCTATCCAGCAGCCCAGCATGGACTGAGTCCTTTTCCCGCCAATTTCCAGGTGGATGAGAGAATGGGCATAGGGGGGAAGGGACGGGGGAGGTGGGTGGAGTTACGTCAGTGGAGGTAGCCCAACAGATCTTTTTTCCCGCCAAAATTTTCACTGCCCACATGACATCAGTTCAACATTGCATCTATGGTCATCATCTAGGATCTTCCATCTTGAATAAATTTGGCAACAATGCAGAGAGGGGTAGGGCCCCTTTGCCCTATTAATACGCTGACCTTGTTCGCCAGAATCTGATGCGCAATTTTCAGGTAGATGTGAATGAAGTGTATTACTGAGACATGTTCAGCCAAGCTTTCCATAAGTCCATAAAATGGAGACATTTCCCTCATGGTCTGCTAATACTTTTGTGTTCCATTATTTCACAATAAACTGAAACAAACATTTGTAAAACCTTACCAGATAGCCTTCTGATCGCCATATAATATTTCGTCAGATTGCTCGTTTGACATCTGATTACTCCAATCGTCCAAACTTTTTCTTTAAAGTCGCGGCATTCATTCTCCATTTCAGCCCATGTTGTAGCATATGTTATCATACAGTGTATGAAGGCTCACGGACCTGCAAGATAGCCAACAGACAAGATCAGTAAAATATCCACTTCACAAAGGACAGATGGTGGAAGACCATGAGAACGAAACCCAGCCATACAGAATGGTGCATAAAAGCTGTGATTCCCCAGTTATCACCGACGCCAAGTCCATAACTTTGATTATCCATATATACTGTTTAAATGTTTTATATTTACTTTTTAAAGCTGCCCGGAGTGGCCGAGCGGTTCTAGGCGCTACAGTCTGGGGGGACT
Organism: Schistocerca piceifrons; assembly: GCF_021461385.2. Lineage (NCBI taxonomy): Eukaryota > Metazoa > Arthropoda > Insecta > Orthoptera > Acrididae > Schistocerca > Schistocerca piceifrons. The sequence continues at coordinate 505,455,616 of NC_060144.1, forward strand.
GATGGCCTCAGAAGTTAATACCCATAGTCCTCAGAGCCATTTGAACCATTTACTTTTTAAATGTTTATACAGAGTTCCAACTATGATCATACCGTTATCCAACTGATGGCTTTATAATTATGATTTCAACAACTCTAATTTCATACCAAAAGCTTAGTTAAAGGTTTCATTTAATGTTTTTTATCATTTGTGGACTGAACAAAACAAACATGAGCGCGTTCTGTTCGGGCATGCGCGAAACTGTCATCATCACTTATGGTGAGTCTAGAAGTATCTTTGAGCCAGCAAGATGTTCGTGATATGAGTGCATACTGTGTATAATTCAAATTAAGTTGAAAACAGCATCAGGAAAAGTTTGTAAAAACAGTCTGCGACTAATTTTCTTCGAGGCATTATTTGTGTGGACGACGACAAGTTATTTAACGTAAGAGTGAATTGTTAATTGAAATTGCTTTGGAAACATTTATGTGTGGTTCCAACAAGTCAACAAACTCGTGTGATGACAGTTGTTACACGTTATTACGGTGCTCGACGATTGATAATTAGATTCTGTGTTCTTTTATGCAAATCTTAATACTAGACTGGCTCTTACAAAATGTTCATTATATCATATCGTTTCCTGATTCTGAGACTGAAGCAATAAAAAATCAGGTGGCATCACAGTATATTGTAGCATCGAAATATTCATACACACTACTCCACAGATTCATTTCATGGATGCATGCACGTTAGGATCTGCAACCGACTAAGAAGAAACCCAGCAGGAACAATGAGACAGCTACAGAAAACTTGAGGTAAGCATACCTCTCCCAAGTCACGCTAGGAGACACTCTGGAGAAAATGGTGGAGTGTTTTCTCTCGAACTACTCAGTGCAGTCTTCCACATGCAACAATTCGCAAAGAACAACTTGCTCTGTTAGCATGTCTAACGCAGTGTTGGATCACGGCAGGAATATTCCGTATCTCATATCAGTTAATTACTTAGGCTGAGGTGGGAACCGCTACAAAGTGCTTATAGAGCTCGCATTCATGATTAATTTTATTTATAAAATTTTTTGAGAGTAATAGAAAAATCAGTTTTGAACAAATCATAAAGACAAATTGCAATCAATACCAGCTACAATACTAAATGAAGTAAGGCATTGATCTGATTTGACCATAGTGTTGTATAATTATTTCTTTTATACTAGCTTATTCTTGTCATATATAACTGTCCAAGGCCTTAGAACATATAGTCCACGACCAGCTAACGAACTACCCAGGTACAAAAAATTTACTTGATGGATACCAATGACGCCTTCATAAGCATTGCAGCACAAAATCTACTTTAACAAAGATAATGTTATGACCTGAAACTTGCCACTGAGGCACAAGAGGTAGCTATCACCCGCTTCTTAGACTCCAGCAAAGCCTTTAACACTGTCTACTATGCCATTTTACTTGCCAAAAAAGCAGCCTAAACATCTTGCTAAGTGCACTGTAGTGGTGTCGCTCATACCTGACTTCTCGCCAGCCATGCGTTCCGACACCATAAGGTCGCAGTGGAGGCAGATAGTATCAAACGTAACCCAGCCCTCGGTATTAGGTCCTATACTCTTTTCATTGTACGTAAATCGTGTCTCATCAGTCTTGTCCTGTTGAAAATACCACGTATATGCTGATAACCTCCAGTAGTATTTAAGTACAAAACCTATAAACCTGAAGACAGCTATCGAGGAATCTCAATACCGGCCTGTGTGCACTATCAAAATGGGTGCAGGGTATAGGGTTAAATCTCAGCCCATCCAAAACCCAGCTATCCTGGTTGTGTGAAGACAAATGCAGAGATTTCCATACCCTCTGCCTTCTCTACTGTCTTATCAGTGAACACTATCCTTCGTATCTCTGCTTGACTGTGCCGCTCTTGTCTGAACAAGGCAGAAACACCTGTTTCCACCAAAGCAAAATCCTTTCTGTCCCACTCCATCGTTCAATAGCCTTCTCAAAGTCCTTCTCTCTGGAGCCACGTCCAGCAATATATTACAGAAATATTACAGAACTAAATAACATCTCCAGCTTCAGAAGACAGGTAATGACATATCTACTAAAGCAACAATAATATTACCATTGTCCCTGTTACCCCTGTACATCCCTCTTTCCAACCTGATCATCTTCATTTCCCAGTATTCTTAGTCAACGTACTCTCCATAAATTTACTTTGTTCAGAACTCCCTATATCAGTTTCGTAGGCCTAAAAATTCTTATATTTGTTACTATCATTATTGTTATTAATGTAACGTCAATTAATGTTATTACTATTAATATTATTATTATTAGTGGCTATAACTGCAGTGGTACAAGAATTTCCAATATTAACCTTGTTAGTCCATAGGGTATTTTACTCACACTGCCGCTTCAAACACTCAAATCATTTTAATACTGTCATATTAAAATTGTTGTATCTTAGGTAAATATGATGTAATAGATACTATATGTGTGAAATCCTGGCCTGGTGGCCCTAATGAGATCAGGTTGAATAAAAAATAAGTAAAATAAATATTGTACAGACGCTGGCAATAAATTTCTTTTATATTCCTTTATGAATGAAAACCTTAGTACAACAAAAAACAGAGCTAAGTTTCAGTTTTTTGTTGATATTCGTTATCAGCACAATTGAATTCTTAGAATTAGTTAGTTTCGTCCAGTTTACATTTTCACTGTTGCAGAAGCTGGTGAAAGAAGTACTAGCTGCACTTCAAGAGCAGGAAGCTAAAAACCAACCCATGGTTTTGCTGTAGTTCCCAGCAATTTATGCTGCACCATACGACTGTATTGTAAGGCAAGTCTCATCTGAAATTTTGAGCTTTATCACGTTTAAACGTTGCCTTCTAAACCAAAAATTTAAGAACTGCTTCAGAAACTTCGCCTTTGATAGGCCCCAGTTATATTTCCTTGTAAACATACATACTTCATTGACAGGCCATTCGAACACAGGTATTGGCAGCTAGATTAAATCTTTCACTGTGTAGCAGTTATATTCGTAGGGGGTAGCCGATCGAGAGGGCCTATGTAGGCGTTGGCACTTTAAATGCCAGGGTTATCACCAATCATAGACTGACACTTTTACTGCAGATGTTGTGGTCCCAGAGTTCATATTTTAAAATGTTCAAACCCAGAGGAGTAGAGTTAGCTGTAGCGAGAGCCATAAAGTGTCTACACCAGCTCAGAGAAAAATGTCTACAGAATGTGAAGATGGAAAAGTTCAGTAACAGCATATGTGTAATAATGAACATTCATTTTCATCACATTTTATTTAAGGAGCAGCAACCCATGCATCGAAAGTCTTAGCAGTTGGTCAACAACTTGAAACAAATCTTACCTAAATTGCTTCAAGATGCATGACACAAAGCTGTCCTCAGTGACGCGTAATTTTGTTTTCGAAGGGGCAAACTCTATGACACTGTTATTGTTTGTAGAACATGGTTTCCGTGTGCACCTAGCATGACTTCACTCAAATGAAGCCAACGAAACTGCATGTGGAAACAATCAGTTCAGGTGGCATCACTCAAATGACATTGCTTTCACCATGCTGCTAAGAATTAAAGCAATTTTAGTTTTGTAACGAAACTAGCCTGCATCAACCACTTATATGCATCATTCAACTGTCACCCAGTGCCGAATTGTGAAATGCCATCAGCCTCTTTTAGTTTTTGTCAGGCACTCCAACAAGTGCATGGAAGAATAATTCTTTGGTAATGGTAAAAGCTGAAGAAATGAATTGAAAATGTGTACCATGGTCAGGACTTGAGAGCAGGTCTCCTGCTTACTAGGCAGGTATGCTAACAGTTATATCACTGTTGCAATGTGGCAAACACAGTTACACTGACCATCGTACTCCAGTGCTACCCCTAACACAAATTTAATTCACGCCTTCAGTCCGGACACAGGACTAGGGTAGTTTGTGCAGCTGTGTTGGCCATACTG